>NC_134119.1:57192587-57523837 GCF_040939455.1 Microcebus murinus
CCCCACCAGACCTGATCACCACCACCCTAGAAACCCCTCCCCTCCCACGGGGAGGAGCCAGACCTGAGTTCCAGTGACCCGTTTCCTGTCATTTGTGAAAAAACATATTAGGCGCAAGGCTGACAGGACCCAGTGGAGACGCATAACAACCGGGCGGGTCCAGAGACAACGTGTCCCCCGTGGCTGCTCCTCTGCGGCATTGCCACCTCCTCAGCAGGAGCACTGCCAGAGGGCCACGGGAGGGTGTGTCCTGCCCTCTCAGGCACTTGGGTGCCCCGGCTCCTGCCCCTCGGGAGCCGGGCTGAATCCATTCCAAGACAGTCGCTCTCTGTCCACTTCTTCACAGAGAACATTTCTATTTTGAGGGAGTTTAATTTGAGGCCGGTCGAAATCTCAGTGTATGGGTTTGCCTGAAACAGGCTCAAACGCAGGCAACTGCTAAATAAAAATCCCCAAATAGCCATGCTCTATTTTTGCATTTTTAGACGTTCTTTGAAAGAAAAAAAAGAGGAAAAAAAAAAAAAAGATTAAGAAATACAAAATTTCTCCCTTTTCTTACCTGGCCTCCCAGTGGCAGGAGGAAAAGGAAGAGGGGGCAAGTGCAGGGGACGCCTGTGTGGGCAGCCCGGTCCTGGGTCCTGCCAGCAGCCTCGACCCAGCGCCCCTCCCCTGCCGGGGCGTTGCCCGGGTCCTCCATGTGCGCCTGTCTTGTCCCCTCTGGCTTGGAGAGGCAGCCATGCCTTTCTGCCGCAGAGGTGGGAAAGGGGGGAGTACCCCAAGTTGTCACCATTCGTCCCCCTGCTCCTGGGCAGGTGCCCAGCTGGAGAAGCGCCCGTGCACAGCCCCCGACGCCGGCCTGGGCTCGTTGTTGAGGGGAGACAGATGAGGAGGGAGAAGCGACACACTGTGTTGATGCTTTGTTAAAAACTCACAAGCCCTTGCCAAAGGGTCAGTCTCCATTTCACAAAGGACATTAGGTACCGTTTTCCTGCTGGAAGCCCCATAAATCCCCATGTCTCCTCGATATACAATTCAAAAAAGGCCTCAAAATTGCCATTGCTGTCACGCTAAGCACTGGAAAGTTCTGCTTGACCTTTTATTAACATTTTTCTAAACCAATATGTTTGGTGTGGGGTTTGTTGTTGTTGTTGTTTTTTTTTTACTACAAGCACCCTAAGGAATTATGAAAAATACTTTTTTCTGTAGTTTATCCCATATGCACTTAATAGGCTCACAAATATAATACCATTATAAAAAAGAAAAACTGCCAACTCTGCTAAAAAAATTGTCATAACACTAAATTATTATATAAATATAAAAGGAGTGTGTCTGTAAAATATTCACTCAATGAACATCCCAAGGTGATGGTTTTGCTATGTTGTTTTTATTCCTGAGAGATCCATAACGCATTTGGATATGCCACATGTCACCACATGAATCAGGCAGTTAATGCATGTGCTTTTTAGAAGCAGGGATGTCTTCCCAATAGAATGTGCTATAAAAAAATGTAGAGATCCGGCTGCTTTGTCTGATAGGCATAATTTAATGTCTTGCTTATAATACTGCATCTTAAGGAAAAATACACACTGTCCTACGTAGTTATTTACAATATATTGCTAAGTCTATGCAAATATGTTTCCCTGAGCCCGGGATTATATAACAAAGGTCAACAATGTTTGAAATATTTTGAAGCATATTCCCAATATGCTTAATGTATGGTGCTAATGTCCAATATATGCACATATATCTTAATATATTTCCAGATATTTCTGTTCATTGTTCTCTCCATAGCTTCCCACAGAATACTATTAGAGGAATGTTTTCTTCTGAAGAAAGCCAAACATTGCCTATCCATCTTGGAAAAATTTATTAAGGTGGCTAATTATGCGGTCCTTAATATTGCATTAGTATGGAGGTTGCTCAATGCCACTGCAGAAGAGAAAAAGATAGAAGCCAGTTCAATAATACTGAAACCAGAGATTCAATACACGCAAAAAGGAACACACACCTCTGTGATGTTATTTTCCCGTCACAGATTTCCAAACCAGGTGATTATACTCAGGCAGCACGTGCACACACGCATGCTCTCACACAAGTGCACACACACATACACACATGCTTATGATTTGCTGTACACAAAAACCAAGATCACAAGCCACACAATCCACTTCTCCCTTCCAAATACAGAAAATTTTGCTCTTATTTTGCTGAGGGGGAATTTGGTCATGACAGGTACATTTTATCCAGATCACTTTCTTAAGGAGAAAAAGGTTTGGCTAATTGCACAAGGGTCGAAAAGGGGGTTGTAAAAACCAGACCTCCAGTATCCAAGCTACATCCAGAAGAGAAAAGAGGCATTTGTTTATATCAAAGGTATCTGAAATCCGAGTCCTCAATTCAGTCCCCCATTTCAAATCGTGTTGTTCCCTTATCATTCTCCAATCGCTGGGTTGAACCAAGTTGAGAAGAGTACATAGTCATCCAGACACCAAAAGAAGTAGCTTATGCCACTAGAAAGAAGCCAATTCCAAAAAGATATTCTCATCCCTGGACCAGACTGGAATGGGCAGCTGGCTTTTCATATCCACACTGCTGTGACACTGTGTAACTGTCACAAACTCTGGGCCACAGTTCACTCTGGCAGCTGCAGACCACCCTGCTCTTTAGGGTCTCCAAAAGCCCCAAGGCAAAATCCTTCCAACCCATCCATTTTTTAAGACACTGCAAAAATCCCCCACTTCCAAAGACTGTGAAGCACATCTAGATGTGGCTGTGGAACTAGTGCCTTTATTAGAATCCTCTTCCACCGCGTCAGTCCAGCCAACCACACGGCCCACCTGCCGAGGCCTTTGAAAAGAGCCAAAGCTGTGAAATCAGCTTTCCTCCAATGAGCCTTTGCATCCCCACCACCAGCAAAAATGGGATATCCAGAGCCGTCTTGAGCAGAGTTCTCCTAGGAGAGCAATCGCAGACACAGAATGCACGAAGGCCAGCTTTCCCTTCTCTGCAGGAGGAAATGTCACCCCCAGACATGCCTCCAGATGACCTTCCTGCTTCACTCTGGCCGTGGGGTCCCCGAGCCCCAGTAATGATCCCACATGTGCAGAGAAGATGGGAAGAGAGGACAGCACACACGCACACTGAAGACAGCCCCTTTTTCCTCCTAACCCAAACCCTGCCTCCTGAGGCATTCCAGAAGGCTTTAAGGAAGGGTTTTCATGAGGGCCAAGAGAGCTATGAGTATCTTTGTTCTCCCACTGGAAACTCGACTGTATATAAGAGAGAGCAAATGTTAAATCATTTAAAGAGAGCTATTTTTCATAGTTTCCAGTACATAAATGTGTTTCGGTACATGTTATTGTAAAATAGTGTTTCTACTTACATTCTTATACATCTGTTGTTGTGTTTACTCATCCTTTAGCTCTGACTTTTAGAAATAGCAATAAATCTATTTTTTAATCCCCTCTCCTGATGACTGATTATTCATCGCTAAAAGCGGGTGGAGGGAGGCCCATGTGAGGAGTGATCCACCCTCCAGAACAAGCTCTACTTGCACAAGATAAACAGGGTCCAGGGAGATTCCTCTTTTGTCCTGGGTAGTTTATGCAAACTAAATGAGGACTTGGTGGCAGCTCAAATAAATATAAATTACCCTCTAGCGGAAACTCCGACCACTTATTACAGTCAATTCCAGCAAGGAGGAGCCAATGGTGACATGTATGCAAACAATACAATTCATTTCTATATTGTATCCCTAATACAAAGATCACAGGTAGCTTCTTGGAGAGTCAGTCATCGCTGAACTAAACCAAAGAGGATGGGAAACGCTAAAAGGTTGAAAAAGGAGGAAGAGGAACTGCCACTCTGGACCCTGGGAAGAATGAAGGAGTCGCCAGGGCAAGTGCCTAGAGAGGTGTGTGAGTCAGGATAGGGCAGGCCTATGCTGCTGTAACAAACAACCCCAAAATCTCAGGAGTTTAACGCAACAAATATCAATTTATTTCTTTCACGAAGCCTGCCAAGAGTCCGGGAGACTCACAAGGGCAGCTGCCCTGCATTCCATATGTCTCAGTGATCGAGCTCTATTGATCTGTGGCTCCTGCCTCTCAGCACAAGGCCTCTGTGCTTGCTGGGGCAGAGGAGGTGAGAGAGAGAGAGCTGTGGTCAGTCACACACAGGCTCTTCTCTGCGTTTGCTTGGAAGCAGCCTTTTGACCAGAATAAGGCACAGCCTCCTATTTGCAAAGGAGCTGAGAAATTTGGGGGAAACAGATGGGAATGTTTGCTGAGCGTCACTGTCTCTGGCACAGGTGACAGACCATTTCACAGAGAGTCAATAATCGCACAGCCAGATGGAAAAGGAAGACAATCCCCAATCAGAATACATAATAAAGGATCTTCTAAGCACTTTTCCTAAACGGTGCTGTACAATGTTTACTCTCTATTGTCTACAACTAAACTGTGCTTTAACTGGATTCCTTGGGCCAAGTAACAGAGCAAACAATTTCCTCCTCTGTAAAATGGGGCCAGTCTTAACAGGTTACCATGAAGATCTGAGCCTATGCACTGTTAGTGCACACGTATGTGTTGGTAGAAATAACAACCATAGCTATTTGGCCAGCATTTCAGCACATTGGGACAGGGGTGCCCTGGTTCAGTGACCAGAATTATAGCATCCAGAGCGTCACCAAATGGTGACACCTATCCAGTTCTAACTGATGTCTGGCTGGTTGCTTTGAAAATCACTTCTGTTTGTAGTGCTATTCAAATTCACATTTGCTTTAACAACTCAGCTGGTAATATGCACTTCTCTAATTTATCTCCACTGGTTCTTACCCTAAACTATTGGTCTTGCTCTATTGCCCAGGCTGGAGGAATTTTTTTTAAGATATCCATCCCATGTAGCTTATAGCTGGATTCCCTAGCAAGTGCCTAGATCTGCACTTAGCTCATGGTCAATTTTGTTCATTTTCCCATACTCAGAGGTGAATTCTAATGGTTCTATGAAAGGGCCACAGATCCAGTTACTTTTCCAATGGTGTAATGCTGGTTTTCTGGTTTTTTTGTTTAGCCAAGTATTGCAAACTATTCTTTCTAAAAGCTTCAAGACACCTCATCATTTCTGGGTCACGTCAGAAATGACCAATTGCAAACAAAACCATGTTGACACTTGATAAAAGGAAAAGGGTGAGATGAAACCCTTCTTGCTGGGTTCACATGGAAATGGCATGGCATGGTAGAGTGGAAGAATCTTGGCATTGAACTTCAGTTCCAATCTCAACTCTGCTATTTGCACGCTTGGCCTTAAGCAGATGGCATCCTTTCTTTGGATCTCTGCTGGCAGGAGAGGAGGGCAACCCAGGGGGGATTTCATAAGACAACATGCCAAGGACTGTGGCTTGGTGGGTACTGAGTGCTCAGTGAAGTCTAGCTCTCCTACTCAGGTTTCTGGTGGCATACTCATCACTGGGCACCCAAAGTATGACAAGACTGTGCCCATGTAGGTGTCGTGGGCAAATTGATGCCAGTGCACATATGCATAGTCTCTTTATAACCTTCTCTTGATAAAATGGGGCCATCACCTGAAAGGAGCCCATGAGCACCTCTTCATGGCTTGCACTGTGACCTCCAGAAGCATCTACAACAGAGCCACCTGGTTGTGGGTTTTCCTGCCCAACACACACAAGCGCAAGTTTGGCCCTGGCCATTGCCACTTCCTCCAACACTACAAGAGGTGATCCTGGCCTCGGGATTGGAACTATTATCGAAATCATTGCTGCATTCTCAGACCACACCAACCAGTCTCCAGTTCAGCTTGCTTAACCAGTCTATTGTCTATTTCAACCAAATTACAAAAACACAAAGACAGATAAAATATTAATAATTAGAAATGCTAATTTTTCACTGAAAATCTGGCAAGCAAGGCCTATATTTTGTGAGCAGTTTTAATATTATACTTTTGTGCTTTCCTAAACTAATTTAGCCTACTAATTTTCTATAATTACCTGAATGCTCTTAGCTTCCGCTGGTCAGATGAGTTCTGAGACACTTATATAACCAGCATTAAAAAGATGCATTTAGCAGCTCAGATTGTTAAAGTAACAAAGCCTATAGAATCCGGAGGTTATTGTATTCTCCCAAAAGTACTTAAATAATAGCCTAAAATCTGAAGAATTACTTTAATACTTCAATAAAAATAACCCAATTCAAAACATTTTCAAGGAAACAGAGTTCTTTGCTCTAGGCTACCAAGTAATGGCTGAGAGAAAGTATATAGCCTGTCACTTCTGATTAGAGAACTGTGCCTCTGTGCTTTGAATGAGGGGCATGTCTGGTAATAGGAAGTGCAGATATTAAAGTTAATAAAATAATGTGGAATACGATATATATGAAACTTGACCAAGTATAGCACAGAATATAACATACATTACCCTGTTCAGTCAACTCCTGTGGCCTGGCATCTAATGACAAGCTTAATTTCTGTTTCCAATGAGAGTACAGCTAAAAATACAATTTCCAGATTAGAAAAATATTTTATCCGACTCCCTAACAAATGTAACCAAGAATGGCTGACATGTCTACACAGATGCCCAGCAACCATGAGAGGGAATTACTAGGATTGCAAACTGCTCAGCCTGAAAAGTCCATGAAACCCCATCATCTTTGAGGTCATTATAAATAATTAGCTGCAAACACGGCAATGTTGAGGCTTCACAACTGGAAAAGGACAAGGGTGGATCCATTTCTCTCCTGCCCTGAGAGGCTCTCAGCTCCCTCTCGGCACAATTAGGCCTCCCCAAACAACTCGGCACTGAGGCCCCTGTGCACCCATTATTGCCTCTTTAATCTAAAACCCCAACGCCAACCATAATGGTTTTGTTTTTCGATACATTAACCTTCAACTTGTATTTTCACTATTAAATAACCAGCCCTGAGAACCTCCTAGAATTTTTTTTTCCCTAGTCACCTACAGGAAACCATGCAGTACCCATGATGTGACCCTCTTAAGGGATTTAAAAGCAATTCAATGAGCTAATCTCAGTAAACCTAGAATTAAAGTTCTTGTTTCCATATTTCACTTTCAAAATATTTAGAACTTTGACAGATATGACATTATGTTTTCATTAAAACAGCTGATTTCAAAATGCTGCACTGTGCAGAAACGCCATAAACAGTTTATGATGAACTGCCATGCTCTTAATTAAAACAATAAATCCAGCACACAATATTTGCGCAGCCTCCGGTCTGACCTTTGCCTCTTGCTACCCACCACCAAGCCGCGGCTGCGTTCCCAACGCCAGACGTGGAAGGTTTTAAAACATGATCTGAAAGGCACTAAAGATAAAATAAGAGAAAACGTACCATTAGTCTTCGCAGTTATGATTAATTCAGTTCATATTTTACAATCTGGTTATGGAGTAAAACTGCAGACTTTACATCAAGTATTTGCCATTCACTATACCTAATGTATAAAAATGCTTGATATTTTAGAAAATGGCACTGAGCTAATTCACCACAACCCCGTGAAGGACAGGAATTGAAATAATAAAAACAGAGAGTGATCTGCTATCCATCTGAAGTGACGAACAGAGCTCACTCGTTGGCTGGTCAGCCACGGACGATAAATATGTCGATTGCAGCCCAGCCTCACCACGCCACTCTTATCTCCGTGCTGCTAGATTTCAGATTAAAATATTCCCCGAAGCTCTCACATCTGCTCCCAGAGCAGGCAGCAAGGGCGTTAATTACCAAGCAGTAATGACAGTAAATTTGTTGCACAGGCCTGAAGTCACCAGGCTAACCTTGGGCCCTGCCAGCTGCAGGGGCAAAGACTATTCTGAACTGGGTCTCACTCGCTTGCACCCCTTGGAGAGAGAGAGCACTGGGCTGGCTGGGGGACCCATTCTGCAGCCTTCCACTGAACAGATGATGGACAGCAAGTGGGTTCCAGAAGAAAACAGCCCCAGTGTAGTACCACTCAGGAGGCTGATGCAGGAGGATCGCTTGAGCATAGGAGTTCAAGGCTGTAGTGAGCTATGATTGTACCACTGCACTGCAGCCTGGGGAATAGAGTGAGACCCTGACTGAAAAGAAAAGAAAATGGTCCCAGCAGTTTTGGAGGCAGAGACTTCCTACAGGAAGGAGAAGGAATATCCAGGTACCTTGGAGGCTATGGGGTACTAACCTCATGGTGCCTGCAGCAGGCTGGCCTGATCAGCACCTCTCCATCACACCTGACCTGAGCATCTGCCCCAGGCCTTTCCTGCAGGCCTTGCCTTACCTCCATTTCCCTGCCTCTCCAACCTCCATCCCCATCCACTCCACACTCATATGAGGAACACACACATGCAGCCCACGGACATGTACAGAGCTAAGTACAGCAGAGTCCCTGGGGCTGGAGCATCAGAGAGTGACAGTTACCTGGACCCCCTTCTGCAGGTCTTTGTCCAAGTCACAGACAGAGCACACCAGGGTTCCAGAAAGAAGACAGGGAAGCGATGCTGGCCACAGGAGGCCATGCAGGCTCTCAGTCCAGGACCTGGGTCTGTTCTGCCCACTTTGGAAGCAGTGGAACCACAGGTGGGCCACCTCCCCCTGTGAGGGCAAGACCCCCATCTTGGCCTACCTGGCTCTCGCCTCTACTCACCTCTGCAGCCTCACCATGCCTGCCCTCTTCTCTCTTCTCCAGGATCCTTACTTCCCTCCAAAGGCCCATCCCAGCCCATGCAGCATTGTGGACTTAGAGCTGTCACCTGTACCCAAGCCCTGGAAGGGACCAGGGCTACTTACTCCTTACCCATGGGGCCTCGGAAGCTACTTACTCTTGCCCATGGAGCCTCAAAAGCTGGCTTCCAGGGAGGATGCCAGGTTTGGCTTTTCCTACCTGGCCCTAGAGACATGCCTCAGCCCCCATTTTCCCAGGGAACTCTGTCCCAGGAATTCCATCCCAGCAGGGGAAGAGATGGGCTCTGGGGGTCCCTGGGCACCATCCAGGCTTCCTATGGCCGCCCGGCCCTGCCCTGGCACAGCATGGCCTCAGTGCAGCCGTCACTCAGTGTCCTTGCTCTTTTATCAAGTATCAGAGTAGGGGTGGGGCCCATCCACCACCATGTCTTGACTAAGGAGGGTACCCCATCAGAAGCTAAACCCCTTCCCCCAACCCGCTGCTCCCACACCCAGATGCTGGACCAGGAGTCCCCGGCACTGGGCCCCTGCCATCTCCTCGCCAGTACCATGCGCCACATTTTCCAGTTGTGCAGCCCACCCTGGCAGACAAAGGTCACAGGACACATATCTCCGTGGTTATGTTTGACCCTCACCACCATCCTGTGAATGCCACCATTTTTTACAAAATGGGTGGCCCAGGGCAAGAAAGTCTTCATCCTGAAGTCACCTAGCCAGCGAGTAGCACCACAGAATTAAAGTCCACACCCTCCGCCTCTGGGGTTAATGCTCCTCACGGTACTGCCCTCCATCCTCCAGGCAACCCCTCCTGTCCTCCAGACTCTAGAGTTTTCCAAGCTGAGGCCTGTAGATATATTCTCAGGGGGCCACAGCTCCTTTTGGTAATTTTTAATTTTTTGAGTGTTTTCCCTCAATGAGTCCACCGAAAAGACACAGTGAATATTAACATATTCTGGATCACCTGAGTGATAAAACCACCGTGGGATTTTCATGCCAAATTTGTGTTTTTCATCATGGATGTGAAAAGAGACAGGCATACCTCGTTTTACTGTGCTTCCCTTTATAACAGTTTGCAGATATTGCATTTTTTATGAGTCAAACGTTTTAGCAAGTCTATCAGGGCCATTTTTCCAAAAGCATGTACTCACTTTATGTCTCTATGTCACATTTTGGTAATTCTTACAATATTTCAAAATTTTTCATTATTATTATATCTGTTATGGTGAATGGTGATCTTTGATGTTACTATTGTAATTGTTTTGGGGCACCATGAACTGCACCCATATAAGACAGCAAATATAGTCGATAAATGTGTGTGTTCTGACTGCTGCACTGAACAGCCATTCCCCTTTTTCTCTCCCTCTTCTTGGGCCTCCCTATTCCATGAGACCTAACAATATTGAAATTAGGCCAATTAACAACCTTACAGTGACCTCTAAGTGTTCAAGTAAAAGGAGTCACACATCTCTCACTTTAAATCAAAAGCTAGAAATGATTAAGCATAGTGAGGAACGCATATTAAAAAGCCAAGATAGGCTGAAAGCCAGGCCTCTTGTGCCAAAGTTAGCCGAGTTGTGAATGCAAAGGAAAAGTTCTTTAAAAAAATTTAAAGTGCCACTCCAGTGAACACATGAATAGTAAGAAAGCAAAACAGCTTATTGCTGACATGGAGAGAGTTTGAGGGGTCTAGACAGAAGATCAAACCAGCTACAACATTCTCTTAAGCCAAAGCCTAGTCCAGAGCAAGGCCCTGACTCTCTTCAATTCTATGAAGGCTGAGGGAGGTGAGGAAGCTGCAGAAGAAAGTCTGAAGGTAGCAGAGGTTGGTTCGTGAGTATAAGGAAAAATACCATTCCCATAACATAAAAGTGCAAAGTTAAGCAGCATGTGCTGATGGAGAAAGCTATAGCAAGTTACCCAGAAGACCTGGCCAAGACCATTAATGAAGGTGGCTACACTAAACAACAGATTTTCGGCCGGGCGCGGTGGTTCACACCTGTAATCCTAGCACTCTGGGAGGCCGAGGCGGGTGGATTGCTGGAGGTCAGGAGTTCGAAACCAGCCTGAGCAAGAGTGAGACCCCGTCTCTACTATAAATAGAAATAAATTAATTGGCCAACTAACATATATATAGAAAAAATTAGCCAGGCATGGTAGCGTATGCCTATAGTCCCAGCTACTCGGGAGGCTGAGGCAGGAGGATCGCTTGAGCCCAGGAGTTGGAGGTTGCTGTGAGCTAGGCTGACGCCACAGCACTCACTCTAGCCTGGGCAACAAAGCGAGACTCTGTCAAAAAAAACCAGATTTTCAATGTAGACAAAACAGTCTTCTATTGGAAAAAGATGACATCTAGGACTTTCATAGCTAGAGAAGAAGTCAATGCCTGACTTCAAAGCTTCAAAAGACAGGCTGACTTTCTTGTTAGGGGCTAATGCAGCTGGTGACTATGTTGAAGCCAGTGCTCATTTACCATTCTAAAAATCTTAGGGCCTTTAACAATTAAGCTAAATCTACTCTGCCCCTGTGCTAGAAATGAAACAACAAAGCCTGAATGACAGCACATCTGTTTCCAGCATGGTTTACTGGATATTTGAAGTCCACTGTTGAGACCTACTGCTCGGAAAAAAAAATTCCTTCCGAAATATTACTGCTGATTGTCAATGCACCTGGCCATCCAAGGCTCTGATGGAGAAGTACGAGGAGAATTAATGTTGTTTTCATGCCTGCTAACACAACGTCCATACTGCAGCCCATGGATCAAGGAGTAATTTTGACTTTCAAGTCTTATTATTTAAGATATACATTTCATAAGACATAAATATTGATTCCTGCCATAGATAGTGATTCCTCTGATGGATCTGGACAAAGTAAATTGAAAACCTTCCACAAAGGATTCACTATTCTAGATACCATTAAGAATGTTCATGATTCATAGAAAGGAGGTCAAAAATATCAACAGGAGTTTGGAAGAAGTTTATTCCAGCCCTCACGGATGACTTTGATGGGTTTAAGACTTTAGTGGAGGAAGTAACTGCAGGTGTAGTGGAAACAGCAAGAGAACTAGAAATAGAGGTAGAGCCTAAACTTGAATTGATGAGAAATTGCTTCCTATGAGTGGGCTAAGAGAGAGTTTTCTTGAGATGAATTCACTCCTGGTGAAGATGCAGTGAACACTGTTGAAAGGACAACAAAGGATTTAGACTATTAATATTTAAACTTAGTTGATAAAGTAGTGGCAGGGTGTAAGAGGACTGACTCCAATTTTGAAAGAAGTTCTACTGTTGGTAAAAACTTATCAAACGGCATTACATGCTACAGAGAAATCTTTCATATTGAGTCAATCAATGTGGCAAACTTCATGGAAATAGTATTTTCAGAAATTGCCACGGCCACCCCAAACTTCGGCAACCACCACCCTGATCAGTCAGCAGCCGTCAACATCAAGGCAGGACCCTCCACCAGCAAAAAGATTAGCACTCACTGAAGCCTCAGATGATCATTAACATTTTTCAGCAGTATTTTTAAATTAATTCATGGCCATTGTTGTTAGACATGATGCTGTTACACACTTAATGGACTACAGCATAGTGTAAACATAACTTTCATATGCACTAGGAAACCCAGAATTCATGACACCTGCTTTATCATGATATGTGCTTCATTGCAAGTGATCTGGGACTGACCCTGCAGCATCTCTGAGTTTGCCTGTACAGCCTTCTAATCATCACAGACTACAGGGGTGAGGCAGAATTACGCACAACTGATGCACTGGGGTTGAGGGAAAGCCAAATGGAATTACAGAACCGTGTTCACAGAAGTGTGAGCCCTACTTACTCCAAGCTCAGTGTAGGGAGAGGGGAGCATGTGCCCTAAGATTCTGACTGGGATATATAACACCTCCATGCTTTCCTCCATCTTCTCCACTGAGTCACCTCTCATCCACATGGAGTCCACATGGCTGGACAACTGGAATCATCTCTCTCTGCTCTCCCTCCCAGCTGTTCTCTCCCCCAGCTCCCCTGGGCTCCTTCCATCCGTGCTCTCCGCCTGGATCCGTGCCCCATGCTGGAGGGACAGGGACAGGTCTTTCGGTTCCTGGATTACTGTGAGATTTTCAGGCACCCGCAGGAGCACGGGGCTCCCGGGGCTCAGCTCGGCTTTACAAGGGGACAAATGGACCATTTCATTTCCCAAATAGCCTTCCAGGAACATTCCCATATGGGGCCATAAAAGAAGCTTTAGAACCAAGAACTTTTAGAGGGTTTTTTATCTCCGTGAGTGTCTATTGAGTTTTACACTCGTTCAGGGTCTCTGTGGGCTGTGAGAAGAATGAGGAAAAGGCCTTGCATTAAATGTAGGAAGGAAGGAATGACCAGAAATGAGGTGGACTCTTCACCTTCTGGTTTTAGGTTAATTCTTAGGAGTTTTAAAACTCCTGTGCAGCAGAAGAGCAGGCAGCAGAACGAAGAGCAGCGCCCTCTAGCGGTCAAAGATGAGTTGGGTCCCACCTGGAGGCCCAGAGGCAGGTCTGGGCAGAAGCCTGAAGCCCCCGCCCCAGCCCAGACCTGACAGCCACAAGGGGCAGGAATAATGAGCAGCAGCTGACCCTCCAAACAGCTGGCCCAGGTACCCACGTGCACGTGTCGGGCACGTGCATACACACCCAGAGGCTGCTTGAAGTCAGCTTCAGAGGGACCCAGGAAGCGCTGGATCCTGCCTTGCTTAGACCACCTCCTCCCCAGTCTCCAGGCCCGTGGCCAATTCCACCAGTGGGCCCTGCTTTCCCTTCTCACCTCCACTCTCTCCCCACTCGCATACTGACAAGATGCCACTAGCAGAAAAAGTGCTTGAGGGGAGGTGCCATTGCTCCTGGCCCCTCTGGGCACCACCCCACCGAGCACATCCAAGGACAGTGTGGGACCACCCCTCCCGAAAGACAGGTCGCTGGGGCTGACGCCAGTGGGCAGGTGTGGGGCAGCAGGCGTGAGAGAGGAGGGCGGCTGGGAACCAGCTCACACCTGCTGCCCCCCCCCCCCCAGCTCACAGCCAGCACACCTGGGGGCTCTGGAGTGGAGTTGCAGCCAGGTGAACGATGTGCTCAGGAGGCCCCAGGACTGCCCCCATGTTTCCACCCGCCTCAGAACTGCCATCTGTGCGTCACAGCCAAACTGTGGGCTCCAAGGCCCCAGTTATAGAAGCGAGGCAAGGCTGGAAGCCCAGCTGGGGCATCGCCCTAGGCCTGCAGGCCTCCCAGGCAGCATCTGTCAGAGCAAGGTGGAGCCATATGTGCTTGGGAACAGAGGCTTGAGAGCTCTGACTCCAGCTCCTGCGTACTGGCTTACTAAATCTAAGCCTCAGTTTCCTCATCTGTACAATGGGAGATGATCACAGCACTTGCTTCCCGGGCTGTTGAGAGTAATCGGTGCACTGTGTGGAAAGTTCTGCAGGCCACGCCTGGCGGTGGCATAGCTCAGTGTAAACCAGCACATCATCACTGTCACCCTGGCTCTTACTTTCTTGCAAACACTACACATCCTGCCCGGTGTAAACAACAACCCAGTGACCCACAAAGGGCCCAGACTTTCCCAAGAGCCAAGCAATCTTCATTTTCCCACCAACCTGTGGGGAGAGGCAGCAAAAGCACTGGCCTAGGATCACCTCCAGGCCCCGCCCTCGGGACTCCAGCAGCGCCAGACCCGGGGCCTAGCGGCCCCCAGCGGCCTACGCGTCTTACCCAGCGCTCTCTCTCACTCCGAGGTCCCTGCTGCCGAGCGTCACTGTCAGACAGTCGTGGAGGCCAAGACAGCCCGAGCTCAGCTCAAGAAATAGTTCCATGGTGACTAGGAAGGACACTGGCATCCCTGAGTCTATTTCCATCTCGAGACTCAGAAATTTTCCAGAGACACCCTTGGCTCTGCCGGGAAGGCAGGTGCTGCCAGAGCAGCACCCACATCCACTGCTCCCTAAACCCTGCCTCCAGAGCACCCAGCAAACACGGGTTGTAACTTTAAAAGCATGAAAATCAGGAAACGAACATTGCTAATTCTCACGGCAGCATTAACTCATTCGCCTGCACATATGGGGTATTTGGATCCCAGTAGGTCTTCTATATATATAACTTATTATACAGTAGGTGCAACTTGGGAGAATTAATGTTGCTATAGGAACATTCGGATCAAGGCTGGCTTCCAGAGGGAAGAGAGAAAAAATAAGTTTCCTCCTCAGTGTTCTTCTCTGTTTTGAGTTTCAAAGAGGAAGAAGCAGTGTAATCGAGTCAGATGAGGCAAGGAGGGGCTTCCCCTGGTGGCTTGGGGAGGTGACAATTCCTGGAAGCAGCTCACTGGGGAGAGCAGACAGAAGCTCAGAGCCTGAGCCCGGTGCCCGTGTGGATAAGAGGGCTGGGACAGGGACCACAGGGCCACACCCGTGCCCTGGCAGGGAGCTAGGCCCCAGGTGCCAAAGCTGGAGCACTCACTGCCTGGGGCATCCCTCCCCTGAGGACAGACTGAGAGCCCCGTGAGCACCAGAATACGATGCACTCGCTCCCTCCAGCCCACACCCCTGCGTCTTATTCCTCCACCTTCCATCCTTCCCTGGGGAGGGTCAAGGCACAGGGGAAATCAAAAGTGGGTTTGGGGTCTGCACTGGCTGCTGACAGACTCACTGCAGAGACCCACCTCTGGCTGGAGGACTGAAGTGGGAAATGTGTTGGAAGTTTGCTTCCAACCGAGAACTGAACTCTGCTGTCCGAAGCAGCAACTTTGTGTCCACCTGTGAACCCCCCCACCTGGACCAAACTCTAGTTTTAACAATCTTGAGCATTTGGCTCACCCATTAGAGGTTTTCCTGATTAATAAGTCTGTATAAGCACTGAACTCCCACCCCACAAGTGTTCTGACACGCAGAGCCTACTGTCTCCTTTTGGAAGGGACAGGGGTCCTAAATTCCCCTCCCCCACTACCTTTCCCACACATGGGGGATCCTGGCAGCCCAAGGATGCTGAGGTGGACACGGCACAGCCAGGCATTCTACCCACGCTGGGGGCAGCCGCATGATATCCCAGGGCACACACCCTAGGTGGACAGCATCACCCAGGCAGCTGTGGCACCTCCTCCTGGCAGCCTTAGCATTGACAGTGTGCTGGGCAAACAAAGGTGGCTCAGAAGAGGTTGGCTGACGGCGTGGACGTAGAGCCCAAGACGGCAACAAAGCAGGAAAGAGAAAAGAAAAAAGATCAGCATTCCTAACACCATTTCCCAACTCAACGTCTGCCAGGTGCCCACTTTGTAGCAGCTGCTATTTATGCCCAGGGGGATACATAGAGAAATAAGATACTCTGTCCTCAAGATGCTCACAATTCTCCCAAGGGAGAAGGAAGGAGAGGCATGGGAACAAATAACCAAGAGGGAGGCTCACGCCTGTGATCCCAGCACTCTGGGAGGCCGAGGCAGGAGCATCACTTGAGGCCAGGAGTTCGAGACCAGCCTCAGCAAGAGTGAGACCCTGTCTCTACAAATAATAGAAAAATTAGCCGGGCATGGTGGCAAATGCCTGTAGTCCCAGCTACTCGGGAGGCTGAGGCAGGAGGATGGCTTGAGCGCAGGAGTTTGAGGTTGCTGTGAACTACAGTGACGCCACTGCACTCTACCCAGGGCAACAGAGTGAGACCCTGTCTCAAAACAAAACAAAACAAAACAAAACAAAACAAAATAACCAAGGTCCGTGTCTTGCTGCCTTATTGGTCTCCTCAGGAGCCAAGCCCAGGTAGGTCTGGAACAGGCACCCCCAAATGCCTGCGGGATGAACACTGAGATGGCAGAGTGGCAGGACCTGGCCAGGGAGAAGTTGAAGTGTCCCCGGGAGCACGCAGTGAGGGGGGGGATATTCACTCTGGAGAAAGAGTCATCGTCCCAAGGGCTGCAGCCCATACTCCCACCCAGCTGACGAAAGGCACCTCTGGAAGTCCACCGGATGATTAAAGCCTCCCTTGCTATTAGGCATTTGAGACACGTTCCAAATGCTGCAACAGGGAAAGGGGCTGCTGCTACCCAGAGC
Organism: Microcebus murinus; assembly: GCF_040939455.1. Taxonomy (NCBI): domain Eukaryota; kingdom Metazoa; phylum Chordata; class Mammalia; order Primates; family Cheirogaleidae; genus Microcebus; species Microcebus murinus. The sequence continues at coordinate 57,209,327 of NC_134119.1, forward strand.
TGCTGTTTTGCATTTCATCTGAAGCTGTGTCTACTCTTAGAAACATATATTACCGTAAAGTGGAATACCTAAACGCTTCCAGGCCCCTTCCCTGGGAGCAGCGTGCTGAGCATCCTAACCCCCTGGAGGGGCTGAGTCCTGGACATGAGGAAGCAGAAGCAGCCCCCTCCTCAGGGAAGCCAGGCAGGGAGGACATTAGCATGCTCCCTCCTGCCTCCCGCATCTTCTACACCGTTAAAACAAAGGTGGATTTGCAGCAGCCTTGAGTCAACAATTTGCCAAATTTCACATGACAGACCAGCAAGGGAGAAGATGAGTCTAATATACCCACAGATATTGGTTATCCTCTGATGGGGGCAGGCAGGTGGTTGAGGGTTATCCGTTTATTTAATCGTCAAAAGCCCAATGAGCCTCCCAGGCATTGCTGAGAAAGACCCTCTTCTAGGGCTCCCGGGCCCCCTAGAGCATTGAACACATTGTCTCTCTGCTCCATGTCAGAAATTCTTCTCTTTGTTCCTTTAGCTCACTTTAACTCAAGTGCGGCGTTTTTAATTCTGTCTGTGGCATGATTTTGAAATTAAGCAGTTGGTGTGCTGACAGCTGGTGTTACAACTGGCCTATTCCTTTCCGCCCCCACAAAGAGCCGACGTGGTGGGTGCACAGCCTCGGAGGAGCTCACGCACGTTCCACATACCCATCTCCGCCTCGGGGGTGGGGGCTGGGGGTGACGTGGAGCTAAGAAGGGAACCGCCTCACCCAGCCCTGGGTACATCCCGGGATGGGACAGGAAGTGCTCGGGAAACATGATGCTCCACCTTCCAAAACACCTTTCTGGGACACGGTCCAGACCCCAAACATCCTCTCCGCCATCGGGACACCTTCATGCACACCTTGCAGATCGGGTCACAGGCTCTGGCTAAGTACCAGCGCCACTGCAGTGCACGTGTGTTCCACGGGTGTTACAAATAAGAATTCTGAGCACATGTTCTGCTTTGAAAGCCCCATTTTTCCTTATTCTTTCTCTTGTCCTTTTGTCTCACCATAACCCTAAGACTGCCATTGGCATGGCAAACCTAGATGAGTGAGGGTGCTCGGTTTCCCAGGGAATGTGCATTCTAGAATTTTGCTTAGTCCAGGGTGCTCAGAAATAGTCCCTAAGACAAAAGCAAATTTGGGAGGCAGCCCCACAAAGACCTGGCTTTACAATGTATGGAAACAACCACATGCATTTCCAAGCCACATCCACGCCAGGTGGCCAGCCACGGCTAGACACACTCTCCCATTCCCTTGCCCGACGCCCGATCCCATCATTAAGTTTCCCCGTATGCAAAGCCTGATAGCTTTAGAGAGAATAGAACAGAAGTTGCCCAGTCTCTGACACAAACGCCCATTGCCTCTCATACTTCCATAAATCCTTGACTTTAACTTACCACCATATCTGATGGTGCCATAGTTGTTTTTTCTTCTCCTTGAGACATTTGTATTAATACCTCCCTCATGTTTTAGCCTATGCTTGAGACTAAGCACAAGTTGTACATCCTAGATGTAAAGTGGAAGTTTTGAAAATGATATTTCAAAGTAAGGAGTATTCTAGACCTCAGGGTCTATAAATAAGTCAACAACTAATCTAAGTATCTAACTTCTTATTCACAAGAAAGCAGAGCTGAGATTTCTATGTAACAAAGAATATGGCATTATTCTTTTAAAGGTTCGGTAAAACTGCTCACAAGGCCCTTCCACTGCTCTCAGGACAGTGCCCCAACTCCCACAGGAGTCTGTGAAACTGGCCTGCTTCATCTGGGCCCCCCACCAGCTGTGTCTGCCCACGCCTGCCCTCCCCACTCCATGGGGGACCTTATGCCCATTCCTCTTTGTCCACTTGACCAACTTTTCCTCACTCTTCTCACTCTACATCAATGGTGCTCCTTCAAGGAAGCAGGCCTTTCCAGATTCTGCTGCACTCCCTAAGAACCCCTGCATTTTTCCTTGAGAGCACTATTCACCCCTGCAATTACATAATTACTTGTGAAATTACGTTTTCACTATCTTTCCAACTTCATACAGGCAAGAACTTTCTTCTTGCCATGGTATCTTCCACCCTAAACAAGTCCCTGGTATTTAGTAGATCCCCAAGAAATATATATTTTTAATGGAAGCATTAGTCCTCATTATTAAGTCATGCACACAGGCTTTTTAAAAATAAAGTGGATGAAATTGAGAATTTGTAACTCCTCAAAATTAAAGATTTTGTTCTGCAAAAACCCTACAAAGAAGAGTAAAAGATAAGCTACAGATTAGGAGAAAATAGTTGCAAGCTACATATCTGACAAAGGACTAGCATCAGGATACATAAAGAACTCTCAAAACTCAATGGTTAAAAGAAAACAAACCAATTAGAAAAGGAGCAAAAAAACACAGACACGTCATTGGCAAGGATCTGCAGATGGCAGGTAATCACAGTGAAAATAAAGCAGACTTGGCAATAGGCTTTGAAGAGTCCATACCTTCATGTTCAGAGATCCTACTACAGATATCTCCAAAGGAAACAGAAATGGACAAAATGATTTTGGAATCCAGGGTGTCAATTGCAACATCATTTACTGACAACACTGAACCCTCCAAATCTCCAACTATGAGGTGTAAAGTTGAGTGAATTGTGTTTCATGCAAAAGTACCTAGAATTTAAACTCCTGAAGGCAGGGGTTTTTGTCCGGGCACCAGTGTGTCCCAAATGCCTAGACTGAGCGCCAGTAAATGTTATCAGATCGATTCTAACTGAATAATGAAACACCCAGCACCACAGAAAACCGTGACACAGGGAAATGTTCACAATACAGGAAATGGAAAAAAGAAAAAAAGGAACAGATTGTAAGAGTATACATACGTGGGAACCACAGTTTTGTTTGAAGGAAAAGAAACCTTATGTATCGTTGCTTATTAAAAGACTAAAGCAAAATAAACAACATTAGCAATGGCTCTCTCTGGTGAACGGGATCTTATAGGAAATTTGTCTTTTCCTTCCTTTCCCTTCCTTAATTTCCTTTGTGTGTGTGTGTGTGTGTGTGTGTGTGTGTGTGTGTGTGTGTGTGTGTTATATAGAGTATTCCAAAATTTCTACAAAGAACATGTATTCCTTTTTCAAACAGAAAATAAGACAGCAGTGTTTTCAGTCCTTTGTAACCCAGGCTGCGTTACAGTGGCTTCTGAAGCAATACGGAGTTCAGGGGTAGATGCCCCCGCCCCTGGCACCAGCACCACAGCAATTCTTAGTGTCCCAGACTACAGCCAGTCACAGGGCACCTTAGAATCTCTCACATAAACCAGCACCACCTGTACTCTTGTTTACTGGATTTTTTTTTTTTTTTTTTGAGACAGAGTCTCACTCCGTTGCCCTGAGTAGAGCACAGTGGTGTCAGCCTAGCTCACAGCAACCTCAAATTCCTGGGCTCAATCGATTCTCCTGCCTCAGTCTCCCAAGTAGCTGGGACTACAGGCATGCGCCACCGTGCCCAGCTAATTTTTATGTTTTTAATAGAGACTGGGTCTTGCTCTTGCTCAAGCTGGTCTCGATCTCCTGACCTCAAGAGATCCTCCCACCTCAGCCCATAGAGTGCTAGGATTACAGACACGAGCCACTGCGCCCGGCCAAGAATATTTTCCTTTGAAAGCACTCTTTTTATTTAAAGAAATTTATTTAGAAGGAATCTTTATCACAGCCATAAAGGGAAATCAGTATCACTTGTCACAAATAAAACAAAACTATACAATAAATTCCATTTTTAAAAACTGGCATTATTTAGCTCTAGCTGAGGAATGTCACCTGCAGAAGGTTCTGAGTCTGAGGCTTGCTCACCACCCTTTTGTAATGAAGGAAGGTTAGCAAATGTAAGAGAGACAGGTGTGTTTGAAGATGTGTTTGCACCAAATAAGTCTTTCTTCGGACATAAGCAGAAGACTTGCAAATGTACTGAAGGAGAGGAATGACATTTGATTCAATGTCATTTACTGCCCCCTCCCTGCAGCACCCACCCACAAGCACTTCTCAGGCCACCAGCAGGATGCACCCCATGCTCCAGAACTCACTGGGCTTCACGGATGATCCTAAACAAAGCCCTGGAGTGGACCAGCCTCTGCCACCCCTTTGGGCTCCAAGCCCACCCTCCCCCCAGTGGAACAGCACAGAGGAGGGCAGCGGGAGGCCCAGAGACCGAAGAAGGACCGTTAGCAAGCCCTGGGAGACTTCACAAGTCACTCATAGACCTTAAAGAGTGTCTTCTCCCACCCCAGGGAGGAGTCCTTTGCAGGGGAAGCGGTGAGCTCTTCCCTCTGTCTAGCCTGGTAAAGCTGTGATATGTACTCTTCTGGGACGCTGGACAGGAAGAACTGGGGTGAATGATTTGCAGTCGCGTTTGCTAGTTACAGGACTAGGAAAAATGATCCCTTTCTTCCTAGAGCATTATCAAGCAAACTGCACCGGCTCCATTAGCATTGGAGGCATCCATATGAAATTATGGAACTTACGATGGCTTTGTCTGGGAAACCGTTCGTTTCTGATCGGAAGTTCTATTACACATGAATTTAATTCTAAACAGTGTTACCAACAGATCCAAATGATTTACATTTTCAGCAATCTTCTTTCATTATCTCATACCTTGTCAGGTAGCAAAAGATGGATTTTTATGGGCTTCTAGGATGAGAAATGATTAATGCTCCTAAATGGGTGTCTTCCCCTACTCCAGCCGTCCTAGCACGGGGTCCCATTCCTCAGTCCTGCTTCAGTGGGCATGTTTGAGAGCTGAGATCAAAGAAGGGCATGAGGAAAGAACATTCCAAACTTTTCTGAAGTCGGATCCAAATCGTTTCTGGTTAGGGCATTAAAACACCATTTGGTACCTAACATTCTCTTTGATCCAGGGAGAGGGAGAGAGAGAAAAAAAGAAAGAGAGAGAAAGAGAGAGGCTGTCCACTAGGGATGCCAAAAACTGTTAGAAACGTTTGAAAATGTGTAAGAGAAACAATCTGGTTTTAACCTTCCAGGATGGGGGGAGGGGAGGAGGGAATGATCCCCAGACAGAAGCAAATCTGGAATTTCACATCCTGTCGGTACTGTAAATGAGTCTCAAAGGTAGGGGTAGATGAGGCAAGTCAGGTCTTTGCATGTGGGTTCATTCTTTGCAGGCGGTACCTACACAACCAGCCCAGAAATACCATGAAGGTAAGGTTGTTGGAAGAACTGTTAAGAAGATACTTTTCTGGAAACTTCTGTTCAAACCCCAGAATCAGAAGACAGTATTTCAGAGGCATATTCTCTGCTCCAGTTTCCTGCAGTTAATTCCTTCTCCACCTTGGGTCAAGAAAGGGTCTCGGCCTGAGAATGAAGGCTTGCATGAGCCCTGTGAAGTGAATGGTGGGGTGAGAGGCTGAATCACAGGGAGGAGAACTCAGAATGAGTGGCGCCTGGGGCTTCAACTTTACACTGCACTCAAATCATAGCACACGTTCCCAACCCCAAAGTTTAAAAAGGAAACAAAATAAAATGCAAGAAACTCAACTGCTTTGATTTTTGAAGTTTAGAAAATATGCAAAAATAGCCTCAGAAAAAAATCATCTTTGCAGCATCAGGAATCCTGCTGTCTTCTGGGACTATGTGTCTCGGGCAGCCTCGGAAGCATGGCCCCAAAATAGCCAACAGCAAGTGGAGGAACCAGAAAGAAAATGCAGCCACAGAACATGAGCTGCCTCCGCTCAGGAAGGGGGGTCATGTCCTTGACGCAGGGCGCACGGTTACCCCGAGCCTCTAGAACGCTTCCCCCTCCCCTACAGTCCACGGTATCTTTAGAATCAAGGCTACAAACTGCAGGAATAGCGAGTAATTCAATTAACTCTATAGTCTGTGATGAAAAAAAGGGCCATTTTGCTAGCTCTAGTGGAGCACTAGTTTAACCCTGGTGCTCAGGAAATTCCCAGGCCAGACAGCATATTAAACCAGCTCTTCAACTTAAGAACAATTACTGTCATTTATCAGCCTGAATAGCAATAATGCACCAATCGACAGCTTTCAGGAGGCAAAAAGCTAGCTAGGTGTAATGATATGCAAAGCCACAGCACTCTACATTTCGAACTGTCTCCATCCCATCAATACATCTCCTACTACCTACAATTTATCAATACAAATGTGGTGCCCAATGAAGGCAAGACCAAGAAGATAAATATGAAGGGGGTAAGGGGAAAAAAAAAGGCTCGGGAATGTTTGAATTTTAAAATGATGAAGTACAGATCACATTCTTAAAGCATTTTACATGCAATGACCGGATCACATCAAGTTCTCTTCTGAAAGAGGAAACAGAATGAGGGGATTTTTTTTTCTACCCCAAGGTTGCAGGCAGATGCAGTTCTTATTTCTTTTCCTTTCCCCAGACCATGTCTTTAGCAGAGGTGTGTGATCATTTAGGGCGCTTATACTAAGAGTAATACAGATAATGCTAATCATGGTGATGGATTTTCATAGAGCATTTTTCCTAATTACTGTCACATCTATCATTTTATATTAATTTTACAATATCTGTAGGAGGTAAGAAGATAAATATTATTATACCCATTTTGAAAGAAGGGGAAACTGAGGCATGCTGTGATTAAGATAGCCTCAGTCACATCAGTTGGACACTGGCAGAGCAAGGGCTAGAACCTGGGTGCGGTCGACTCCCAGCCTGTCCCCCAAATGCCACAGCACACTCAGGGGCAAAACAGAGGCTGCCCAGAAGTGGTCAAGAAGGTGCGACAAATTCAGTCCCCAAACAGCACGGGTATAGGTGGGAGTAGGAGCTGTGCAGGTGAGATGGACGCAGCGGGGACAGAGTTCGCATTTCAAAACCAGACGAGTGGAATTTCAAGCCTGTGGCACACGCTGACTGAGCCCCTACTGCGTGCCGGGCACTGGGGGAGGCGAAGACAACACCAGCCCAGCCCCAGGCCCTGCTTGTGGCCCCACCGCCCACATATCTGTCCCTCCCCACCACACACCGACATTTTGCTGAGCAGCATCATTTAGCCTGATAGAATAAACCCACTTCATGTTGAGGGAGGCCGAGGATGGTGGTACCCAAGGCAGAAAACACTCCCACAAAGGCAGCAGTGGTAGGGGTGCCACAGGAGCTCCGGGTGCAAGTTAGGCGAGCAAGCACCTCCCAGCCCGGTGCCTCAGGGGGTTCTACGGATCATTCACCACCATAGCCATTTTCACTCTTCACCTTCCAACTGTTTCCACAGACCCATTCGGGCCTGTGCAGTACTTCCATCACAGGGGCTCATCCTCTCAGCCCTAAAATTTTGCAAAGCCCTCCAACTCTGGCATGCAAACTCATGCTCCCCCTATAAGTAATATTTTTAACCAAGTTAAAAAGGAAAATAGTGGTTGGTGGTAAAAAACTTAAAGGATTTGTTTGCTTGTAAATTTCTTTGAAAGATTAAGGTTTTTAAAAATTCTGCTTACCTTTATTTCTTAATGTAATACCCACCTAATTTAAAATCACACTCACAAAAATAAAACGATCACATCTTATCGAAGCACTAAGATAACCATTTGGTGAAATGACATCCTGTGTCTTAATTTTTAAATGGGTGGAGGAAAACCCTGAACAGATTCTTATTTTCCGACATCAAATAAGAACGTGGGTACATTTCCCTCCCTTTATAAGAAATTACACCTTGCTCTTACTATTAAATTAGAATATCCTCTCCTCTTCTCTGAAATTTGGCTGCTTTACAATAAATACATAAATCAAAGAGACACGGGATCCAGGCGCCAATTGGCAGACGGCACTATGAAATAAGCACCGGGACACAGGCGTGCGGAAGTGTTACAACCTGTTCCAATCTGCTCCCTGTTCTCCTCCGTAACAAAAGAGAAAAGAGAGTCCAAACCCTCCTACACACGCACGTACACGCACACACACACACATACACACACACACACAAAGCAAAGTTTGGAAGGTTTAAAGAAAGCTAAAGCTGCTAAGAACAAGAGCCACCTGACTGCCTAGGACATGGGTTTCTCACTCTTACCGCTGAGCTGCAATATTTGCCACATCTTGCCAACAGAAGATGGTGTGAACTTGCCATGCGACTGCTGAGAAGTTTGGAAAAGCCTGGGGTTGCCAGTATTGTCATCATCCTCGTCGTCACTGTCATCAGGCCAGAGAAATTTTCCAAGCACTTGAGCTTGGGACTTTTCTCAACAGCCATGGAAGGGTAATCATTAGAATTGTCTCCATCATTCACGTTATGAAAAAGATTCGGAGACACCAGTGAGGCAGAGAACAGGTGAGCATAGCAATTAGGACACTTTCGGTTGCAAGCGAGAGAAAATCCAACCTAAAAAGGCTGAGGCAAAAGAGAATGCACCAGCTTGCATAAGTCAAAGGTCCAAAGAGTGAGCTGGCTTTGGGCGAAAATGAATCAGAAAGCTACCACTCCCAACTCCTCCCACTCTGCTTCCCGTGGCAACCTTCTTCCCCAATATAGCATTCAGACCAGCAAAGACAAGTCCAACCAATAGCTCTGAGCTGAGACTGACTGGCCTAGACATTATCAACTTGGGTCGATTGCACGTGCCTGAACCAATCACAGCAGCCAGAGGAAGTGCACTGATTGGCTTAGACTGGGTCACATGACCCACCCCGCAGCATGGGGGCAAAAGCTTCACCAAAAGCATGTGGGCAGAGAAGTGATGTTTGCGTGAGCCCAACCCCACAACAGCAGGAAAAGTGAATGTTGGGAGGTAAAATGCCACAAATGCCCACTTCAAAGCATCACAAGACCCAATCTTTGGTTGGACCCTCCCACTCCATTGACCAAGATACAAGTGAACTAGAGTTCACTAACAGTTTGAGCAGAGAATACAGCCACTTACTTGTATTGAATGTCCTGTACCCTCTGCACCTAGGCTGCGTATGGCCCTGGCATCACCAGTATCTGATGGATTCACAAAAATGACTCCTAAAGATGCATTTTTACATCCACTTCTGGCCAGAATTTTAATAGCTGCCACTCTTGAGTTACAAAGCTCAGGCCAGAAGATTAAACCCTCCCTAGTCAAGAACTAAAGCAATGAGGTGAACTGCAGAACCGTATCACTTGTAATTTATGTATTTTTTAAAAATTTAATTAAGATTACAAGTCAGATTAAGTAATTGCTTTCTATAAGAGATAAACACAGAGAGAAGGCTGCATCAAGATTTTTTAAAGAAATCACTTAGTTTCATCTCACTATCCTTTTCTGCATTCATTAAACTTTGTTAAAACGCAACATACACACGGGCAGACGTGCAAGTCGTAGCACACACCTCAATTCTCATCGCAAAGTAAACACATTCAAGTAACTGCTATGAAAGTCAAGAAATAGAATATTAATGGTGCCCCAGAAACTCCTTTTGGAGCCCCCCCAATCAGCACCCCCATCCTTCCACCCACAGGTAACTATTGTCCTGATTACTAACTACATAGATGCATGTTACCTACTTAGGGAACTGTATATAAATGGTGTGTACTCTTGTGCCTGAATATCTTCTTTCAAAAGAAAGACACCCAAATATATATATAGCACAGTTCATTCATTTTTCTTGCTGTCTAATAATGCTTTATGTGAATATTCTCAATATGTGCATCCAATCTAGTTGTGATAGTCACTTGGGCTATTGCTGTGGATATTCTTATACATATGCAGACATTTCTGTTGGATTTATGTCTAGGAGGGGACTGTTAGATCATGTGGTCCTCATTAGTAGACAAAAGCAAATAGTCTTCCAAAGTGGATAAACCAATTTTTGCTCCCAGCAGCAGTAACACCTTCCTGAACACTGTTGACCACTAGTTGTTACTGCTGTGTGATCAGTTCAGCTCTGTTCCTAACCATGACCCAGCTGAAAGACACCATGTGTAGAACTTGGGATGCAGCCAGAGCTCAGTTTAAATCCTGGCTTTACCACTTCCTAGCTGTGAGTGTTTCTTTGGAGAATTTCACTTAGCCTCAGATCCCTGATCTGTGAAGGGCCTGTAATCATAATGTTCTTGTAAGAGTCAAATTGGATTTTATATACAAAAGTGCTTGGCAAGCTGTAAAACTGTACACCCATGTTGGGGATTAGAAGGAAACCCTGGGTCCCCTTAGACAATATCAAAGTCACCTGGTGCTAAGTTAGAATTCTCCCTGCAGCATTAGAAGGGTAGACAATAGCAAATTAGAAAGACCTGGGTTACTCTATGACCTGTGAGGGGTGAATCTCTCTGATTCTCAGTTTTTTCATCTGTGAAATGAGGATAGTAACACTTCTCTGAGACGACTGTGAGGATAAAACAATATATCAAAAAAGAGTGAGAATGAGAGTAAGATTGAGAGAAAAAAAGAGAGAAAGAGAGAGAGAATCTATGTGTTGATACCAGTAGCTACAACACAAGTGCTCAGATGATGGCCATTGTTAATTAGTAAGGGTCTAAAAAACACGGTAGATATCTGGTTCCACGAATCCTTTATTGATATGCGTATCTTTCATAATGAAGGTTGGTTATATTCAAAATTGTCAACTGATAAAATTTGGCTTTTCTGCCCTGAGATCCTCTTTTTTTGTCTTTCGCCCAACCATTCAGGGGCTCAACGTATGCAGGACCTCTACCATCCACCTCTTTAAGAAAAGCCTGTTATCAGAAAAACATGAAATGTCAGCCTTCAATTCAGAATGTCAGAGCTAGAAGGGGCCTGAAGGCGTACAACCCATTCAGTTCCTTGTGCAGACAGTGAATGCATCTGCTGTCAGAAATCTAAGGTGACACCACTGGTTAGTGGCAGAGCCAGGGCCAGCGCCCACCTATCCTGACAACTAGCCCAGGGCTCATTCTTTAGTAGCTTAGTAAAAACATTCATCTGTGTCTCTAATCATAAATAAAAGAGTTGGCTCTTTCTTAAAGGCCTTTCAAGCATCAGAGAGTTAAATCACATCTAATCTACCCATAAATTAAACAGCCCCTGCTAAAATTTAAAGCACAGACATAGACAAAAACCATCAGCATTTATATTTTAAATAACATCTTCTCTTCAAAAAAAATTGGAGAACTTCTGCTTCCAGCCATGACAGTATAACTGATATGAGACTTGCCCTCCTGCCAAAAACAACTATAAAACTAGACAAATATATGAGGCAACTGTTTTCAGACATTGAACAACAGACAGTGTAGGACTGTAATTTTGAGAAAAAGCATACACACAAGGTGAACCCCATTATTTCTGTGGCTTTCTGCCTGGGGAAAGCTAAGCACAAGGATGGGGAATCCAACTGGAGCAATAGTTGCACTAAACTGAGGAGGAAGAGATTAGAATCCTAGGCTGTTGAGGTGGCTGGATCTTGAGAAGCAGAATAACAAAGAATAGGTATCCTCACAAAGAGAAGTCCCAGCCCTGGGATCTGGGCTGAGGGCTGGGATAAGCATCCACAGTGTGAGGTTACAGGAAGCCTAGCAGCCTTCTCCTGCTGTGGAGCTGTGAATGACAAGGTGATACCTGCGGTTATGCACTTCTGGAAGGCACTGAAGTCCTGGTCAAGCCAAGGTACGGAGACTTCACTGAATGCCCCAAGCCCCCAGTTGAGCTCTCAAAAAGGCCAGGCCTTTGGGTTAAGGACCATGGTCCAGAGTGAAGGCAGCACCATAAGGCTAAGTCCAAAATTAAAATAGACCCAAACAACAAAATAAACTAACCCAAACGGGGCAAAAAGGATTCACGGATAATGTTACTGACAGAACAAACATTAAAACCCTTTAAAGAAAGATGATATAATTTGGAATCTTCACAGTGCATCATTTACAATGTCCACTATATACTCAGAAATTAACATAAACATAAAAATATAAAAAGAAGCAGCAAAATGTGATCCATAAATTTTTCAAAAGCATTAAAGAGGCATTAAAATGAAACCCTAAAAATAGTATACCAAAGTACTCAGAATAGAAAAAACAGAAAAACACAAATAAGATAGAATAACTAGAAAACAAACTGCAAAATGGTAGACTTATAGACTATCAATCATTAAATATAATGACTAAAAAATAAATATAATTAAACATTAAATATAATCAAATATAATGGACTAAGCTTTCCAACCAAAAAGCACAGATTGCCAAATGGCTATGTCCAACTATATGCTATCTACAAGAGACATTTTATATGAAAATAGATATGTTAAATGTAAAAGGATGAAAAAAAGACAGCAAGCAAACAAGAAAACTAGTTCCACTATATTAATATCAGACAGACTTCAGAACTAAGAATATAACCGCAGATAAAGAAAGAAATTTCATACTGATAGTTACTTCCATAGTGAAAAAGAGATAATTTATCAAGAAAACATAGTAAGAGGGATTAAAATGAATAATCCATGGTTCAAAGAAGAAATGACAAAAAATGCAAAATATTTAAACTGAATGATAATAAAAACATAACATATTGAAATTTGTGGGATGCTGCTAGAGCAGTAAAGAGAATTTATAGCTTGTAATGGGTATGTTAGAAAAGAAAGAAGTTTTAAAATCAATAAAGTTTTCATCTTAAGAAACTAGAAAAAGTAAGTCAAGCTTAATCAAACGTAAGCATTAGGAAGGCGGTAATAAAGAGGGCATATCAATGAAATACAAAAACAGACTAATAATTTAGAAAGTCAGCAAAATCAAAATTGTCTTTAAAAAAATTTAGCAAACTTGATGAACACCTAGAAAAAGCAATAAAGAAATCAAGACCCCCATCTCTACAAAAAAAATTTTTTTTAAAAAATTAGCCAAGTTTGGTGCCTCCTGTAGTCCTAGTTACTCAGGAGGCCTAGGTGGGGGGAGGTGAAGGCTGCAGTGAGCTATGATTGTGCCCCTGCACTCCAGCCGAGGCAACATAGTGAGACCCTGCCTCTTAAAAACAAACAAACAAAACTAAGAAAGAAAACAGAAAGCAAGCACTAATTATCGTTATTAGATATGAAAAAGGGGGTCATCACTATAGATTCTACAGACACTAAAGGGATAACAAGGCAATATTATCAACAACTTTGTTACCAGTGTATTTGACAGCTTATATGCAATGGACAAATTTCTTGAAGATTTTAATTTACTAAAACTTAGAAGAAACAGAAAATCTGGAAAAGTTTTGATTTCATTAAGACTAAGATTTGAGAAAGTTAAATTTATAATCCAAAGCAAATTGAGGCCCAAATGGTTTTACCGGTGAATTCTGCCAGATATTTAAGAAAAGGGCGATCTCAATCTTACGTTAACTCCCTAAGAAAATAAAGGAGGAGAGAACATTCCTCATCAAGTTTTATAGGGCCAGTAGAACACAGATTCCAAACCTGATAAAGAAATTACAAAAAGGGAAAATTACCAATATCCCTTATGAACATAGGCACAAAAATTGCTCACAAAATATCAGCAAATAAAATCCCGTAATATATACAAAGACTAATATATCATGACCAAGTAGAGCTTTTCATAGAATGCAGGTTGGTTCAACAGTTGTAAATAAATCAGTGTAATGCACCATATTATTCACAACAGAAGAAAAGGAAAGGAAAGACAATGTAACTAGATGCCAAAAAAAAAAAAAAACTATCAAGATTTAACACTCATTTATAAGAAGAAAACCATTTTAACTAGGAATAGAAAGGAACTCCATCAACCTGATAAAAGGCCTCTGATAATTCTATGATTAACATTACATTTAAGGGCAAAATATTAAACATTTTCCCCTTAAGATTGGAAGCAAGGTAAGGATGTCCTCTCTCACCATGTCTATTCAGTGTTGTCCTAGAGATCCTAGCCAATGCAATAAGAAAAAAAAAAAAAAAAAAGACAAAGATCAAAAAAGAAGAAGTAAAACTGTATACATGTATAGATAGGTGGTTTACAGTTTATATAGAAAACCCTAAGGAATCTACAGAGAAATTGCTAGAACATCAGTAAATTTAGCAAGGTTGCAAGATAAGGCCGTATACAAAAGTAAATGGTATTTCTAAATACTGGCAGCTGCAAACAATTGAAAATGAAATTTTAAAACAAGGCCATTTACCATAGTGTCAAAATATGAAATATTTAGAAATACACTAACAAAGTATGTGCAATATATTTTCTCTGAAAATGTAGACAAGAGAAATTAAAGAAGACCTAAGAAAATGGAAAGGTGTGCCATGTCTATAAACTAGAAGAATCAATATTAATTGACCTCTAATACTGGAGGACTCAATATTATAAGCTCAATAATGAGCTATATCTTCAATGCAATCCCAATCAAAATTCATAGACTAAAATTTTTATGGATATGAAAAGAACCTATAATAGCAAAAACAACATTGAAAAAGAAGAACAATGTTGGAAGACTCATGCTAATTAATTACTAAGCTAAAGCAACCAAGACAACATGGTATTAGCATTAGAATAGATGAATAGGTCAATGCAAAAGAACAGATCCACACTTACTGATTTTCATCAATGGCACCAAGGCCATCCAATGAGAGAAACAGAAGCCTTTTCAACAAATAGTGCTGAAAGAACTGAATAAACATATGGGGGAAATGAACCTCAACCCCTACCTCACACTATACATAAAAATTTAACTTGAAATAGATTATAAACCTAAACACAAAAGTTATGCTATAAAGCCTCTAGAAGAAAACATAGAATGCCTCATGACCTGCGGTCTCTTAGAGAAGATACAAAAGACACTCACTTAAAAGAAAAATAATTGACAAATTGGACTCCATAAAAGTTAAAAAATTAGGCCGGGCGCGGTGGCTCACACCTGTAATCCTAGCTCTCTGGGAGGCCGAGGCGGGCGGATTGCTCGAGGTCGGGAGTTCAAAACCAGCCTGAGCAAGAACGAGACCCCGTCTCTACTATAAATAGAAAGAAACTAATTGGCCAACTAATATATATAGAAAAAATTAGCCGGGCATGGTGGCTCATGCCTGTAGTCCCAGCTACTTGGGAGGCTGAGACAGAAGGATCGCTTGAGCCCAGGAGTTTGAGGTTGCTATGAGCTAGGCTGACGCCACGGCACTCACTCTAGCCTGGGCAACAAAGCAAGACTCTGTCTCAAAAAAAAAAAAAAAAAAAAGTTAAAAAATTATACTCATCAAAAGTCACTGTTAAGAAAATGAAAAGACAAGCCACAGACTCTGAGAAAATATTCATAATTCATATATATGACAAAGTACTGGTATCCCAAATACATAAAGAACTCACATAAATCAATAATAAAAAGTTAATCCATTACAAAGATGAACAAAACACTAAAAGCTCAGATTTCACCACTATATAATTCATCTATGTAACAAAAAACCATCTGTACTCCCTAAATTTATTTAAATTTTTAAAAAACGAACAAAAGATTTGAACAAATTTTTTAAGAAGATAGATGAATGGCCAATAAACACATAAAAGGTGCTCAACATCATTAATAATCTAGGAAATACAAATAAAATCACAATGAGATACTACCGCACAACCACTAGAATGGCTAAAATTTAAAAAACTGAGAATACCAAATGTTGGCCAGAATGTGAAACAACTGGAACTCTCATACATTGCTAATGGGTGTTAAAATCGTACAACTGATTTGGAAAATGAGCAGTTTCTTAGAAATTTAAACATACACTTAGATGTTCACCCAAGAAAAATGAAAATGTATGTCCACACAAAGCTTATCCACAAATGTTCATAGCAGCTTTCTTCATAATAGCCATAAAACTAGATATAACCCCAAATGTTCATCAACAAAAGAACGGATAAACAAACTGGGATGTGTTCATACAATGGAATGCTACTCAGCTGATACATGCAATAACATGGATAAATCTCAGAAGCAGTATGTTGAATGAGAGATGCCAGACATAAAAGAGTATATGCTATATGGTTTCGTTTATTTGAAGTTCAAGACAGATAAAACTAATCTTTATTATAGAAAGCAGATCAGTGGTTGGCTGTGGGTGGTGGGAAGTCCCTGGAATGGGCTGGAAAGGAACGTTCTGGGGTAAGGAAAATGTTCCATATCTTGATTGTGGCATTGATTCCAGGCATACACTTTTGTCAAAACTCATGGAATTGTACACTTAAGATATGTGTATTTTGCTATATACAAATTTTACTTCAACTCCACTTTCATTGCTCTTGCTAATGCAGGACTCCAGAGCCTTAGTAAGTCTCCCCACCATTTTCTGACATTCCCCCAGTGTACTGTGTGCTCTCAAGAAGCCCTTTGGCTTCCTCCCAGCACTTCCTCCATCGCGTGTGTTGATGTGCGTATTGCCGTGGCTGGTTTTGTGTCCCCTCGCAATCCATTTTAGATGATCACAGAGCCGAACCGAAAGGCACACACTAGGCTTGGAGTTCAAGGACTTGGTTTGAGTGCTGGAGCTAGGATCAATAGCTGGGTTTTCTCTTACTAGCTGGATGACTTTGGGAAGGTTACCTGGGTAGGTTACCCCTCCATGCCTCGTTTTCATCATCTATAGAATGGGGAGAATAACAGGACCTGCCTGGTGGGTTGGTGTGAGGATTAAGTGAGTTAATGCACAGGCAGGACTTAGAATAGTGCCTGGAACAGAGTAAGTGCTGTTTAAATGCTTGTTAAATCAATTCTAAGCATTATATAAATTGTCTTCGTGGTCTTCAAAAGGAGGACATTACCTAGGGGGAGAAAATTAGTTGAAGTAGCCAAATCTCATAGTCATTCCTTTAAATATGCCACTCACATAAGTGTTTTTAATTCAGCTAAGGGGGAAATTATATACATATACACACAAGGCTGCTTTTGGCTTAGTCAACAGGAGCAGAATCTTCAACACAGTGACATAAAATAACATCAAAGACAATGCTGAAAGAAAGGTGAATGATAAAATTGGGGTCAAGCAGTCTTAAATTGAGGGCACTATCTTGGCTCTACTTGTCCTCGCAGTAAGAAATACAGCTGGAGGGATGTGTACGAGGACATGGGCCCAGATGCTCCCTGAGTGGCCAGGGCAGAGGGACCACCAAGGCTGGCTTGTGAGCTGCTGCTCTGCACCTGGGCAGGGCCAGGCTGGGGAGGGACCCTCCTTGGTGCCTGCATGTGAGGCGCAGGGGACCAGACTATCCATCACAGCATCATAATGTTTAAGCAGCATGAAGTCGTAAAGCCAGCAGTGAAGCAGGCACGCTCCACCACCAGCCCACTCACCCTCCTCTCTCTACTTCCCCCAGTCCCTCCCCAACCCTGGTGGTGGATGGTGGAGGCAGGGAGCCCTGAGCAGCCCTTCAGCTCAGTCACTGGCAGGAGAGACCCCTGAAGATGGACTCTCTGCCCTGCCTGGCAAGGCTACAAGGTACGAGAGAAAGCAGTATTATTCCTTCACTCATTCGTTCATCAAATGCCTACGGTAGTCCAGACCCTGCCCTGGCATGGGAAACATCACAGAATCAAACCAAGAAAGATTCCAGCCATAGTGGTGGTGAGTTTCCAGTGAAGGGAGCCAGACAACAGCAACAAACATAATAAATAAGTATGTTCTATAGCATGTTAAAAGGGGCTCAGTGCATTGGTGAACATAGAGCAGGATTTGGGGGTGGGGGATAGAGTGTGCTGCAGAATTTAAAAGGGCAGGGCAGGGATAAAGGTGAAGAGAGCAAGGAAGTAACAACCGTCCTAAATTTAAGGAGGCACTCACTCTCTGGGTCATGCAAGTGCATGCTCAGCACCTGAGATCCTGAGAAATTTAAGTTCCTCCTTAAATTTCACACCCCACCCCACCCCACTCCACCCACCCCCCCACTCCTCCCCCCAACTCCTCACCTGCCTCACCCTAGTTCAAGCCCAGCTAGAGGCTTCTTTGAGAAGGTGAGGTTTTAGCCAAAACAACCTTAAAAAAAGAACAAAGTAAGCTACAGTAATCAAAATAGTGTGGTACTGGCATAAAGACAGACATATAGACCAATAGAATAGAATAGAGTAGAATAGAATAGGACACCCCAGAAATAAACACTCCCATACATGGTCAAATGATTTTCAACAAGAGTGCAAAGACCATTCAACAGGGAAAGGTCAGTCTTTTCAACAAATGATGCCAGGAAAACAGGATATCCACATGCAAAAGCATGAAGTTGGACGCTTACTTTAACCCACATACAAAAGTTAACTCAAAAGGGATCAAAGACCTAAACATAGAACCTAAAACGTATAAAACTCTTAGAAGAAAACATGGAGAAAATTTCACGACATTGGATTTGGCAATGATTTCTTGGGTATAATGCCAAAACTGCAGGTGATAAAATAAAAAAATAGATAAACTGGACTACAACAAAATTTAAAACTTCTGTGCATCAAAGAACACAATCAACAGAATGAAAGGCGACCCATGGAATGGGGAGATAATACTGGCAAATAATAAAGCTGATAAGGGATTAAGAATATATAAAGAACTCCAACTCAGCCACAAAAGATCAACCTGATTAAAAAATAGGAGGAAGACTTGAATAGAAATTTCTCCAAAGAAGATATATAACTGGCCAATAAGCACATGAAAAGATGTTTCATATCATTAGTCATTGCAGAAATGCAAATTAAAACCACAAGGAGATACCACCTCATACTCATTAGAATGGCTACTACCAAATCAATAAATAAATAGCAAGTGTTGTGAGGATGCAGAGAAATTGAATCCTTGTGCACTACTGGTAGGAATGTGTACTGGTACAGCCACCATGAAAAACAATATGGCAGTTCTTCAAACGATTAAAAATAGAATTACCAAACGATGTAGCAATTGCTTTTCTGAGTATATACATAAGAGAATTGAAAGCAAGGTCTCAAAGAGATATTTGTACACCCATATTTATAGCAGCATTATTCACAATAGCCAACAGGTAGAAGCAACATATGTGTCCATTGATAGATGAATGGAAAAAACCATACAGTGGAATATATTCAGCCCGAAAAAGGAAGGAAATTCTGTTACACGCTATGACACAGATAAACCTTGAGGATGTTATGCAAAGTGAAACAAACCGGTCACAAAAAAACCAAATACTGTATGATTCCACTTACATGCTGTTCCTAGAATAGATAAATTCATAGAGACAGAAATTAGAATAGTGGTTGCCAGGAATGGGGAGTTACTGTTTAATGAGTATAGAGTTTCAGTTTTGCAAGATGAAAAGAAAAGAGCTTTGGAGATGGATGGTGGCGGTGATGGTTGCACACTGCATAACAACGTGAATGCACCTAATACCATTGAACTATACACTTAAAAATAGTTAAGATGGTAAATTTTATGTTGTATTTGACCACGATTAAAAATAATAAAAACAAAAATAATAAAAGAAGGTGACGCTTGCATAAGTACTTGAAGGAGGTAAGGAAGTTAGCCAAGCAGACATCTCAGGGAAGAGTAGACCAGGCAGACAGTAGCAAAAAGGCAAAAGCCCTGGAGTGACGGTGTGCTTGCTGTGACAAAACCACAGCCTCCCCCTGACTTCCTGCCACGCTTGTGCGTTGCATGCAGTTGGTGATGTCTTAGACCTTACTTTCCCACTGGGCAGGCTTCAATTTATCGTCTACTTGTTTAAGCTCCCGCTGGTCAGGTTTTGGGGACGTGCGTCCTGTAAAGCGCATCTAGGTGGCACATGTGTCTGCAGCTGGCACCGCAGACCACGAGGCCAGCTCCTCATTCTCGTTTCCCTGCAGTGCTGGTCCCAGACTGAGGCACTCGCAGATGCTCGACAACAAGCCATGTGTTTGAGACAAGAGCACGAGGAGGTAGAGAGAGGATGGCGCTTCATGATCCACAAAGGAACAAGGTCCCAGAGGCTCGCTGGACTATGTTGACTCGCAGCTTTGGTGAGAGATAAGCTTCACCCTGCCCCCAATCTGCTAATGATCAGGGTTCAGACAAATCAGTGATCAAACTTTAAAAGACAGTCCATGAACCACTAATCTCACAGAAGAACAATTGCACGAGAGTTTACTGTAGCCATATGAAGGGAATTTTTATGAACCTTTTAAATCTGCTGATATACTTGGGGAGCGAGCGCATCAGTGGTGCATTTAAAGTCTGTGTGGAAGTAAACATTTTACTGCATGTTTGGGAAGAAGGGAAAAGTTAGCCAAGACTCATATTTTTCTAGGGCAAATGAGGTCATGCACTGGTTTTCACCTGATCTTCCCTCCCATGGGGTCCTGTAAAGATTCGTTGAAGAACCCAAACACACTGCTTTGCTACTCCCAGAGATTGATGGGATTTTGGTTAAACACAATAGTAAGCATTCTCCCCAAGACAGTCCTGGAAGAAACAACTAGAAAATGGTGTCATAGCTGCCCAAACCAAGACAACAGCGCCCGTGAGCACTCTCCCACACCCTGAGGGCTAGGGACCCAGGATGATGCACGCAGGGCTAGGCTGGGGCTTAGTCCAGGTCTAAGGGGAGAGCAAAGGGAGGCCCCTCCTTCCTTCTCCTGGTCCCCAGGCCTGTCTGAAGCTGCCAGCATAGGCATAATAGGACACTAGAACTGCTCTGTGTTCCCCATGTGGTCTCTGCCCACCCAGAGGGAGCCCTTGTTCAAGTGGACATTTGCCACTGTGCCATTTCATGTTTCTTCCTCTCAGGCCCCAGTTTCCTTTAAGGAACTTCTGTCCCCTTGGGGTGTCTGGGCTTGACCAATTAGGCTCCTTAACCCAGGCCCTAGAGTCTTGAGGGAAAGGACACAGGGAGGGAGCACCTTCCTTCTAGCCCTGGTTCCTGGACTTACAGAATCTACCAGATGTCTATAGTCAACCACCCTGCACAGATGTCTTGAGCCACCCTGCTTCCTCTCCTTTTCCCAAGCCTCATTCTCCAGCCTTCACATCCTCTCTTGAGTTGTTTGGGAGCCTTCCAGTAAATCCCTAATGTGCTGATACCTGCTGGAGTTGAAGCTGCCTGCCTGCAAAGAATCCTGGTGGGTACAATTGGGCAAAGCCCCAGTGTCTGCTATGAAGATGAGCATCAAAAGTGCTTACACCCATGTCTCTAGGCAAGCCCTCGCCTTAGCAGAACCACTGTGCCTCTCTGGGGGTTCAAGTAGAGGCCCGAGGAGCTGTGAATTCATCATTTCAATGACCTGAAATAAGTCTCAGAATACATGGCCTTCGTAGGGGCAGGGGAGAGACCCAGTGCTCTCTCAAGGACCCTTTCCCAAGTAGGACGCCCAGGAGAAAAGTGTCAGGAGCCATCACAGACCGAGATGCCACAATGCAGAACCCTGGATTTATTTTTACTTTAATGGTGGTAATACATAATGACATAAAATTTACCATTTTAACCACTTTTAAGTATACAGTTCTGTGATGTTAAATACGTTCATATTGTATGCAACCACCATCACCATCCATCTCCAGAAATCTTTTAATCTTGCAAAACAAACTCTGCACCCATTAAACATTAACTCCCCAATCCTCGCTCCCTAGCTCAGCCCTGGCAACCACCAGTCTTCTGTCTTTATGTCTCTATGACTTCTTCTTTCTGTCTCTATGACTCTGACTACTCTAGAAACCTCGTGCAAGTGGAATCACACGGTATTTGTCCGTTTGTGGCTGGCTTACTTTACTTGGCATAATGTCCTCAAGGTTCACCCATGTTGTAACATGTCAAAACTTCCTTCTTCAGACTGAATGATATCCCATTGTATAGATAAGACCACATTTTTGTCTATCCATTTACCTGTCAGTGGACACCTGGGTTGCTTCCACCTTTTGGCTATTGTGAGTAATGCTGCTGTGAACATGGGTGTACAAGTACCCGCTGAAGTCCTTGCTTTCAGTTCTTTTGGCTGAATTTACTTTTTTTTTTTTTACATTTAAAATTTTTATTTTTCTCATTTTTTTCCTATTTCATCTGTTGACCATGAACCAGTGAATGAATTTACTTTTGAAGACAGCCAAAGGTGAGCTAGACAGCCTTGCCTTTTTATAGGTGATCTACTCAAATAATATCTCTCTGAGCCCTTGCTATGTGCAAGATACGAGGATAGGCCCCAGGGACACAAACGTAAATACACCTAGGCCCTTCCCAGCCCCTACCAGGAAGAGAAGAGACTCCCACACAGAAATGTCAGGAACGATACCTACCTGATCCCATAAGCTCCCAGACAGGAGCGCCAATAACTCCTCTGGGACCTCTGAGGAGGGAGAGGCTGGCATGGGGGCTGGTGGGGGCACTGGAGTTAGGCCGTGGATTGTGCCAGGATGCAGAGCAGCAGGAGAACCACCCTTGCTAGGACCACCCATCGTGTGGTAAGAGCCTGGCTGTCCCAGGCCTCCATCCCATTTTGTGTGGCTGAGCTGGGAAGCTGACCTGTTCCTGTCCTTGTGAAGCTTCCAAACACTGCAACCCCAGCCACCATGAATCTTTCTCCACGGCTCCTCTTACCACATAAAGAACCCAGAAGGCTGCTGCAAGCCCTCCCCAAATCACTAGCTCCCCAGGCCAGGCCTTGGTGCTACCAATTCTTTCCGGGCATCTGTTTCAACATTATATTTTTTGAAGGGTTTCAGGTACCTCTGACACAATGCAATAAAATGAAGCAAGCCACCCATCTTTGGGCTCCCTCACCCTTGCAGAGCTCAACACTGCTTTTCCTGTTGTCGAGGAGAAGCCATCCCACCCACCAAGTTCACTTAAACGGAGGCATCCACATTCCCACAGGAGAGTGCACGTATGCTCGAAACCCTTAAACAACCCTCACCATATGTGTCGATTTAAATGGAAACCAAACGGGGAAGGATCCTGACGACAGTCTGTCACTGACTGCAGCGCTACTTCCCCCAGTTAATTTATGTCTTCCGTAATCACGTTGATGCTTTTTAAAAGGCTCCACCTGTGATGGCACTTTTTTTTTTTTTTTTTTTTTTGCCCATACGTTCACATTCAAAGGTCCCCAGCCCAGGCGCTAATAGTCATTTTAAGACACCACACTCACGGAGCACTTTATCTTCCTAGCTCTTTACCTGTATTAATTAATTAGTGCTATAAATACAACCAGCACATGACTATATTCTAGAGCTAATCAGTCACTGACTCAGCTCTAAGACCTGGAGGGAAATTAGGAAAATCGAATCTTTCAAAAGTTGGGCCTGTACAAGGTAACTTAGTCAATTCTGTCCTGAGAGTCAGTGGGGACAGACTGATTTAGGCTCTACCTGGGTAGAAAAGCAATTTCCTTAACAGTAAGCCAGCAACCCTGGTTAAAATGACTCTGACCTATTGTAAGTATCACAAAACATGGATTATGTTGCCCTACTGATTGAGTGTGCTAGTGCTCACAGAGGATCCACTACTGTATACACCTCATCCTAGGATATGTTAAGTGCCAGGAGGTGGTCTTAGGCCTTTCTCAGTAAATTATTATGGCAGAGTTAAGTAGAACCGGGATATTGTCCAAGGTCAGAAACATCAATCCCAAAAATCAAGCAAAGAAAATCAGGGGGCTTGGGGTTGATAGAAAATATTACAGATTCATGGAGTCACTCATAAAAATATTTATTGAACATCTACTGTGTGTGGCATGCCAGAGATACTAGGAACAAGACTTGGTCTCCACTCTCACAGAGCTTAGAGCCACCGAGGAAGACAGACTAGAAAACAACAAGAAACATACCAGGAATCTATGCTGCTCACAATCCAATACATATAGGGGGAAAAGTCTAGCAAAACGATATTCTAAACTGCCCAATTCACCTTTACACACACACACACACACACACACACACACACACACACAGAGAACACAGTTTATGCATTTGACCATTGTCTTAGACCCTTTTTTGTTGCTGTAATAGAATACCGGAGACTGGGTAATTTACAATGATCAGAAATTTATTGGCTCACAGTTTGGGAGGCTGGAAACTCTATCAGGGTGTTGGCATCTGGCAAGGGCCTTCCTGCTGCATCATCCCTGGCAGAAGAGCAGAGGACAAGAGTGGGTAAGAGACAGAAAGGCAAAAGGAGGTCAAACCTGCCCTTGTATGAGGGACCTGCTCCCTCCACAATGAGTATTCTTGGGATACTTCACTTGAGTGTGCTAGTATTTTGTTGAGGATTTTGGCATTTATGTTCAACAGGGAAATTGGCCAGTAATTCCTTTTCTAACCATGTCCTTGTCTGGCTTTGCTATTAGGGTAATGCTGATCTCATAAACTGAGTTTGGAAGTGTTCCCTCCTCAATTTTTTTTTTTTTTTTTTTTTTAAGAATTTGAGAAGAATTGGTATCAATTCTTCTTTAAGTGTTTGTTAGAATTCACCAGTGAAGCCATCTTGTCTCCTGGGCTTTCTTTAGTTGAGAGATTTTTGATTATTGATTCAAATCCCTTAGTTTTCAGATTTTCTATTTCTTTATGACTTGGCCTTATTATGTTGTATTAATTGTCTTTAGGATTCAGTCATGTTATATGTTTATAGGAATGTATCCATTTCTTCTAGGTTATCCAATTTGTTTGCATATTGTTGTTCACAGTAGTGTTTATTGATTCTTTGTCTTTCTGTGGTATCAGCTGTATTATCTCCTCTTCCATTGCTGATTTTTAATATTCTGTCTTTTTTTTCTTAGTTGGTCCAGCTAAAGACCATCAATTTTATCTTTTCAACAAAGCAACTGTTAGTTTCATTGATCTTTTCTATTGTTTTTCTAGTCACTATTTCATTTATTTCTGCTCTGATCTTTATTTCCTTCCTTCTGCTTATTTTGAGCTTAGTTTGTTCTTCTCTTTCTACTTCCTGGAGATACAAAGTTAGGTTGTTTATTTGAGATCTTCCTTTTTTCTTAATGTAGGTGTTTATCCACATAAATTTCTCTCTTAAAATGCTTTTGCTGCATCCCATAAGTTTCAGTATGCTTAGTTTCCATATTTGTATGTCTCAAGATTTTTTTTTTTTATTTCTTTTTTGACCCATTGGTTTTTTATATGACCTGAATGTCTATGTCTTCTTTAAAATCCTAACTCCCAAGGTGATGATAATAGGAGTTGGGGCCTCTGGAAGCTAAAGTAAATTTTGTAGCAAGCATATAATGAGGTTTTTAAAAAACGTATCCATTCAGCCACTCTATATATTTTGATTGGGAAATTTAACCTATTTATATTTAAAGCAATTATTGACAGATATGAACTTACTATTGTCATTTTATTCATTGTTTTCTGACTCTTTTGTAGTTCTTTTATTCCTTTCTTCCTCTCTTGCTGTCTTCCTTTGTGACTTGATGACTTTCTATATTTGATTATTTTGATTTCTTTCCCTTTATCTCTGTGTATCTACTATAGGTCTTTGCTTTGTGGTTACCATGAGGCTTACATAAAACATATTATAATTATAACAGTCAATTTTAAGCTTATAACAACTTAAATTTGATCACATACAAAAACTCTACACTTTTACTTCTCCTCCTACATTTGATGCTTTTGAAGTCACAATTTACTCCTTTTTATACTGTGTATCAAATAAAAAATTATTGTAGCTATAGTTATTTTTAATACTTTTGTCTTTTAACCTTTATGCTAGAGTTAAAATTGATTTATACACCACCATTACAATATTATAGTATTCTGAATTTGACTACAGATGGTCCCCAACTTACAACAATTCAACTTAATGATTTTTCAACTTTACAATGTTGCAAAAGTGATGCACATTCAGTAGAAGCCATACTTTAGTGCAATATTCAATAAATTACATGAAATTTTCAACATGTTATTATAAAATATACTCTGTATCAGAGTATTTTGTTCAACTGATTGCTAACCTAAGTGTTCTGAACATGTTTAAAGTAGGCGAGGCTAAGCTATGATGTTTGGCAGGCTAGATATATTAAATGCAATTTTAACTCACAATATTTTCAAATTAAAATGGGTTTATCAGGACATAACCCCATTGTAAACCAAAGAACATCTGTTTATACTTACCTTTACCATTGAGTTTTATACTTTTATATGTTTCATGTTACTAATTAGTGTCCTTTTATTTCAGTTTGAGGAACTCCTGTTAGCATTTTTTATAAGGCAGAGCTAGTGGTGATGAATTCTTCAGCTTTTGTTTGTCTAGGGAAAGTCTTTATCTCTCCATTTCTGAAGGACAGCTTTTTAGGTACAATATTCTTGGTTGACAGGTTTTTTTTCTTTTAGCATTTTTGAGTATGTCATCCAACTCTTTCCTGGCCTGCAAGGTTTCTGCTGAGAAAGCCACTGAAAGCCTTATAGGGATTCCCTTGTATGTGACCCATCTCTTTTCACTTGCTGCTTTCAAAATTATCTTTATGTTTTATCTTTGATGACTTGATTATGTATACCACTGAAGTCCTCTTTAGGTTGAAACTGTTTGGGGACTTCTGATTCTCATGTACCTGCATGTCCATATCTTTACCAATATTTGGAAAGTTTTTAGCCATTGCTTCTTTAAATAAGTTTTCATACCTTTCTCTCTCTTCTTCTTCTTCTTTCAAGATATCCATAATATGCATACTACTTCTCTCAATGGTGTCTCATAAATCCTGTAAGTTTTCTTCATTCCTTTTTATTCTTTTTTTTTTTTTTATTCCTCTCACTGGATAATTTCAAATGACCTGTCTTCAAGTTCACAGATTATTTCTTCTGCTTGATCAAGTCTGCTGCTGAAGCTCTCTACTGCATTTTCCATTTCATTCATTGTTTTATTTAGCTCTAGAATTTTTCTTGGTTCTGTTTTATGATTTCTAGGTCTCTGTTGAACTTCTTGTTTTATTCATGTTTTGTTTTTCTGATTTCATTGAGTTGTCTATTTGTATTTTCTTTTAGCTAGCTGAGCTTCCTTAAAACAATTATTTTTAATTCTTTGTCAGGCAATTTTATAGCACTCTATCTCTTTGGGGTCAGTTACTTGGAAATTATTGTGTTCCTTTGGTGGTGTCAAGCTTCCTTTTCTTTTTTTTTTCCATGTACCTTGAATTGTTGCATTGCTATCTTTGCATTTGAAGAAGAGTCACCTCCTCTAGTCTTTACTGGCTGGCTTTCAGTGATAAACACCTTCACCAGTCGGCTTGGCTAGAAACTCTGAGGTCCTCTCAGACCTTTTCTATGGAAGACCCACTCCTTCCCTCTTGTTCCCTCTTAGGGAGGAATTCTTAAGATTATGTGTCTTCTCTCAATCCTACAAATCCAGGCTGGGTGCTGATAACCTCCCTTTTGTTTTCCCTAGGATAGTGCTCTGAAATGTTCAAGCTGTGTGCCTTCATCCCATCCTGCAGAGTTGAGCTAGCTGACTACACCTGATTATTAGCCATCTGCAAAAGCTCACACTTGCTGTCCAGGGACAAACATAGGGATCTGGCCATGAAGGGAGAGAGGTGAGATGCATGGAGCACTGGGGTGCCCATGGGCCAACTGGGAGGATCTGCAGATTAGGCATCCAGGCATCCTGAGTAGCTCGTGGGTAGACCTCTTAATGGAGTCTGCAAAGCAGTTAGTAAGATTGTGGCCCTTTTTTGAGCTCCATATGCTTTTGCTCTAAGTTGCCACCTCTCTTCCCTGCTCCCATCTTCTCCCAGCCACTCAGCTATGCACCTCTCCTCAGTACTCTAGATAAGATGAGGAAAAGGTAAGCCTCTTGGGCAGCATTCCACACAGCTGGTGGAACTGGGCACTAACTCATGGCTCTTCCTTTCCGCCATGGGAGGAACTGTGGGCTGAGGGAGTCTCTCTTGACATTGAGCTGTGATCCCTTTGGGGAGGGAAGATGCAGGTAAAGCAAAATTGTTCTTACCTCTTCAATGCATCTATTCTCAGATTTTGTGATCCAGTTGTGTGCTGGAACTTCCCCACTGAATCCCAGACTCCCACAGAGATACTCTCACCCATGGGTAGTTGTCAAATCAGTGCACTGTGGGAGATGATGATAGAAAATTTCTCTTCTGCCATCTGGCTGACACCATTCTCCTCCACTTCCTCTTTTGTCTAAAGTCTCCTATGCTCTCCAGGGGTGCCTCTCAAGGGCATCTACCCATGCCACCAGTGCTTTCTCTGAGCTCTCCATTGTTTAGGGGTTTCCTCAAGACAACCCATGGAATGGTGGTGTAACCCAGCTCCCTGAATGAATGAATGAATGAATGAACCATCACACTAGGCCTCACCTTGTGCTCTCAGAACAGGAAACCTTGACAAATAATACAAACACAAGATTTAAGCCGAGGACCCATGTCAGTAGAATTTAGATCTTCCAATTTAAGAAAGATAATTTTCTGTGCCATTCAAAAAGTAGTGAGCAGCTCATCTCCAAAGATGTGTAAGCAGAGGCACAGGGACTACCTGTTCTGAACCAAAGATATTCTAGACTAATTGGCTGTGCTACTGCCAATATGGTCTGCAGTCCAGCTGCATCAGCATCACATGGGACCTGTTAGAAATGCAGAACGTTGTTAGAAATGCTCCACCCCAGATCTACCGAATTAGAATTGGTACTTTATCAAGATCCCTGGATGATTCATGTGCACATTAACGTTTGAGAAGTGTTGGTTCCCAGCACCAGCTGCGCATTAGAATCACCTGGGTGATTTTAGTTTTTAAATATTAATACCCAGGCTCCATCCACAACCAAGTGAATCAGAATCTCTGTGAGTGGAGCCCAGACATCTGGATTTTAAATATTCCCAAAGGGATTCAAGTGTGGCATTAGTAAGAACTTCCCTTGAATATATTCCTACACTTTATACTCAGTCAGACTTGAGAAATTTTCGTTCTCTTCCTTATTATTTTTTATAGGTAATACATGCACATAAATTTTTGAAAGTCAAAGAGTATAAGCTAGTGTATGGTGAAGAGCAAGTCTCCCTCAAACCCTAACCTTCAGTGCCCCAAGTTCTGTCTCCAAAGGCAACCACTGTTACCAGTGGTTGCCTTTGGTGTCTTTCCAGAGCTTTTCTATGATGGTCAAATACATCCATGTATACACACCCTTCTTCTTTATACATGCAGTGGTATTATACTATACATGCTGTTCTGTATCTTGCTATTTTCACTTAACAGGATATCTTAGAGATTGCTCTATAGCAGTAAACATAATTCTGTTTTATTCCTTTTGACAGCTACATACTATTCTATTGTAAGAATATTACATAATTTATTCACCAGTCTCCAACTGATGAAAATTCAGGTTATTTCCAATTTTTTGCTACCACAAACTACCATAAAAGAGCACACACTTCAGTCATTCTTCTTCTCTTTTCCTACTTATTTTTTCAAAGCACTTATCACCAACTCAGGGTGACCATATAATTTATTGTGCAGACTAGGATACTTCTGAGAGCAAAAGAGGGCACTAATAGTTCTACTAGGACATAAATGTGACTATCCCAGGGAACCAGGATACATTTCGCCTAATTTATTATGTATTCCTTGTGTATTTGTTTATTATCTGCCTCCCCAACTAGAATATAAACTTGCAGAGGGTAAGAATTAGTCTGTTTTGTTCACTGCTGTCTTTCCAGAGCCCTGAATGGCATCTGAATGCAACAGAAGCTCATTAAATATTTGATGAGTGAATAAATGAATTAAAAACAAGTATCTCTGAATATCATCATTGGCATATGTGTGAGAATATCTTTAGGATAAATTCCTAGAAGTTGAAAGGCTGCATCAAAGGGTATATGCATCTTATAATTTGACAGATATAGCTGTACTGAACTCCATGGAGTGTGTACTACTTAACACCTCCACCAACAAGTGGGGTGGGAGTGGGTGGGACTTTTGCCTTCCTCGATCTTCGTGGCATGCATGTGTACATATGTATACAAATATGCATGTGAGCACATCCATATTCAGTGTGCTCCACACACAGGCACACACAGAGACCTGCTGCTGCAGCACTTCCAGGACCAAGCACTGAATCTTCTCCTTCCCAGGAGCATACATTTTGGTACTGGGAGAGGTGAAGCAGGGCCCTCCTCACACCCACTGACAAGGGTGTTTGATGCACCCGCTCTTTTCTCCAGCACCCCTTCCAGGCAGGATCAACATTTGCAAATTACTTTTCAGGCCCCTGACTATCAGACACAGCATGGCAATACCTAGTGCAGGCCTGGCTCAATAAATGTTTAATTAATTAATCAATCAAGTCAAATCAAAGATTAGGTTGATTATCTAGATATTTTTATCTATATACTACTAGGCAACTCGTTAATTGCTTTTTCTCTCTTTTTTTTAAGTTTTGAAATGATAATATGTTTTGGAATTATGTAGATATAGCCTCAGAGGTCAAAAACCTGATAAGTATGAAATATTCCCAGGGTGCCCTCAAAAGCAGATTGCTGCAGAAGCAATAGTCATTATCCTAGAAGTCAATGCCTTAATGTTACCATAATGCTGAGGTATAAACTACTCCGGCTTATGATGGCATAACTAAAGTCCGCAAATATGGCTCTGCAATAATAAAAAGCCAAATTCAGAGAACCTACATCAGCACTATTTTCCCCACTGTGGATGTCCATACCTTTGCCGATCATGAGGACAAAGGAATGTATTGTTGCATAAGATTCTTAATTGTGCCTCTCCCTGTGGGATTCCATCGGAATCTCGGCATGCTGTAGCTCTGCGAGAAAATATTATGTTGGGTAAAATGTAGGAAAGTGAAAACCTAGTAATCAAATAACCGCAGTGAGGAGAAATGCAGTGTGGTTCCTGTGCTTAATAAACTTCCCATGGACAGTGGCGATTTCTGGGAAGCCCCATCCAACAGCCTCATGGAGCTCCATGTTGGGTTCCAAAAGTGTCTTCACATAGTCACTTAAGAGTCGTAAATTATCTGCCTTATTTTCATTTACGGATCACAAAATGCTGAGATTTTTGTGCTGTTTATTTTTAGCTATAAAAAATATTAGACTAGGCCGTTCTGGATATTAATCAGGTTGTAATTGTGCTCTTAGTGGATGTGAGGAGGAATAAGCAATGACATCCCGATGGCCTTCTCCACACCATCCGCAACCAGGCACCCAGGGTAGACACATCCGGAACCTTCTCTGTCACTGGCAGCAGAATGGCCCAAACAGACCCAGGCCCTCAGGAAGGTGCAGTATGCAGAGGAGGAAACCCGAGCATGTTCCATACAACTGAGAATTTTGGGTCACTTCCAGAAGCTGAAAAAAATAATTCACAAAAGCATTTTTCCCTTACTTTCTAAAGATTTGCCTTTGATTTTTAAAAAAGCTCTTTCGGGTTGAGTCGGAGCACTCACTCACACATTCGTCTGGAAGGCGGTGATCTGGCAGCAGCCCACGCCTCAGAGACTGCCAGGAGGACTCCAGCGGCTCGCTGAGGCCTCTGCGATTCCTCCAGTCTGCGCCCGAGCACAGGGACGCGTGATCCCGACCATAAGCGCTGCTTCACAGGCTGTCGGGGAGTGTGAACCGGGGACAGCAGAGCTGGCTGGCAGCCCTGCAATAGCCACTTCCGCCTCCACCCTCAGCTATGCAAACACTCGGAAAGATCAATAGCTGTTGCTTCCGAATTTCCCTCTTTGCAACATTGTCAACGCATGTTCAGCCACACATCGGGTATATATAAGTCCACAAACACACCAGCCAACACACACATTCATCACATGTCAATCTGCGCAGTCAACTCAACACCTTCAAATGGTGCAACACGCCCCAAAGGAGTGGGAAACTCGGGTCTGGCTGAGGATCAATGCCCACTGACTCTGAGGGGTCCAAAGTCTAACCAAGGTCCACCAGGGCTTTGGGGACTCTGGTCTGGGGACCTTGCAACCACGCAGGGACATGTGTGCTTTCTTCAAGCCTGGCTCACCTGTGAGGGTTAGATGCCTCCAGGGTCTAGATAATAGATCACGATCCAGAAAGCACAGAAATGGTGTCCAGAGGGGCAGCACCCTGAGGCATGGACTCCAGAGTAGGTACTGCTGCTCCTGTGGGGCCCACACTTCACCCGCCACTCATCTTCCATCCAGTGCCATGGCACGACCTCTGAACAGATGGCAGCTCTGAAACAACTCGGTTCCAAACTGCCTGTGCCTGTGTATTTTAAAAAGAAGAGACAGAGCTGTCTTTCCCGGGGTCCCTAACCAAAAGCCTCACGAGTGCCCATCAAAAGAACCCAACTTTGGCAACAGGTAGGCTTGGGTTCAACCTCTGGCTCTGCTGTAAATAGGTAGGTGACCTTGAACAGGTTACAGAAACCCTCAGACCTTTGATTTCTTAGTCTTTAAAATGACAATGATAACATTCACCTCCTCAAGTGTTGGGAGGATTAAAGATGATGTGTGTAAAATGCTCAGCGCCCAATAGGAGGGCAGCACATGGGGGGAGAGGGAAAGGCCAACGATCAGAGTTGAGCACACATGGGGAAGTCACCAGGCAGGTGCCCAGAGCAGAAAAGCAGAGACTGACAGAGGTTCCTGAGAAGCCAATTTAGAAATCTCCGTGATGAGATAGGAATGGGACAAGAGGAAGAAATGTCACTTCAAAGAGAATCCTGTTGAGCTGGAGGGCACTTTGTCTCACTGGGTTTGGGTTTCTGAGTCTGAGGGCAGGACTGAGGGCTGAAAAGTCTGGCACAGAGAGGGAAAGATTCTGCATCCTGACATGATGAAGAGTCACAGCCTACAGAACAGTTGGGAATGACCAACAGTGGTCATTGGTAACCAGAAATTTTTACTAAGAATGCTGTAAAGTCTTTGTGCTATGACCCTAAAAGGAAAACTGTTTCTCTACTCACAACATTGCTGACACAAAACATGTGAGTTTTCCATACCAAGTAAGTTTCTAGTTCTCTGCCAGCACCAAGTGGGTAACGATTCAATTCAATGCTGACCCCAACTACCCAGAGATAACACCACACCCTCCAAGACTGCCCCCAACTCAGATGCCAACTGCAAGTGGTGGGCTTACCCACACTTCCGTTTGACTTGCCTACAAATGAGGGGTTCCCACGACCCCTTTGTCAGATTCGAAAATTTGCTATCATGACTCATAGAACTCAGTGAAGCAATTTACTTACTGTTACCAGTTACTTATAAAGGATAGAAATGAACAGTCAGATGAAGAAGTATGAAGGGAGAAGTCTGGAAGGGGCAAAAGGGCCACGGGAGCTTCTGTCCCCATGGAACTGGGCCGTGCCACCTTCCTGGCATGTGGGGTGTGTTCACCAACTCAGAAGCTCATCACATCTCACTGTTCAAGAGTTTTTAGAGCTTAATCCCCAATCCTCTTCCCAGAGGTCAGTAGTGGGGCTGAAAGTTTCAAACTTCTGATCACTTGGTCTTTCTGGTGACCAGCCCTACCCTGAGGCTACCTAGGGGCCCCAGCCTAGGTCATCTTATTAGCATAAACTCAAGTGTGAGCAAAAGGGCTGATTATAATTAACTTAAGAGGCCCTCCTATCACTCAGGAAATTCTAAGCCTTTTAGGAGCTGTGTGCCAAGAACAAAGACAAAGGGGACAAAGACTTGAAAACATTTCTTATTATACCACAGAATTTTCTCTGCCATCCAGAGATCATTGACGCCTTTTTGGATAAAGACTTTTGGAGAGTGTGAGAACAATGTCTAGGCTGACATGTGAGCAAAATACACACAGCACGCCTAGACACAGGAGCCAGAGATGAAGGCAGAGCTGATGTCCCCACCAAAACAGGAGTCAGAGGCTTGGGTGCAGACCCAGCTCTGCAGCTAATGATTTCTGAGAGACTCAGGGAAAACTTCTTCCCCTCTCCGGGGTTTATTTACTCAACCCTAAAATGGGCATATGTCATTCTAACCCTAACATTCTAGGACGCCGATTTTCGTTCAGCACTTTCTTCACGACACAACGTGGCACAGTCGTGGTGCTTAGCAGAGCATTTGTGCATTTGTACAGAATGTGCTTGCTGCACCACAATATAATGAATGTTCTCACAAATTACACATGCAAAGAACTACTCAGAACTGTAAGATCACTTCAGATGCACTATTGATTTTCATTATTTTAGTTTTCTCCATCCCTGAGTTCCCTGCAACCATCTCCCAATTTGATTTCACCCAACACAACAATCTCTGCCTGCTCTAAGTAGTCAGTTCATAAAACCTCAGAACTTGGGAGTCTAAGGAGCTAGGCGGTTTTGGATAGAATGTCGATCCTTCCAGGCCAGGCACAGTGGCTCACAGCTGTAAACTCAGTACTTTAGGAAGCTGAGGTGGAAAGCTCACTTGAGGCCAGGAGTTTAACACCAGCCTGGGCAACACAGTAAGACTCCATCTCTTAAAAACGTTAAAAAAAAAAAAAAAAAAAAAAAAAAGCTGGGTGTGGTGGTGTGCACCTATAGTCTTAGCTATTACATATTTGGGAGGCTAAGGCGGGAAGACTGCTTGGCTTGAGTCTAAGATTCGAGGCTGCAGTGAGCTATGATTGCGCCACTGCACTCCAGCGTGGGTAAGAATGAGACTCTATCTCTTACAAAAAAAGAATGTCTCTCCTTCCATAATAGGGATGGTAGGGATGGTAGCGCCAACCTCCTGGAGCCACAAGGGGTTCCTCTGGCTACAGCAGTAGGTATCCCTCAATGGCGATGTGAAGCACCAGTCATGTACACATACGCACTCTACTTATACAATAAAGAAAGCAACTTCTGTTATGAAAAAATACCCTGCTAATGCGCACATGCTTTATTCCCCCACTACAGCTGCCCCCTGGGGAACACTGAGCATCCCTTTCTGCATAGGGGCTCTCCAGCACCCACTTTCCCACCCAGTCTGCCCTTTTTGCCCTGTTTCCTTGCAGTGACTTAGCCATACATCTTCTAGGCAGCATCAGTGCCTCAAAAGGGCAAGCAGGATAGTTTTCCAGCAAAGAAGGCCTCCCTCGACTTTGCAGAAGTCATCTAGGGGGCCGAGATCCCTTGGGTGTCCTTTCCGACGTCTCTCCTCTGATTCATTGTCATCCCAGAACAGATTAGCGCTGCATACAAACACCAAGATATTAAAATTGGACACTGACTCTGCCTCTGATATTGGGGAACAACCACAGATAGCTTTGTACAGAATGACTTCTGTGACACAGCAACAAGATGTATGACTCCAACGCTATTAAAAACAAAGCAGGATAAAAAAGCAAAACCAGAAGGGCTGCTCATCCAAAAGCTTTCAGGAGAATAGGAATTAAGTCAAGAGATTATCACAGAGAAAACGACCACAAAGAGAAAGGACTCCATGGCTTAAAGTGCTGGCCTTGGGGACTTGGAATGAGCTCATTCACTTGCACAAAAGGCCAGGCACTGTCCTAAGTGCTGAATCTCCACATAGCTGAGAACACCCAGCAAGGTCCCTACTCCTCTGGCACTTACATCCTAGTAAAGGAAAACCAACAATGAAGTTGCAAACATATCACAGACAAGATGACTTTAGAAAGTTGTGAATGCTATGAAGAAAATACAAAGGATAGAGTGATTGAGAGAAATTGGCAGGGTCAGGGGAGGCCACTACTATGGCCTGGGTGATCCGGGAAAGCCTCTCTGAAGAGGTGACATCTAAATGGAGTATGAAGAAACAAAGAAGCCCAGGGTAACTACTGGAGCGTTTTGGCTTGAACAACTCTTTGATGGAAATGAATTATCAGCATGCCAGGATCAATGATAAACCCTTTCCATCATTCTTGAGACGGACACAAGGTTTTGTCTTTCAGGAGTTTAGGAGCCAACTCCTAAGAAATATAAGTGGTGGCAACATCAATTCTGCAACATGAGAAATATTTTAGCTTTTGTTTGCATATGATGATTTTTAACCTACTTTCTCAGAAAAACAAATGCCAAGCAGAGGTTACAAACAAATGTTGGCATAAATGTAAACATCTATTTTGTGGAGACTCGATCTAAGCCAGGTCCTTCCTCTGCCAGAAGTGAGATTCTTATCTGCAAGGGCAGCAGAGGCCGTAACCCAACTGTTCGGTTGGGGATCCAGATTTTAAATTTAGCCCAGTGGGTCTTGAAGCCAATTCAATGGAGAATGGAGCATCTTTTTTGAGAATTCTAGTGTGTTTTACAGAGGCGAGAGGGCAAAAGCAAATGGAAGGCGTAAGGGAGGGGTGAGATTTTTTTTTTTTTTTTTTTTTTTTTTTGAGACAGAGTCTCACTTTGTTGCCCAGGCTAGAGTGAGTGCCGTGGCGTCAGCCTAGCTCACAGCAACCTCAAACTCCTGGGCTCGAGTGATCCTTCTGCCTCAGCCTCCCCGGTAGCTGGGACTACAGGCATGCGCCACCATGCCCGGCTAATTTTTTATATATATATCAGTTGGCCAATTAATTTCTTTGTATTTATAGTAGAGACGGGGTCTCACTCTTGCTCAGGCTGGTTTTGAACTCCTGACCTTGAGCAATCCGCCCGCCTCGGCCTCCCAAGAGCTAGGATTACAGGCGTGAGCCACAGCGCCCGGCCAGGGGTGAGATTTTATAAGAGGCAGCATATCAAGGAAGAGAAACTGCAAACAGATTCATGGGAATCGACTGGCTGCCTAGCAGCAGATATCATGTCTGTGGTTCCTGTGAAGGAATCAGGCGACCATCTCCAAGTGCATTTCCTAGCTGTGTGGAGGGCCTCTAATGAGACGCAGTTTCTAGCCAATTGGATTTCACATTGCTCAGTGCCAGCTTGGCGATTAGTTTTGCATTTAGCACTACAGCCTGTTAACCTGATGAGTAACTATTCTGTGTGGACAGCTGGAATCCTTCGTGGCACTT
Source organism: Microcebus murinus (assembly GCF_040939455.1). NCBI lineage: Eukaryota > Metazoa > Chordata > Mammalia > Primates > Cheirogaleidae > Microcebus > Microcebus murinus. The sequence goes on from NC_134119.1 coordinate 57,246,093, forward strand.
TACTTTTTCCTTAAAAAGAAAAAGACAGTGGTAATGATGATGATGAGGATGATGATGATGATAAAGGAAATGAGTTCAATCAGGTTACCATCTTGAAAAGTCAAGCTATAGTGACCCAGATAATAGGCCTGTTAAAAATCTTTTCTGGATCATTCCAGGGAAGAACTCCATCCATTTTTCAGCCTCTGCTCTTTTGGGAGGACTAGGCCTCTCCATTTCTTTCCTTCCAGGCTCAGGATAATTTAGAATCCTGCAGCGAACAAGATACCTCAGAATTTGGTCTGTAGCAGATTGAGCTGGAGGTATGGGGAGTAATTTCGGAACAAATGCATCAAATTTCAATAATCTCAATTGTAAATATAAAAGTCTGCCTGTGTCTGATACCACCAGAAAAAGTTTGATTTTTCTTCTTTAGGGGACAGAAGAGAACCATTCCCAGCAGAAGCAGTCTATCCTGGTCTCTGCTATAAGTCCACATAAATTTAAAACTTTGAGCTGAGCCAAGAGTCTGAACCCCTGAGCATGCTCACTGAAGCTCCACTAGAGCCCACCATTTACCCTGAAAAATCTGTGGTCACCTCCCCACATTCCTCCTAATCTCTTTCCAGAACAGAAAAGGGCATGTTACTGTGACACGAGGAAGCATTTGATGATGTATGTCACCGCTCCTTCCACAATGGGACACTTGCGAGGTAGAAGAGCTCACTCTCAAACTTCCTTGCCACAGGGTCAGGACAAGGCAACTGTAGGGGTCAGTCTCCGTGGAAGATGGATCTTGCCTGATGGATTTCAGCTGCAACTTCTGCTTCCGCGAGAACTGCACAGAGCTGATCAGAACCACTGGGCTGCTGAAACGAGTCGATAAAAGCTGCACCCCATCAACACATGAAACTTAAAAGGCTAATGGCAACAAATGTTTTTGACTTACAAAGAAAAAGAAAGGCCTCCTTAGCTTAGAGATGTCAGAAAAGAGTGTGTGCTCATGCACATGAGATTGTAGGCGCTGTGTGCATGAGTATACATGAGTGTGGGGGGGGGTGTGTGTGTCACTTCCAAAGTAACAGAAGCTAAGCTGTCTATTGATTTTCTGACAAGCTACATGGTCCTTTTCAACCACCAAAAACAGAAAGATGACCATGAGCAGATGAATACTGTCAGGCGGCTCAGGAAGTGCACGCCAGGCAGACCCAAGCACTTGATCCAGCTCACACTGGCAATGGTTCGCGGTGGAGTTCTGCCACCAACATGGTCAAGATAATCCCCCCCGGCACTGCGGCCCTTAGGTCGAGCCCAGAAGTTGCACAGCTCATTGGTTTTACACCAACATGTGCTGATTGAAAAGTTGCACCCTGGAGAGCCATGAATTGTTTTAAGTATTTTGTCATCTAACCTCTTAAGACTTCAGGCAAATACAATTATTTCCAAAAGAGAATATCTCCCCTATGCCTCTCTCAAAGAACCCAGTGTTAGCAAGCCATTTCGGACTTATCCTTTGTTTGGTGATGTGTTTATGAGATGGTTCCATAATGTAGAAGATAAACTTGATCAAGGCAATATGTGGCTTTGTGTAAACTAACAGGCAGATGAGAGCTGCTCTAGAGTCCAATACAGTCAGGACTGGTTATGGGCAGACTCCCAGCTCCAAGAGAGTGACACATACCAGCACACAAAGGAGCAGCCAGAAGGCAGGTCAATTCTGAAACACATAAACACTGCAGTCCAAAGAACTTGTCTTGTTAGACCATTTTACATAAATATTTTCCAACATATTCAATCAGCCCCCTCAAATTGACACTGTCACCAAAATTAAATCAATACTTCTAGTGAGAGAAGAATAAGTACCTTATCTAATAATCAACTTATTTGAGATTTGCAATGCTGGCTACTATTACCAAAAGGCATTTCTCAATTATTTACATTGAACTATACATTACTTTGACTTTTGTCTCAGTTGCATTCAGATAAAATGTGAGCTTCTAATTTAATTTTGTTTTGGATTTCCTTTGACATATCTATTTATGCCAATTCGCCCAGGAAGAAAAGGCCATCAGCGATAATGATAGTTTCGGAAAACACTTATCCAGCACTTTTAACATGCCAGACTCTGGGCTCAAGCCATCACCAGGCCTGTCTACCTCAATCTTCAGGCACATCTGTGAGGGACTGGAATCCCTCACTTTATGGATGATGAACTAGAGCTGAGATTAAGTGTCTCATTCCCAGTATTTGAGCCAGGCAGTCTGACTCTAAAGCCCTGCTCCTGACCACTGATAGCTCCACTTCCCAATGACACGAGTAATTCCAAGAGGAAATGTCCGTAAGATCTCCCACTCTGAGTCAGCAGATAAGCATAGGACCAATGTCGTTAGTCACAAGAATGGACCTAAACTGATGACCCAGTCCCTGAATAAGGTCAAAGTCACCTCTATCCACCATTCTCCACTGCCATTTAATTTTCTTGTGTCTAAGATGTTTGCTCTTCCCTAGGAGGGAGCACCATCTCCTACATTCCTTAGACAAAGGGCATGTCTGAGTAAGAATCAAAGGGAAGGGGAGGAATGTGTGGACGTGGCATGGCGTGCAGATGAAGAATAACCGTAAAAACCCAGCTCAGCATCTATAACTCCACATTCCTAAGGAAGAGTCAAGTCTGTACTTCAGTTTCTTCATCTGTACCATGGAGACGATCATAATTCCTCTGCCGCATGTTGAGAGAGAAGATTGTGAGAAACAACATGTGTACAGCACGCATCAACTGCCTGGGACAGAGTGAGTGCTCAGTCTCAGTGATGAGAGTTCTGATCACATGCTGGGACCCCGCCCCCACCACCATGCGTGATACCTTCTCTGAGCCTTTGTTCATACACCTTCCTGCTCCACTGTTCTGTGGATCCCTCACAGGCCTGAGTTATGCCTCCTCAGCCCCCGACACAGTTCCCGACCCATGGTTAGCACTTACGCACGTCTGCTGATTGAGGGCTTGCATATGCGCACTTATGCCAGTCTCGGCTCCGACGACCAGGCCTCTAACTAAGGCCACGGAACTGAAGGGTGGCACAGCTGGGAAGGGGACCTAAACCACTTGACATCTAGTCCAGTGTCTGCCCAGCACAGCAGAGTGCCTCAATTTTGCCTTTTCTTTAAAAATATTTCATCAAAGACCAAGACCAAAGTGATAACAGAACATCACTAATATTATCAAACTAGGGACACATTCAGAATCTATTTTTCTAACTTCCCATAATTTACATGTCAGCAATCTAGCACATGAAATACAAAAAAAAAAAAAAAAAATTTGCAAAAATATGGACCTAAACATTTTTAGTGTCTTGCATGTTAAGTACTTACACAGTAATACTATGACAATCTAATAACAATTGACAAGATAAAAATGCATAGTAATCATGTATTGTACGTGATATAAGCAATATTACATCACCTAATATCCTGCCTTTTACACACCTATTTCATTACTTGGAAGCTCCCTGGTAATGAATATGCTATTAAGCAGGGTTTTTTTAATTTGCATGTTTCTCTTACAGTGATTCTTCAATAAATTTTTCTGACTCCCTTCATAAATAAGTTTCATTATTCCTCATTATTAAAAAAAAAAAAAAAAACTACATTCTCCTTTCCTGAAAGGATGTCATATATTAGATGACCTTCCTATATAAAATCATAAACGAAAAGGCCAGACAACCTGCAAGGAAATAAGCAATCAGACAATAGGGTGCTAAATACAGCTGGTCAGACACAGGGCATTACAGGATAGTTAAAAGTCTGCAAAAAGAATATTTTACGATGCAAAAACCAAGAGAGAATTTAGTTTTACTACGGCATGAGACAAGTCCCAGCTTTTGCACAATTTATCACTGATTTCTTCATTTTGTTGTTTTAAACATGCTTTTAAGACATACTGGATAACTAGTAAAAATTGTATACAATTCAAATGACATTTCAGATAAGTTTTATTGACTTAATGCTCTGATAATAAAATTATAACTATCAGTATTATTCTGATTTATTACAATTTTTACTTTCACTTTGTAATGGACTTGGTGCAGCACAGAATTGAATGTAATGTTGCTGCCACCTCAAGGTCACTCTCTGAAAAGAAGATGACTCACTTCGGTCTAATGCACTAAAGCAAGTAAGTAACTGAGGGCTTTATCGTTGAAAATACCACTTTGTGGTCACGTCACAGTAAATCTAAACTTTTATTTGCAATGAAACAATGGGTTTTATATGCAATTTTCAATGAAAACACACTCCAGTAATGTTAGTATGGCATTGTGAGTACCGGATCTGTGGGAGGAAAGGCTTTTATATAACAGTCCAGGGGAAGAAATGTCAATGCATCAAACTGAAGAACCATCTGTGCAACTGGCATATTGACACCGCATAATCCAGATACAGTGGTTTCTTTAGAAAAAGAAATAGTCCTCGAGTTTATTTTTCTCCCATGAAGCTTACTTGGCTCTTTTCCTCTCCCTCTTCAATCTTTCCCAGTTGGTGACCTCCCTGAACCTGACACTCTTCCGTCTGGATTTATCAAAACTATCCTTAACATGAACAAACAGTTCACAGAAAAGGAAATGCCAAGGACTTAAGGAGATACATGTTTTGCCTAACAGATTGTCAAAGATCAACTTTTGATAACACTGGTTTGGCAAGGTAGTACTGTAAATTAGAAAAGAGGGAAATGTGATGCTATTTTCCAAATTTTAAAATGCATATACCTTCTGACCAGCAATCCCATTTCTAAAAATTTATCTGTCAGATATATACATCCATGTGCACAAAGATGTATGTACAAGGAAATTTATCACAGCGAGAGATTGGAAACAAACTAGATGTCCATCAACAGAAGACTTGTAAATTATGGTGAATCCATAAAAGGGAATACTGTGCAGTCTTTGAAATCAACAAGGCAGCTCTATACGTACCAGTATGGCACAATTTCCAAGATCATATGGTTAAGTGGAAAAAAAAAAGCAATGTGCAAAACGGTGTGTATAGTAGGCTTAGTGTGTATGTATTTGCATAGAATCTCTTTGGGAAAAAAATTACAATATAAACCATTAACAGCGGTCCCTTTGTAGGAGAAGTGGGGGACTGATAACAGGGGTGGGGGAGCTTAATTTACATTATACATTCTTTTTCGTCTTGAATTTTATACTCTATATATATGTTAACTATTTGAAATATAAAAACAAAAATAAAACATTTTAAAAACTGCTTTGGATTGTAATGCAAGAGGAAAGTCAAAAATCATGAAGAAGAGACAAAGGAGGCCTGAAGGGAGGAAAGATGAAGAGAGGGATGCAGAAGGACAGGCAGAGCTGCCTTTGGGGGCCAGGGGCTGGCCCCCCTTTACTGCCCTTCCTGCGCCCTACCCCCGGGTTTTTCCACCCTTCTGGCCTGAGCCCGCGTTTCTTTTCTGATCTCCTCATTTCTTTCACTCTCCTCCCCACTTTCTTTCATTCTCCCTCTAGCCGTCAATTTTCATTCTGATGTCTCTGGTTCCTTGTGTTCTGCCTGCCTCTAAGGATTCTCTGCAGCCCCCTCCAGGAGGAGGACCAGAGCCAGCCCTTCTGTTCTGGTGCCAGTACGTGGCCAGGCTTGCCAGGTACGCGCTGCGTGCACCCTGGATGTACAAATAGTGTGAAGAAGCCGCATTGCGGTTAACAGTCCCATCTGTCATCTGCCCTCTACTGGAACTCGAAGTATTCAGCAGAGAGTTGTCTGTGTTCTGCTGCTTCTCTAAGCGCAGATACCACAATGATGAACACTGTATCTGCCAGCATGCGGAAGAAATGCAATTGGGATGGAGTCTAGAAACCCGGAGACACTCCCTGAGCTTGGGGGAGGGCAATGGGACGGGCAGTCCACCCAGTCGCTCAGATGTGGACCCAGGAACACCTAGCACTACCTGAATGACTGTGTTGAGTATCTCAGTAGAAATGGTCAGGAAAACCAAGTATAGAGGAGAAAAGAGAACTGAAAAAAGGAAGTGGGTACCTCCAACTGTTCAAGAGATTATTGAATTTATTTACCTTTCCCTTTTTCCTCTTTTATTAAAACAAATCCCTTGCTATTTTTCTAACTCCTTTCAATGACACATTATTAACAGTGAAGCCAAAATTCTATTTAACAATTGTTTAATAATTCAAATTCTGACAAATGTCTATCAAAATGCTTTTATAAGCCACTGAGACACAGCATGCATGTTTCTGCTACCCAAACCCACACGCGGACTCGTTGGCTTTCTTTCAGGATTGATTTGAAATGCTACAGTTCACAAGATGAGGAGGATTCCTGTACTGACCCAGTGAGTTTTCTAAACTTTATCCACTTTGAAAACAGACCCATCATTTTTATTATATTTGGGAGTTACTGGAAAAGTTCAGAAGCAAACCAATAAACAGTGTATTTCATCTTAAAGGGATGCCTTGGTAGATTTCTGGCATATGAAAATCTTTCTCAATTTTTCTTGCAAAGACTCTTGAAAAGGTGAACCTGCTAAACCCTGCCACACCATGTTACATCCCCCGGTGGTGCAGGAGTACTCAGTCCTGGCCTCGGCTCAGACTGCTCACCACCTCACATTGCTATGTCCACCTCTAAGATTCTTCCAGCTCTAAAACTCTACAACATCAACTCTGAGATAAACAGCGAAAGAAGAAGAAAGCAAAATTTAAGAAGAATAAAAAGAATAGTTTGGAAATCTTAAATCAAGCCTTCGGCTAAGTCAGAGACAGAAAATGAGCTTCCCTTACCTCCCCCACCCCTCCTTTTTTAGGGATTTTACATAGATATGAATTCAGAGACTATTTCCCTTTTGCCTCCAGATCCCTTCTTCCACCTTCTGTGCAATTACCTGCAATCATCTCGAACGTATAAATAGACGCATTTAAAAATACCCCCACCTCATTAGGTGTTCCAAACTGGGTTTTGATATGGTGTTCTAGAAATCCAATATCTCCTAAGGATACAGGGTGTGATGAAATGAGGAATAAAGGGGGTGGATACAGTCTCTCACCGTGGCTGGAGCTTCAGGAAGCTGACCCCTGCAATGAACAGGTGAGCATGGCGGCTGCAGGATAATGGCCCATGGGAGAGCCAAAAGGTGGGATTAAGAGACAGACAAGCTCCTGAAAACAGTATTTGGGGATGGGAAAAGGTATTGTCTAGAAGGAAAGAAATTAAGAAAATGACTCCACACTAAGGCATCAACCAAGCAATCTAAGATGAGGCCCGCCGTGGTAACACAGGTGATCTCGGATCTGATGTGGGGGTCTCCCTGTTGACTGTACCCCAGCATCATACAAAAGTGGATGAGACAGAATTTCTATGACTGTCAACATCACAGAGTTTCGAAGATTTTTATCCTGCATGTAGGAGATTTACAGGAAATCTCCAGCCAGTTAAGCTGAGGGGCTGAGCTTGTCTTTCAGCTGGCTCCAAGCCAGTCATTTGGGGGGAAGCTTTAATTCCTAGGATGTGGAGTCATACAGTCAGGAAGTAGCCCTGACCCCAGTAAGGTCAGTGTCATGGCCAACTACCCTGGGCTCAATTTAGAGACATAACTATGGCAACAACTATGCCCAATCGGTTATTAGAGGAGATTTATTGACGGATATGCTTGAATAGCAGAGCCATTAATTGCAATTACCAGACAAGACACTTTGTTCATCTCGGGGAACTGAATGCCAAAATGCCCTAACAACTTTAAAATCCCATTTGCTCTTGGGCTCTCGGCTGGCGTCCCTGCACCTGCTCCAGCTTCCCAATCCTGAGAAAGAGAGGAGAGGGGGCGTAGCTCGACGTGGCCCCAGCTGGAGAAAATGGCAAGCACTGGGTGCCCATGCACTAGCTGGAGGAACTTCACACAGGCCCCACAAGGCCCTTCTCAAAAGCAAGGAAGGCATGAGCTGTCCGCTCTTCCCACCAACAGAGTAATGAAATACTTCCCGCCTTGCTCTGCCACCCCAAGACTCTAAGACTCTCTGGGTCCCCGCTTGGCCTTCCTGTGCTTGGTGTTGCTCAGCCCAAGGTCAATTCACTTTGTGGTCCCCTGAACCTGGAATAATCTCTTCTGGTCTTCCTCAGGGCAGCCTTTCCTGAACACCCCATTTCTCTAAAACAGAGACTCCCACCTCCCCTACCTTCTATCCCCTCCCTCTGCGCTAGTTTCCTCCCAGTACTGACACTACACTGTGCATTGTAGCTTGTTTATGTCTGCCTCCCTCTGTAGATTCCAGGTCTGTGAGAGCAGATACTTGGTCTGTCCTTTCCACTACTGTACCTCCACAGCACCTGGCACACAGTCAGCACTCAAGAATACTTGTAAAATAAGTAAGTGGACTCAGTACATTCTGTGGTTGTGCTCAGAGGGAACTTCTCCATCCGACTGGATCATAACTTCCCTTAAAAACAAGTATTCTCCCATGCTCAGAACGTCTTCTTCAGGGCCATGCACAACCCTAGGTGCTTTGAAACCGAAACAAGCGAATGAAGAGAGGCTGTGAGCCTCAGACCCCATCCTTGCATCGAAGTAAAAGCCACATCTCACCACCTTTTAAGGAATAATAATGGCTAACACTAACATAATGCTTTCCACAGCAGCACTGTTTTAAATATTTTCCAGTGTATTCATTCATAAAATTCACCTGATAACTGTGTGAGGTGCGGAATGTGATATTCTGCAGGTTAGAGGTAAGGAATTGGGGTTATGCGGCTAGTCAGTAATAGTGGCAGAGCCAGGAAATAGGCCCAGGCAGTCCAGACCCCTAATCTCTATGCTATGTCATTTCTCTTGACTTTGAAAACTAGGATAAATAAAAATAATTAGGAAAATACCCAAGAGAGGACTTTGGGCACTAACACTATGTTCCCCTTTAGTTTATTTTTTATTCTTTTATTTTTTTCTTTCAAAGTAGATTACAAATTCAAAATCTCTGCTCCAAATTAAGATGTAATTTGATAATCTCTCCCTTACAGATCAAACATCAACACTATACTTAATCTGAGGTTAGTGAGGAAAATAATTTTTAGGAATGTCTTTCCAAGACAGAGTTGAATGTAGGTCTTCCCCAGAGCTGTGAGAACACAACCCTCTTCTTGGACTCTCTGTCGCCAGTTTGGATTACAAGAATTTTCAGCTAACACAGATGAACTTCTCCTTTGCTGCAAAATTGGCCATACCAGATGCCTGTTTATTCTACATCATTTTGGTGTTAACATGTAGAAGGACCTTTGGTTAGCGTGACTACTCATGTAACTGGAATTTCCTATACTCAACACTAAGGCCCACCGACATGAATTAAGTATTCGTTTAAAACAAAATTTCCTCAGTAGGTCCTACAACCCACTTGCATATAATCCATGTTGTCTGCCATCCAGTTCTCTATTTTACACCATTAAACAGAGTGATCTCACATTGGGCTGATGTAGCTAAAGCAACAAATGCACTTAAAAAGAGAAAAAGAAAGGTCAATAGCAAGGGTTGAAACGCAAAGGACTTCCTGGCTCATCTTGAAAGAAACAGAAGGATGGGGGTGGCACACACCTGTAGTCCCAGCTACTCAGGAGGCTGAGGCAGGACGATCACTTTAATCCAGGAATTCGAGGTGACAGTGAGCTGTGATTGGGTCACTGAATTCCAGCCTGGGTGACAGAGTGATACTCTGTTTCTAAAAACAAGGTAAACAGAAAATTAAATGATCAGAGTGGTTCAGTTAGGCTAGCTTTCACTACTGTTAGGTTACTCTATACAAGTCTTGCAAACATCCCCCCAAAACCTCAGAGCTTGGTAACAGCCAGGGCAAACTCATATTCAACCATGGAGAGGGCTTCTGTTTTGCATTGCTCTCACTAAAACATAAAACAAGCTAAATGTAGCAATTCTTCTTGTGCTGACGCCAACAGTATTATGCATCAGGATAGCAGGTTACTGATTTTAATCAGCACAAAAATCACAGAATTTTCATGCTGAAAGGAATCTTTCATGTTTACCATCTGAATATTTGAAAATACATTTTTCCATTATGTTCAGAGATGTTTTCATGTATAGTTTATTCTCATTTAACATGTGTGTTTGGCGTCCTCTAAATAAGCGGTATGTTTTTCATAGGCTAAATCCATGTGTAAATCCACGTGTTTAGGTGGGAATGAGGGTAACCTAAAAGGCTACCCCCCAGTGGGACACAGACATACACACACACGAATATACCCAAAACGTGCTCGATCAACACTGTTAGTTGACTGACTCACTGACAACAGACCAAAGGCTGCCTCTTGAGTCTGATGATCAAAGCCATAAAAATCAAGAGTTTTTCTGTTTACCTTGTTTTTAGAAACAGAGTATCACTCTGTCACCCAGGCTGGAATTCAGTGACCCAATCACAGCTCTAGTCTCCATTTAAAGAATCTGATAAACTATAAGGGAGAGATGAGATGAGCCGCCAAAGACTTGTTCCACTGGGTCCCCGAAGAATGGGAAAAGCCAAAGGAGCTAGAAGCTGAGGCCCCAAGCCCTCTCCATGCAGGGAAAGTGACTTTGTCATCCATGGGAAGAGTGGACTCGGATCAAACAGGGGAGCTGAGAAGGATGCCACACGGCTGGTTAAAACGTTGGGGGAAAATTCATACATTAAGTAAACTGAGAGGTGTTGTAATTTTATTAATAGAAGGAAAGTAATTTTCTTAGATGACAGCACAAGCCACTTCCAGCTTTTTCTTTTCTTTGATCTATCAGTGCTGCCCTGGCCACCAACCAAGTTCACACAGTCCACGAAGACATTTTGGATTGCATCAACATGTTAGCACTCTTATTTTTCAAAACGTGGAGGATATATATCTAAGATTAAACCTGTAGAAACCAACCCCTAGATGTCATTGTTGCTGCTGAAATATCAAATCTCAAGTCTTTGAATTTTTAAATCTGAAGAGATAGCAGTGTTAATCTGAATAAGCCACTTAAATAATGCAAATTCAATTCACTTTCAATTTTTCAAAGCCAAGTCCAAAGTCTTCTGGACTTCTTAACCAAAATGTAACTAAATCTTAGGGTGTTAGTACGCATTCAGTTGCCAACAAAATCCACATTTAGGAAAAATAGGCTGAAAACCCACGTAGTCATATGTGACATGACTAACGTGCTCACATCAAATTCCACGACATAAGCTGATTATAGAGTAGCTGGATGATTCTGCCCCTCTCCTCCTTTCCCGCGTGCCGCCTGACTTCCTTGCTGGCCTCTGTCTTTGGTGTCTGGAGCCCAGAGCCATCTGCGCCTTGTGAACAGCAGCTTCCCACCCAGGGCACACAGAGAGCAGAGGTGCTCATGGCCCCCAGATCCACACCCTATTTCCAATTAGCCATCGAATGCTACATATTCTTTGATCACAGCATCACTCAACACCATCCTTTCCTTCCATTTCGTGTCATTTTTGTCTGAATCTTTGCAATAATAATACTTATTGTTTATCAGTCACTTTCCATGAGAGGCACATCAGTGCCCCATATATATTACATCCTTTACATTTTTCAACAGCCCTTATAAAATAGGTATCACTATCCCCATTTTACAGATGAAGTAACTGAAGCACAAAGAGGTCAAATAACTTTCCCTAGGTGAGACAGCTAGTGAGTGGCAGGGGCCCTCAATCTTTTTAAACAGGGGGCCAGTTCACTGTCCCTCAGACCGTTGGAGAGTGCGGCACACATTCCACACATGCGTACTGTGGGCCCAGGATGAGTAGGCTGCTAAGCAGGACAGGCAGCAGCGGCAAAAACACCCGGTGGGCCGCATAAATGTCCTCAGAGGACTGCATGTGACCCGCGGGCCGTAGTTTGAGGACCTGTAGTTTGAACTCATCTAGGTTCTGAAGCACAGAGTGAAACCCAGTCCACAGAGTCCAGACCCTTAGGGCCTCTCTGAGGCTGACTACCAGGTCCCTAACTGAAATGCCACCTTTATTCTCTCTCCCAAGCCCCTAGCCCTCAATCTGGAGCCCCATCGGCCCAAAAGACTGCTTTTGAGTAGCACCTCCAATAAACTAGGAGTATGTCTGCTAAATAAAATCACTTTTTCAATCAATCGCTGAGTATTTACTGACTACTCTAGGCCCTGTTCTAGGCTAGGGGAAATATCAATTCACAAAACTGACCAGCTCCCTGGGCTCTTGGAGCTCATTCCCCACCAGAGCAGACAGACATTGAGGCAGCTATCTTACGTGTAATCAATGGTGATAGAGTTAAGTCCACAAAGGTGTGTGAAGTAGCACAAGGAGAGCCCCTCACACAGGCCTCCATCAGGAAGGTCCTCAACACATGCTTGCTGCCTGTCTCTGCATGGTCCAGCCCCAGCCCCAAGGTGACTTTCAGGCCGTAGATCTTCCTGCTCCCCATTCCAAGCCCTCCAAGCCAGGCAGAGAGGTCTCCACTATCTGGACAGATGTCTTGCGTCTGCTTTCATTCACACCTCCATTCATGTTGGTGCATTTTCTTCCACATCCAAGGCAACCTGCTCTCAAACTTAGTTTGCTCAGGCTTTTCCCTCCCATTAGCTGGCCACAGGGCTCTCCCTGCATGTGGCACAGAGCTGTGAGTTAAAGAAGGCCAGGTACGAGAGGGGTGGATGACGTGCGAGCCTGGCCGCGACTGCAGCCCTGCTCACACCTGATTCTGGATGAGCTTCTTCCGGCTCACAAGAAATTCAGGTGGGCCCTCCTGCCTTGTGGCTTTGTGGAGCTTATGATGAGACTAAAAAGGGCATGAAAAGGTGGGCCCTCCTGCCTTGTGGCTTTGTGGAGCTTATGATGAGACTAAAAAGGGCATGAAATTTGCTGTGTGTACTTTCTCTGGGTACTATATGCATCTTCCCTTGCTTTTCTCACTCATGTCCACTCCTCAGTGAAAGAAACATCTCAAAAGGTCAAATATGATACCATGTTCCCTATGTTCAGTCTTCTGCAGTATATGAGGAGCTCAAGCTGGGAACCTTAGACAGTAGACTACTTACTATCTATGGTTATCCATTTACTGATGTCTTAAAGAAGCAAGAAGTAGAACTCCCAGCCAGCTGATGATGATGCCAGCGGCTCCTCCTAGTCTATCACCTCAAGAGGAGCTGTCAAAATAACAAATGACATATTTTTAAGTCGCAGGATTACCCCTTAGCTGGGCTCTCTTGGTTTGATTAGCAGTTACTTTTCCTTTTAGTGTCTTTCTTCATCTTCTTCTCCTCCTTCTTTTCATTTTCTTCCTCTGCCTCACTCATCAATAAAGGCCACTGCTTTAGGGAAACTTCTTCTCTGGGAAGAATTTAACAGTATCGCATTACAATCACACTGTCTTGTTCAGAATCAGGTGGTATTACCTGTCAACAGGGTTTTGGGCATAGCAAATAGCTACCAATCAACTCAGCTCAGCTACTACCTGGCTTCTGGGCAGATAAAGTGGCAAAAGGAAAGAGCCCTTAGGAGGCCTCAAAATCTCATTTTCATTCCCCTTGCAGAGAAGAGACTGACTTTATTGACAAAGACGACTGAAAATTGCTTGAGCGTTCCAATAACCAGTCTGCGTTGAAGCAGAGAGACAGTCTGGCGGAGGCGAGCTCCCTGCTCCACCGCGTAGCTCCGCCGAGCCACGCTCTGCTGCAGCACAAGTCTGTGGCATATGCAGACTAGACTGAAAGGAGCCTCCTGTCGGCCTCCAAAGCAGCCCCCCTCCACCTCCACTCCCAGCCTGCTGGTGCGTTTCCTGGATCCCAACCATAAATCTGCATGAATTCAGGGAATCTCTGCCAGAAACCGAACTCTTAGACTGATTCAGGGGCCTGGGGTCAGGCCTGGGTTAGCCGGGCAAGGCGGATGTCCCACTTCCCACTGGAGTGCTCCGTGGCGTGACTGCACGTTCCAGGTAGGCCACTAGATGTCACCACCACTGATTCTTGTCCGTACACCCTGGTCCCGTTTTACAAGACAAGAGTCCCACGGCTAGAACTCCAGACAGAATTCCATCACAACCTTGATTGCAGGGCTGCTACACTTGCTGTGACTGTCTGAGCTCCTCAGTGGGCTTCTTCTAAACCAATTAGCACCTCGGACCCAAAACAGCTAGCTGCACTGCAAGTTCAGCAAGACCTCTGTTAGCCAAGCAAAGCCCAACTCTCACGATCACATCCTCTTGCTGTTTCTCTTCTGCCTAGTCACAGTTGGTTGTTGTGTATCCTTCTGGTTCAGTTGGGCCCTCAATAAGAAATAAATTGATATGTAGCCTCATGGCACCAGGGATTTTAGATGTCGATGTGCTGCTGAAATAATGTAGGTCTGTGGCTTTTAGCAGAGAATGACAGATGGAGAATTTATTACGATTCTTGAGACCTGAACTATAATTATGAAGTATTTCTAGGTATATATTCAGAATGCAAAATGTAAGGAACCCAGAGCTAATGCTAATTTATTACTGACAGCTGTATATATAATAATATATCATGTCTTTTAATCTTGCATTCCTTCTGACTTACATCAAGCAATCTTTTCATTCATTAATAAAATCAAGCCTTGCCATTATTCTTAATGATAAAGTCCCATTTTGAACCCAGAGGACTCCTATAATTAAACTCTGTGCTTCCATATACTAGACATCTGAAACTCGGAAAAAAAAAAGATAAATTGAACTTGTTTTACAAGCTAGGTTAAAACATCTGAAAGATGGTGCCCACCTGCTTACAGTCCCACAGGACCTAAATAGCAAAGTCAGGAATAATTTTTGAGTTTATCTTCTCAGCTCCCGTCATCACACCTTTTTCCCCTTTAGCCCTCCTGCCTCCTCTCATCCTTCCACAATCTTTCTTTTTTTGAGGCAGTATATTTTCTAAAGGTCATGATAAAAATTACAGCTAAAAGAAATACAGGTCACATGTCTCGTCCAATTTTCTGTGCTGTGCCAAAGACGTACATGATTAATCCCTTCAAAAGAAATCTAATCCAATCTTATTACACCAAAGACAAGGTGTCCTTCATAAGTATCATGGCTGGAAACAAGTAGGTCTTCCTCAAGTTTCAAGTGGTTTGGTGTCTCATTCGGTTTATAACCAGTCATCACCTTGGAAACTTACTGCACTGTCCTTAGTGTCCCCAAAATTCAAGCAGTGCTCTGGTTTGAGTTATAAAGCACTTTGTATTATCAGACCTGGCCACTTTAGAGATACAGACCCATGATACTTGTAGAAGAAGCAAAACCTTTAACCTCATCGACTAATTAATGACCCCAAAGTAGAATAATGAGGTGTGTGGAGATAGGGATTCAGTTACTAGGTCATCTTTCGTCTGGAAACAGAATCAGATTCTACTGAATAGATGCTAGATAACTGAGTAAGCAAGTTTCCTATCTATAACACTATATCTTACTATGATTGCTTAATTAAATCATGATAAATAACATTCTGTGGAAGGTGCAGAGAAGAGTTTAGGTGAAATGTCCACAAGTTCAATGCAACATCTCAATGTCTTTGCATTCCTGATTCAAAAATGGTTTTTGTTAATTTTCTGGAGAGCTCTTTTATAGGAAAAAGAAACACTGAGGCTTTGTGTCACAGGCTTTCTGAAGATGTCTAGGTTTTTCTCTTGGATTCTGCATCTTATACCCTCTCAGTCTTCAGTAATGAAGGTCCTAACTCTTTTATTAACATTCCTTTCTGCCTGTAACGACTTCTTCCTATTGGCTCCGGCTCTTCCAGTTACTTTAGCATAGGAAGGAGCATCAGAAATGATTATGTCATGTTGCAGTTAACAAACAGCTCCAAAAACCTCAGTGACCTGCTCACCCTACGTACCAACCATGGGTCAGTTGGGGGCTCAGCTCATCACTGTCCCTCTAAGATGTTGGCCAGCAGGGTGGCCACCACTTGAAACATTGCCAGTCATCAAGCAAGAGGGAAAAGAGTACTCTGGAGGAATTGCACTGGCAATTAAAAGCTCAAATATGGAGGGGATGCCCTCACTTCCACACACCATTTGTTAGCCAACCCCAGTCACACCCCCAGGCCACAGGAGGAACTGGGAAGTTCTAGCTAACCTTGTGTTGGAAGCGGGGCGGTAGGAAAAGCTGGTGAATACCAATGGTGACTACCACAGGAACCTAGGACAAAGATGCACTTTTTCGCATTTGCTTTAGAAGTCCCTTCTTTCCCTAGATTACATTTTCTCTGCTTTGTTCTTGCACTGTCCCTAGATCAAATAATTCTCTGATTTCTTTTCTGCCTACTTTCAGATTCATGGATATTAGCTAAGACATTACTAAAGAGAAGCCTCTCTTCAGACAACTCTAAACCAGGATTGTTTGTGCCAGTAGGGAAGGAAAAAGGTAGGGAAAGGGAAAGGGAGGGAAAGGGAAGGAAAGGAAAAAGATTTTCTAATACTAGCCTTTTGTTCTTACTTTCACTCTTTTGTATTTCTAGTTTTCCTTGATATTTTTTTTTCCCTTTTACCTTTCCATGCTAGTCGACTGAAGAGCCTCTTACTTAAAAAAAAAAAAAAAAAAAAATTACTCAACATTTCGACTTCTTCTTAGCTACTTTTCATCCAATGGGCAAAGGATCCTGTGGAATAGCAGAACTCTAACTCTGGGGGTTTCCCGACCCCGAAATGCAGATGAATTTGCACCCTGCAATACAATAAAGGGAGTTACCAGCTCATCAGAACCACGGCTCTACATTTTGTCGGCTCTTCCTCCCAGGACAAAGGACAGCCCCGCCTGCCGTAAAGGCCTCTCTCTCACTGTGTCCGTGAGTCCCCAAGGGCATCTCACCACCCAAGCCCAGTCCACTGGGCGATGACCAGAGTCTTCCTCCTGCCATGGCCACCCACCCACTGAGTCACGACCCGGGCTGTGCAGTTCTCAATTTACCAAAACAGGATTCTCGGTGAAGTTGGGCAGAAGGCTTCACTCCCTCCCTGTGTCGCTGCATTAGCGGAGGGCTTGCACCCTGGGGTGTGTCCCATGAGAGGGACCCAAGGGACAACCACCACCACCGTGCCCTCGGAGGACCGAAGTAGTGCTTCCGGGTCAAACTACCGAGTCCGGCCTAACTACGGACCCCGAAAACCTCTCACGCAAACACAGCTGGAGTGAAGCCAAGGACCCAGCTAGGGCCTCTACGTTTTAGCCAGGAACACCTCAAAAAGTGCAGCCCGACCAAAAAGAAAGCAGCTGGAAAACGTGGCTTGAAAGACGCCGGTGCGCGCCGTCGAACGCCAACTATGCGGGGTGCGTGAGGTGACGAAGCCGCCCAGAGGTTCAGGAGAGGTGAACACACTCTGACCTCCGGACCTACACGACCGCTGGGAGGGCAGCGCGGAGGTCATCAGAGCCAGGCCACACGGGCCCGAACCCCACCTGGGAGCCGGCACTGTGGCGAGCCCGCCCGGAACCTCCTTCGCGCCCGCCCGGCCTCGGCTGACAGGAATGCCCGTGGGCGGGGCCTGGCCATCGCCCCGCCCCCGCTGCCCGCCATTCGCGTCACCTGACCGACCCGAGGCTCACGTGATCCGTCCCCAGCGCCGCCATTTTGGAGCTCCGGGTGAGGAGGGGGAAAGAGTGGGAAAAGAGGGAAAAGAGCCGGGAGGGAGTGGGGCGAGGACGAGGGCGAGGGCACGGCCGGGTCCTGGCCGGCCAAAGGAGGCTCGCGGAAGCAGCAGCCGCCGCCGCCCGACCGCAGGTACCGCGTCCCCGGGCCGCCCCTCAGCCCGCTGTTAGCGTTGCCGCCGGCCATGTGCATCCTCCCCTCGGGCCTCTGCCGGCGCCCGCTTCCTCCTCAGCCTGCCGAAACCTGCCTAGTGCTCGCCACATACCCCGAGTTCCATGTCCCTGTTCTGTCCTCTGTGCAGCCCACGGCAAGGCCTGCGGAGACCTCGGGCTTGCCCTGCAGCTGGGTGGGTGGGAACCTGCCGCTCCCCGCTTACTGTCACCAGCCTGGTCCGCGAGCTGGTCCGCCTGAGGCGTTGCTTCCTTCTCTTCTGGCAGACGTGAAATCGCTTAGGCCGGCCAGGACGGTTCTCGCCGCATTCCTTGATTACTCTTGTCAACTCCCCACCCCCAGTCGTCCCAGTCCTTTAGCCACTGCGTAGTGTGGAAAAAGCTAGTACGGAAAAGCAGTCTCGGCCTTTTGCACTTAACTACCAACCTCTTCAATGGAACGATCTCTCCAGAGATCACTGAGACCCTTGGGAAAATGGTCTTTAAGGCCTGGGGGCATCCGGAGTGTTTGGTTTGTGTGAAAAGCCAGAATGATTAGCAAGGCGGAGGCCACCTTCCCAACCCGAAGGCGGTCTGGGCTGTAATTTGCTATCCGTCTGCATCTCTCTTGTCAGGCAGTTACTGGATTTATCACCTCCTTGAGTTTGTACTTCAATACTCCGCTCTGGCTCAGTGTAAGGGTTGCATTATTGATTAAAAGAAAGCCTGGTCCTTCATTCCTTTACCTCACCAACTCCTTCAAAATTAACTTCGGGGGAGGCCAGAAGATGTGCCTTCTGCCCTGACAGTGAACTATTTTATTTAACCATAATCGATAAGATAAGTTGCATTCTAGGTGAAAGGAGTGAGCATTCTCTTATCTTTTAGATTCATTTTAGCTAGTATAAGAAACAGTAACAAAGAAATATAGGGCCAAGGTAGGAATCTGCATTAAAAGATAAATAGGTCACACCACTGTGTCGTATCTTTTTATGCTGCTATTTTGCCCACTGTTTGTAAAATTTGCAGAATCACTCTTCAGTTTGTATTTTTGGTCAAGATTAAAATA
Source organism: Microcebus murinus (assembly GCF_040939455.1). Lineage (NCBI taxonomy): Eukaryota > Metazoa > Chordata > Mammalia > Primates > Cheirogaleidae > Microcebus > Microcebus murinus. Next base: position 57,264,907 of record NC_134119.1, read on the forward strand.
GCAATATTGCAGTTTATTGTTCTATACTCATTAGAAAGTGATGTCAAAAACCCAATAGTGCTTTCAGTCAGTTACTTAAGTTCTGAGGTAAAACAAAATATGCAATTTTTTTGAGAAGTTTCCAGAGCTTCTTTTCTTTTTCTTTTTTTCCCCTAACTTCTGCAAAATCCTGAAGTATACTTGTTAGGTAAATTATGTGAATTTACATCATGTAATTAGCTTGCATGAACATTCCTCTGAATTTCTTTTTGAAGTGGAATATTGGGAAATTTTTCACTGCCAGAACATCATTACTTTGTTTCATCAAGAAAGAGAAATGTTTGATACTATATACTTTCATTCTTGGCCACAGCTGGATTTTGAAGATTGATCCAAGGGACTGTATTAATTTCAGGAATTGATTTGAAAGACACTGGCTCTGCCACTTAACAGCCATGTAACTTTGGGTAAGTCACTTAAACTACACTGAGTGTTTCCTTATTTATGAAATTGTGTAACGTCCACCTAGCCTGTCCCAAAGAGTTAAGAAAATCAAATACACTAACATGTTTGATACAGCCTAGATGTTAGAGGCTGTTACTCTCTTCGTTATCCATAGTTTATACATTTTTGTTCTCACTAAGAATTAGGAAGAATGGTATATTTGAGAAGTCATGGTTTTAGAATCAGGCCTGGATTTCAGTTCTTAAACCAGTTACTACTTAAATCTGTGAGCCTCAGTGCTCATCTGCCCCCCAAAAAAGATTAGTATTACCAGGAATTACATGAGTATTAAACAAAATCTACATAGGCATTACACCCTGTACTTACACCTTTAGGGCAAGGATTTCCTTATACTTTTTTGTAGTCTCCAGCACTGTGCTTGGCACATTATAGGTGCTCAATAAATGATAGTAAATCTGAATGTTGGTTTATGTTAGACCTTATGTCTTAATTGCAGCTGCCAAAGTAGAATGTTCTCTCAGGCTAGGTGCCAGCTAAGAAACTCTAGACCATGAGATGCATACACTTATGATATTTATACTTAGTTTTTTCTTAGTGGCAATTAATAATTACGTTGAGCTATGGAGATTTCAAGTCAAATAAATTATAGCTGGCATTAGTAAGATAAATCTATAAATAATGTGTAAGCAGTTTCCAGATAACTCTTTTATAGACAGTTTATAATTCAGGGACCTAAAAGTTCATCCATGTCTACCCTCTCGTTTTACATCTGTGGAATCTAAAACCCACAGACACAGTGACTTGCCTAAGGTCACACAGCTGACTGAGGGCACTTAGGGGATGGGCCCATAAGCTTATGTCTCCTGCGTTCTTTTCGCTAGAGCAAAATAAATGGGTTTTGTTGTTGTTGTTTGCATTTATTCATTCATTCATTCATTCAGAGACAGGTCTTGTTCTATTGCCCAGGCTGGAGTGCAGTGGTGTGATCATAGCTCACTGAAGCCTTGAACTCCTGGGCTCAAGCGATTCTCCTGCCTCAGCCTCCAGAGTAGCTGGGACTATAGGTCTGAACCACCGTGCCTGGCTAATTTTTTTTCCTAATTTTTTTTATAGACAGGATTTCAGCATGTTGCCCAGGCTGGTCTTGAACTCCTGGCCTCAAGCAATCCTCCTGGCTAGGCCTCCTAAAATGCTGGCATTACAGGTGTGAGCCACTGAGCTGGGCTAATTAGGAAGAATGGGGAATTAATTGGCCATTATTTTTATAGTACAATTTTTTTTGGAAAAGAACAAATTCTTATTCTGAAAGAGAAGGTTCTTTTGTATTATATTATACTGCCTTCACATATACACAGAAAATTACAGCCTTCTTCCCATGTCCACATGAATTGTTCAACTTGATCACCATGCTGCTATAACTAAAAAGAACTAATTAGATACACAAGTAAACCAAACAGCAAATTACAAGGAAATAAAGACAACCAACATACTTTGGCTTTTAACTTTTCTTGGAAAAGACATTAATTATAAGCTTTTACCTGTAGATACTGTTGTCAAGGAAAGATTTGAGAGACTCAGTGGAAAAGGTTATAGAATTTTTCTGGTTTGGGATACAACTTTTGTTTGTCTGCTTGTTTATTTAATGTATTTGTTCTAATGTTTTATATCTAAAGATTCCAAACAAGATATCTGGTTTGCTAATGCCTCTTGTCTTCTCTTCTAGTGAACCTTCCTGTTCAGCCACATTGATCCCTTCACTAACACCTAGATAGCATGCTTATTCTCACTTCCCAAAATACAGTAATGTTACGGCTGCCTTCCTTGTCAGTCTTATCCTTATGTCAACTTGTATCCACAGTATTCTAAAGAAGCAAATGGCACACTCAAATTAGGATAATTCAAGGAGAGTATATTTACAGAGATACTAATAATAAAGGTCTTGGACTTACATAGTCGAACCACAGGGATAATACAGTTATCTGGAGCTAGCAGCACCAGAAGGAATAGGTACTAGAGTCAGAAGAAGAGTCTTGTAGAGCAGCCTACCTGGAGAAAAGTGGCCTTTTGAGGAACACAGCCAGCCCAAGGTGACCTAGAGGTAGTGAACCAGGACCATGAATATTCTGATCTCACTCTGCTGCTTCCCTCTGATGTGTCATGGCTCTCTTGGGTGACCTCAGCCAGAAACCAGAGAGCAAGGGAGCCTAATGATGTAATCTCTCATGAGACAGAGAATGGAGTGGAGAGGGAGGATTCAGTGAGTCCAGAGGGCAAATGGGTGACATCTGGCATACTCCCCATCCTTTGGGATCCAGTGTACATCTTACCTCTTCAAGAAGCCTTTACTTACTTACCTTTTCCTAGCTGGAAGGAACTCTTCAGTCTCTTTTAGGATTTTGTCATTGACTGTTGCCTTCTGTTGTACATTGTGTACTGTTGCATTGTTTAGAAGCTGTTACTTAATTCTTTTTAACTTCTAAATATGTTTGTCTTAGCCGCTTAGCTCAGTTTTAAACTATGAGTACTATGAATTTGAAATTTTTCCATTCTTCTTGATACCTTGCTTTGTGCCTTGCACATAACAATTTTTTTCTAACTTCTTAGTATGAAAATTTTTAAACATTTACTTACATACATAGAATAATATAATGGACTCCTAGGTACACATCACTCAACTTCAGTTACAGAACCTGTCATTCTTACTTTATACCTACTCTCTCCACCTTACCCGCACACTACCACCGTGATAATTTTTTAAAGCTGTGTTTACACTGATCTCTGGGAACCCAAGGGTAGTATGCAGATTATCATAATCTGTGTTGAAGTCATTATTGAAACACTGGGATTATATTTGTATTTCTTATTTTCATCTCTTTTATTTATTCAAATAAATCTTACTTCACTTCACATGCAATCTCATATATATGCATATACCTTGTATGTACACACATGTGTATACGTATATAAATATATATCTCTCTGCATTTGTGGTGTAAGTAAAATTTTTGTGACAATTTGAGGAGTTAGCCTTAAGGTAACTTCCCCTCTGTGTATCCTTTATTACGAGCTGTTTATCTAACCATTTTTTAACAGATACTTTTGTTTTTATGAGATTTAACTTGTGCATTGATTTTGCATGTGGACCCAAACTGGTTTTTCAGGTGTTTCTTGATGTATTTTATGTCGTCATATCTGTTTTATAGCTGCCATTACTGTACTTATCCCCAAATGTATGCAGCCTCTAAAATGAGATACTTACATAAATGTTCAGGGAAAATTGGAGCATCTGCTGCAAATTTCCATTAGCTCTTAATGCCTGAGCAGACACGGCTCTAAAAATCTGAATGTTTTGTCAGATTCTTTTGTATTAGTCTTTTCCTTGCGATAAGATGAACTCTTCCTCCTCTTCATTTCACTTTCTCTTTAAAGGTACACACTGAAATGTCCACAGGGAGCAATTTGCACTGCTCTTTGTCACCTCTGTTATATCATTAAGTAGAAGAGAGATAACATGAGTCACCTTTGTAACCTCGTTGGTGTGCAAAGTCTGTTGAACAAACATTCACTTGTTAACCTCTTGATTATTGTCAGCCTACATGGATGTTACATTTCATGGGGAAGAAGACCTTAGATCTACAGTAGAGAGCCACATCTTACCCAGAAAATTGAATGTTTGGGGATTCCTATTATTAAACTTATTATTTAACTAATTTGCATGTAAGAATTGAACTGAAAGAAATAAAGCCTTAAGTTAATCACTCTAAAAAGAAATCAGTAGTCACATGAAGAGACACAGCTTCCCTTGGCCTAAAAAATGTGGAATTCTGAGGCAGTAAAGTGACTTCTTTATAAAGTCACAGAAGAGTTTTTCTAAAGAAACAAATTGTTCCGCTATTGGTCTCCTCTTCAGTGACTTAAGCTTGAGTGTAGCAATCTAAAAAGACTTGCTCTTTCTACCTGAGAAAGATGAAACAGAACTAGTCTTTTGAGAGGTTGTTCAGGGGAGAGAGTGGCTGAAGGACCACTGGCCTTTGGGAGCCAGAATAGCTGTCACTGTTGTAATGTCTGTGGAACGCAGTTCCTGCCATGAGGGCAGTCTGTGGAAAAGACAAAAAAGCCGATCCCATAGGGCAGAGTATTAGGGAGGAGGGAAGAAGTAGTACCAAAGAAGCCAAGAGTAAAATGTTTGTAGTTTTTGCCTGATATGGACCTAAATCTAGAAAGCTGGTGTGCCAGAGAAGTAGAAAATAGGAGAGGAAAAGCTGTAGCTGCTGCCCGAAATTGATGTGGGCGTCCTGGCACTGAAACTGGTCAGAGCTCTGGGAGAAGGGGGGATAGCGTAGGTATAATCCTGGCAGCTGCCCAGTGGCCCTTATATGTTGATTCAGCCATGTGAGGGAGAGAAGCCATGATTCACCACCTAAAATAAGAATTCAGAGCCTGTGACTGAAGTTTAAGAATAGTATGGTCTTTGGTCTATAGCTAGTGCCACTAAAAATTTTGCTGGCATTTATTGAATGTTGTGAGTAAGATTCCAGAATGCACCTAAAATGTGGAAAAACAAAACTTGTTGCTGGAAAAAAGCCTAAACTTAAAAATGTGATCCAAGTCAACAAATTAATCTCACTTTAAGCCAAAGGAAATGTTTGAAATGAAAGTACTGCCAGGAAATATGAAGAGTATTCAAGACTTAGGCAGAAAGATTTATGAGTATTTTATGTTTAGTGACTTCTTTGGCCATAATGCAGTATTAGAACCTACAAATAACCTTTTCTAAGGACTCTGTTCATATCTGGACCTGAAATACAACTGGGATATAAACCTTTTCCTTCTCTGATGCCCTTTTCCCTTTCAGGAAAAAAAAAAAAAAAAAAACATATATGTGGGTATGAGTAATAGTTGACCACTAATGTGACCTCTAGAAAAAAACCACAGCATAGTTTGTGGTTTATTTTCAGGAAGATAAATCAAAGGAAGTAAAAATAGGAACTGGATCATTGCTTTTATTTAGTTTCATTTGCATAGTACGTCTCAAAATTCACTATGCCTTTTACAATAGGCTAAATGACTATGATTTCACAATTTGAAGAGGAAAAAAACAGAAATTTATAATTTTAGTAATAAAACTACAGTTATTTGGTGTAAGAATGGTTTCTCAAGAATTGTATCAATCGGGCCGGGCACAGTGGCTCACATCTGTAATCCTAGCACTATGGAGGCCAAGGTAGGAGGATGGCTTGAGCTCAGGAGTTCCAAACCAGCCTGAGCAAGAGTGTATCTCTTAAAAAAATAAAAATTAAAAAAAAAAATTGTATCAATCATTGACTTTATAAAATGTTTCTCAGTAAACTGAGGTGATTCCCCATGCCATGAGATTAGCTATATTCCTTTAATTGGGGAATAAGAGTCTTTTCCTTGGCATTGTGCAAAAGGGAGTACTGATTGGGTTCATATGGATGTCAAGGGTAAAGAAAGTGAAGAAAAATCAAGATAAATGTGGTTAAAGTCATTTCCAAAGAAATGGGAAGGATGGAAAGATCTTCATCATCAGTCTACAGGAGATTGCATTCCAGAGGAAATTCTGAACAATTTGTCTATATTGGGAATAGCCAGATACATTGATACAGAGCTCCCATCTTTGAAAACACTAAGATTAGCTTAGAATCAGCATGTAGTTCCTGAATTACATGATGGAATTATGCTGTAACCTGCATTTTTTCTGTTGTATGTCACCTTTTTTAGATATGGAAGAAAGCAGCAGTGTTGCCATGTTGGTGCCAGATATTGGAGAACAGGAAGCTATATTGACGGCTGAAAGTATCATCAGTCCTTCGCTGGAAATTGATGAACAAAGAAAAGCTAAAACAGATCCATTGATTCATGTTATCCAGAAGTTAAGCAAGATAGTAGAACATGAAAAGTCACAAAAATGTCTTCTAATTGGAAAAAAACGCACACGTTCAAGTGCCACAGCGCGCTCTCTTGACACCCAAGAACTCTGTGAGATTCCAGCTAAAGTAACCCAATCACCTGCTGCTGCTGTTAGAAGGGCCGAGATGTCACAAACAAATCTTACCCCTGACTCTCCTGCCCAGAATGATGGGAAGGCTATGTCTTACCAATGTAGCCTTTGTAAGTTTCTGTCATCATCTTTTCCTGTGTTAAAAGATCACATTAAACAGCATGGTCAGCAGAATGAAGTGATATTGATGTGCTCAGAGTGCCATATCACATCTAAAAGCCAAGAGGAACTTGAAGCTCATGTTGTAAATGACCATGAAAATGATGCCAGTAATCACACTCAATCCAAACCCCAGCAGTGTGTAAGCCCTTCCAACTCCTTATGTCAGAGAACAATAGAAAGAAATAATGAACCTATTCCTGATGTCCCAGTAAATGTGGACAGTCCACAAACTCATACTGTCCAAACTTCGTCTGTGGCCGAAATGGGTAGGAGGAAGTGGTATGCATATGAACAATATGGCATGTATCGATGCTTGTTTTGTAGTTATACCTGTGGCCAGCAGAGGATGTTGAAAACGCATGCTTGGAAACATGCTGGGGAAGTTGACTGCTCCTATCCAATCTTTGAAAATGAAAATGAGCCCCTTGGCTTGCTAGATTCCTCAGTGGCTGCCGCACCTGGCGGGGTCGATGCAGTCGTCATTGCTATTGGAGACAGCGAACTGAGTATCCACAATGGGCCATCGGTACAGGTGCAGATTTGCAGCTCAGAGCAGCTACCGTCGTCATCTCCTTTAGAACAGAGTGCAGAAAGGGGAGTACACCTAAGTCAGTCGGTCACCCTTGACGCTAGTGAGGAAGAAATGCTAGAGGTGATTTCTGACGCGGAGGAAAATCTGATTGCTGATAGCCTACTTTCATCAGCTCAGAAGATCATTAGCAGTAGCCCAAATAAAAAAGGGCACGTCAATGTGATAGTGGAGCGATTGCCAGGTGCTGAAGAAACTCTTTCACAGAAACATTTCCTCATGAATGCCGAAATTGAAGAGGGGAAAACCCTGAGCCAGGCAGAAGCCCAGATTGGGTGTGAAGGAAGGGATGACGTTTATCACGCCGATAAATGTACCGTTGATATTGGGGGCTTGATCATAGGTTGGAGCAATGCAGAGAAGAAAGACGAGTTGATAAATAAAGGCCTGGCCCCTGATGAGAATGCCCCGCCAGGCCGAAGAAGGACAAACTCAGAGTCTCTTAGACTCCACTCGCTGGCTGCAGAAGCCCTCGTCACGATGCCTATAAGAGCTGCAGAACTTACAAGAGCCAACCTCGGGCACTATGGGGATATAAACCTTTTAGACCCAGACACTGGACAGAGGCAAGTAGATAGTACCTTAGCAGCATATTCAAAAATGATGTCGCCGCTTAAAAACTCTGCAGATGGATTAACTAGTTTTAACCAAAGTAACTCTACCTTGGTAGCGCTCCCGGAGGGAAGACAAGAACTGTCAGTCGGGCAAGTTAAGACAGGCATCAGCATGTCCTTACTCACCGTCATTGAAAAATTGAGAGAGAGGACAGACCAAAATGCTTCAGACGATGACATTTTGAAAGAGCTGCAGGACAATGCCCAGTGCCAACCCAACAGCGATGCCGGTTTGTCGGGAAGCAGCGTGGTGGAGTACATCCCTAACGCTGAGCGACCCTACCGCTGCCGCCTGTGTCACTACGCGAGCGGTAACAAAGGCTACATCAAGCAGCATCTGCGAGTCCACCGGCAGAGACAGCCTTACCAGTGCCCCATCTGCGAGCACATAGCTGACAACAGCAAAGATCTGGAGAGCCACATGATCAACCACTGCAAAACCAGAATATACCAGTGCAAGCAGTGTGAAGAGTCTTTTCACTACAAGGTAAGCTTTGGTTGATGAAATCCTTCAGAGGACCTTAGAATTGTAGAGTGAGGCTGGAACTTTGTAGATCTAGTCCAACCACCTTTGTAGATCTAGTCCAGCCACCTCTGTTTCATAGATAAGGAAACAGAGTCCCAGATAAGTTTGACACTTTGCCCCCGGGGATCCCAGCTAATCAGTGTTAAAAGTTGGAACTGAAATCTAGGCCTTCAGAATTTCTGCTGCTGAAATCTTTCCCCTGCCTGCTGCCTCCTTAAACAGCCTCTGTGTTTATTATTAGTGTTTTAGTGTATGTGTTTTTAAGTGTTGATTTTCCATTACAAGGGAATGTACAGTGAATTAACATGATACCCACATTTGACTTACGCCGCCAATATGGCCATGTGTCATCAAGGTAAAAAATACATGTTTTTTTCATCTTACGTGGCCCCAAAATGCAAGTCATTCACTTCAGCTGCTGCACAGCCAACAGTAATTTGTATCATTGCAGAAGGAAAAATGGGCTATCCTGGACTTATTGAAAGGCAATACAATGAAAATAGAGCCACATATGCTGTTTTTTACAGCTAGTTTAAAGGACTTTAAAGGGTAATTTTGACTGTGGTTTTCATCTCATGTGCTGACCTTAAAACCAATAGCCTGTATGAAATCATTCTTCTGTAAAGGAAACTTGCATTCATGGAATCATTGGTTTAGAATTTTACTTCTTTGGTGGGCCAGGTGACTCTCTGAAAATGTTTTAAAAACGTATCCTAAAGGGCTAACTCGGATGTAAACTTTTTCTCTCAGACTACCCAGAGGTGGGGTCTAGCTAGTGGTAAAAAGATAACCAGGAATAAAAAGCCTTTGAGTCTGAGATCCAGTGCTGCCTGGATTACCCTCGTGAAATTCCAAGTAGCAAGTCCAAGTAGGCTGAAATGCAAGTTCCAGCAGTTTCCACGATTTTCTTTTGCTGCTGTACTCAATTCATGGGGAGGAAAGTAGAGAAGGAGGAGATCACTGGAGGAACAGTTCCAATTAGGTCTCTCTAACACATTTAGTCGATATTTAAAGGCAAATCGTAGGAGTCCGATGATTACTGATACAGATTTATTTTTGTGAAATTGCTGCATTGTTCTGAACACTCTGCTCTTTCCTCCCCGGGCCTGCTAGTGGTTCAGTAAGCATGCACATGCCATGCACACATTCTAAATACGAAAGAGGAACTGCCTTTTTGATGAGATTATGATTTATCTAATGCATTTGTTTCTATAAATTGTCAAATATATCAATCTTTTAGCAGATTTGATTTGTAAATATTGGTAATATATTCTGGGTATTAGGTCACAAAAGCAATAAACCCTTTCTGCAGCCTCTTAGTACTTGGACATGTGTATTTGCTGAAAATCATATATTCTCTGCATTTTTCAGAGTCAACTGAGGAATCATGAGAGGGAGCAACACAGTCTTCCAGACACCGTGTCAGTAGCAACTTCTAACGAGTCAGGAATTGCCAGTGATACTACCGATGGAAAGTGTGTGCAGGAAGGTATCTGTGTGTTAATATTTTTTTTATATAGGCTGCAGTAACTAGCATATGAAGTACAAATGCCCTTATTTGTCATATGGGTTATTTTCATGACTGAAGTATACGAGCTATCCCCTATTTTTACATTATGGATGTGAGTGAATCTTATCTCTGTTTCTAAGGAAATGCCGACTGCTAAATGAAGTAAATTATCACTAGGTCCTAGGTAAGAAACACTAGATTAGTAAAGACTCAGCTTCAGCTGTGTAGGTAGATAGCGCAGTTGAAATTCATGCTGTCCTATAGGAGCTAAGCTACAGCATAGACTCTTGGAAGGTGCCATACCAGCAGCGGGAGAAACTGCAACAGAGAAAGAAAACCCCTCCTCCCCCTCTCTCAGTACCAATTGACCTACTGAGAATAGAGCTTTTGCAGATGGTAGGCCCCCACCTCAAACTTTAACTGAGCCTTCCTGCTGTGATCTTATTCTTATCCAAGTATGACTGCCAGATTTCATCTGCATTATTTTAAAAAACACACACACAAGATCTTTTTATGTACTAGTTAGGTACCAGTCGGCCGAGTTTGTGGTAATAGGAATATTAGAATCAAAAGATTTAATTAGAGTTCCATGAAAAGGCGGATGCCACATCCGGAGAATTAGGGATAAAGTGTACTAAGCTGTGCTTCCTTGCTTCGGCTCACTTAAATTGATATACTTTTAAATGTCTCGAGTGTAGCACATAGTGTTTATGGGAAATAAAACATATTGGGGTGACTTTCCTTTTTAGATTTGCTAAGAATTAAAGTTAGAAACGACTACAGAGTGAAATGTTTTACCATAATGTTTCATTAAATTATACCCCAGAAAGCATAACTGATTCTAGAATGTTTCTGAAAGAACTGATTTTGACACCACTGTAGCACCAAAATTCCCTTGTCAAACAGATGTCATCCCTGTAAAACTATCCAAAACAAAAGGAGTTTATGACATAGCATCTGTTTCTGCGATAGATGGCTGAGCTAAAACAGTTTTGTTTCCTCTTTACAAAATAGCCCTAAATGCCTCCTTTTATTTTAATTCATTATGTTTCCATATCCCCTTTAAAGGAGACATTAAAACATTTGATATGATTGGACCATAAATCCCTAATGAAGGAATAAAGTACGTGCTGCTCAGTAGCACCACCTGCAGTTAATACCAGCGCTGGAAAATGGCTTTCCTAGCACCAGCTTAACAAAAATTTTTTACTTCAAAAATAAAACCGTCTAAATGAGTTAACAGATGAAAATTCACAATTTTAATAAAAGGATTAAGATGTCAATTCAAAATTAAACCACTTCCAGCTCTACAGCATTAGTGTCTATTCACCACATTGCATTTCGCAACACCTTTTCTTTGTGGATCGTGCTTTTTTCTTAGGGATAAACGTATGGGTTTTAAACTGCTTGCAGTGCCTTTTTTCACCCCACATGTCTCCATTTGCTTTTTTCTGTCACAGCACTAACAGTTCAGATGACTGTCTTCCTTCCTGCTTACACGTGGATGGGTACTTTATTAATTCATTATTAGATATTTTGGAATCTGGTTGTCAGGCTAAAGAACAAATTTTAGCTTACAAAGCAGGTAATAATAATTTATGTTTTGTTAAAGCTTCTTTAACCATTTAGTAAACTTATTAAACTAGAAGGGAGATGTGGGCCTCTGTGGTCCCTGTTTCTGTCATTATGACAGCACAGATGCCTTAGGATATGTATGTTTTCAACTTAGAGATTGGGTATAGTTGTGCATCAGACATTCATTCGGCCAACTGGCATGGCATGCCTGTGTTGAGCTGGATGCTGAGCTATGAACTGGGAGTACAATGAAGGGCGTCACTGCCCTTGAGGAACCCAGCTCCCTGAAGAAAACAGAGCTGGACTGAAGGGTACAACAGCAGACACCACCAGAGCTCTAACAGAACCGTGGGCAAAGCACTTTCATATAGTCTTCCTTCATGAAATTCAATTAAATAGCTTTTTATTAGAAACCTATAATTTACCAAGCCCTGGGGATTCAGTATAAACAAAACAAGCACATCCTTGCCCTCAGGGAATCTACAGCTTAGTGACAGGGCAGAGACTTTACCTGGACATGCCAGTAATGTGCAGACTTTGGTGAAGGAAAAATACTGGACTTATTAAACCACAGCGTGAGGTTCTAGTATTTCCATCTTATAGATGAGAAAACTGAGACCCCAAGAGGTAAAATAATTTACCCGTGATCATACTGGTAGTAAGTGGCAGAGCAAGGACTAAGCCCAAGTTTTTGAACTTTAAATCCAATATTCTTTCCATTGGAAACAGTTGCGTGAAGTAGCACAGGCTCTCATTCTGTGCTATATTAAGTTTTTCCATCTGTCAGTTTTATTAGTTGTCATTGATCTGTAATATTTCTCACACAAAACCATTATCCAATATTTCACACTTCATTTTTTCAGGATTTTTTTAAAACTGTATTTGGAACAGTGCCATTTATAATCAAGTCCAAGTTTTTAACCTACCAATTAAGAGCAATACTTAGATTATAATTATGATTAGTGTGTATATTAATGTTGTAGATTTATACCAGGAAATTAGGACATTTTGTTCTGCCTGGCAGTAGTTATTAGCAAAAGAAAATTTCAATTTTAGAAAGCTTAAATTTAACTTAAGGATTTTCTTTGTTGAAATTTCAGTGTGGGTTTTCTTTTGTACCATTAATTTCTCTTTTGTGCACTGTGTACTAGCGTTCCACCTAAGCTTTCTTCCTGCCACGGGACACGCAGTTCTTCCTGCTCTGCTCACTCTTGAGCCTCCATGCTTGCTTTGTTTCTGAACGTGAAGCAGTCAGGATGTGAGCAGCCTGTGGACTGTATGCTGACAGGGAGCAAATAAAACATTGAGTGTCTTTAGGAAACACTTTCATACGAGCAGATCATTCAGTTTGTATTGTCACAAGCCTAGCCCGACTTTAATTACCCAGCCCTCTTGTTGCAGAGTGAGTTTACTAGCATGGCCTATTTGCATTGGATCTATGTTTCCTGCATTTCAGAGAACTACATATTCATGTTAGTCATAACCTTTGTCTCTGTATCCTGTCAGTTTACTAGATAGAATTGTACTACATTATATAGCACTTAATAATTTGCAGGTGTTTTTTCTTCATGTTGCAGTTGGCTGACATTTAGTTGTAAAGAAAGAAAACCCACAGGGTGAAAAAGCTTTAGGCTTTTTATATTCAGTTTGTCATATGTGCTTCATAGTCACACTTTATAATATTGGATTATAGTATTAAATTACAGCTTGTTGGAGAATCACTGTTTCCTTAAGACAATATATCCAATATTGATTATAGTAGCACCTATTTGTTGATACTGATCAACAGCATGTCTCTGGTTAATGTAGCTGCTACACAGTCAGCAGGAAGCAAGTTCATTATAATTTAGAATTTTGTACAAGGCTATGCAGAAACTAACCCAAACTATCTAGGTTGTTAGAGATGATGTTCAGTTTATATCAACTGACATAAGAGAACCTGTAAAACCACTTCAAACTTGTTAAATTTAAACAGTGAGAAAGCCTTGACTGAAATGTTACTACTACTATGTGGTGTAAATGTTCATTTATAATAGAATGTAAATGCTGTCATTTATATCTTATGAAAACATGCTGCTAAAACTCTGAAATACTTTGTCTAGGGAATAAGTCTTCAGTCCAGAAACAGTATAGATGTGATGTGTGTGACTATACAAGTACAACATATGTTGGTGTGAGGAACCACAGACGAATCCATAATTCTGATAAGCCATACAGGTAAGTGTGACAATCCTAGAATTTTAATACTTATATTAAAATATTTTATAGTAATGAAATAAAGCAAAAAATAATGAAAAATTCATAGCACTTATTAAAACACAGGTTAAGAATCAAGAAACTTTTACTGGTTTTTATAAGTCTTGTTTACCTTGTTAAGGAACATGAACTTTGAGTCTTAGGACAAAATAGAGCTTTTGTCCAGTTAAAATACAGGAAGATGCTTTATCTGTCAGATTCATGTTTTTGTTTCATTCGGATATAAATTATAACGGCAATTTTCGGTGCTTTAGAGTACATTTCAGTAATTTGGCTGTTAGGTACTCAGTACTCCAGCAAAAGATCCTTAAAACTTGAAGGCAGCAGGGCGTGGTGGCTTATGCCTGTAATCCTAGCACTCTGGGAGGCCGAGGCAGGAGGATCGCTCAAGTTCAGGGGTTCGAAACCAGCCTGAGCAAGATCAAGACCCTGTCTCTACTAAAAATAGAAAGAAATTAATTGGGCAACTAAAAATATACAGAAAAAATTAGCCAGGCATGGTGGCGCATGCCTGTAGTCCCAGCTACTCTGGAGGCTGAGGCAGAAGGATTGCTTGAGCCCAGGAGTTTGAGGTTGGTGTGAGCTAGGCTGACACCCCAGCACTCTAGCCCAGGCAATAGAGTGAGACTCTGTCTCAAAAAAAAAAAAAAAAAAAAAAAAAAAAAAAAACTTGAAGGCAATAAAATTTTCTATGAAAGATTCTAGTTTTGAAAATTAAGCTGTCGTGTGTAGTTTTCAGAAAACAGGTATTCTCGCTGAATTAAGGTAGGCTGATAAACAGAAATCATTATTTCTTAAACTTTGCCTCTTGAGAGTAAACTATTTGTTGTTTTTGTACAGTAAAGGTACAAAGAGTTTGTCCAGCAGTCACAGAGCAGTTTGTTCTCCCTGCAGCCCTGGTGGGACACCAGGGTCCACACAGCGCTAACCCAGTCCCCGTGACTGACAGTGGTAGGCTCACGGGCATGAATTCTTTTAACCCCCCTGGTAAAACTTGTTTCACATTTTAATTCTCTCTCCAGGTTTTGTAAGTATGACGAGTGTGTGAAAGTTACTCTGTTAATCTAAATGAAAATCTGACAGACTGTGCCAAAAAGGTCATTATTTGATTCTGTAGTGTGGCACTCTATATATATATGCTTTTAAATATTTAATATGTGCTTAGTTTGCTACCCAGCAGACTTATTTATAATTACTCTTTAGACAGTGCCTGTTCACAAAGTCTTACAGCTCTGTGGAAGGTATTTGACCTTACCTGGGTGTCTATTTCTATTTCAAATGTTTTCAAAACTGGACTCCCGGCCGGGCGCGGTGGCTCACGCCTGTAATCCTAGCACTCTGGGAGGCCGAGGCAGGTGGATTGCTCGAGGTCAGGAGTTCGAAACCAGCCTGAGCAAGAGGGAGACCCCCATCTCTACTATAAATAGAAAGAAATTAATTGGCCAACTAATATATATATATATATATATATATATATATATATATATATATATATAAAATTAGCCGGGCATGGTGGCGTATGCCTGTAGTCCCAGCTACTCGGGAGGCTGAGGCAGGAGGATCGCTTGAGCCCAGGAATCTGAGGTTGCTGTGAGCTAGGCTGATGCCACGGCACTCACTCTAGCCTGGGCAACAAAGTGAGACTTTGTCTCAAATAAATAAATAAAAAATAAAAAAATAATAAAATAAAAAAATAAAACTGGACTCCCTAAGAAATTCTTGCCCCAGGGTACAATCAAGACCATTATTAACATCAAGTCAATGCCATAAAATTCTGGATAAGGAATGATAGGTGAGACTGAACGCGTATCCATTCATAGTTTACCCTGGGAAATGTTTAGAGGAACATGATGAAAATGGCACATTAGTTTACCAGATAGTAGGAAAAAGCTTTGTGCCAAATTCATGTGACTTTGGCAAGAATAAAATAACATTTTTCTGAGTGTAGAATTGTGTTCTTCTATTTATTGAGAAATGTTTATTGAGCAAATACTGTGTTCCAGGGGCTGTGCTAAGTCCTTGAACTACAATCATAACAAAAAAGGCCTCGTCTTTGCCATTGTGGAGTTTATATACAGTAAACAAGTGAACTCTGAAGTACATAATCGTGATAAATGTATGAGAGGTCCATGATTAATTCTGGTTCTATAGAGGAGAGTTTCACATCTACCTGAATAGATTAGTGTTACAGCACTTAAAGATTCATTTTGATAGCTTTCAGTGTCGTAGGGATGTTTTCTTAGGTTCTTAAAATATTCACAGACTCACAGGATTGGTTGCAGTTGTCCTAGGATCTTCCTAGGCAACATCTTAGAGAATCCTCTTCGTGTAACATCTGAGAAGTCTCAGTTTGTTAGTTTTCCAAATTTATTCACACCCCTCTTTGTCAGTGGTTTTGGCCTGAGTGTTTATGTCTTAGAAAAAAATGTCACACCTTCCTCCAAGTAATTATCACCAGTTTTTTCTCATAAATCTTATTTTCTAATCTTGTGAGTTCACCCTCTTTAACGTTTCACCCTCTTTAACTAGGTATTTATTTTCATGGGATTTGCACTCTGCAGAGTGTTACGGGTTAATCTGTTCTATTCCAGTATGTTCCCAGGACTTTCTCTTCATTGTCACATAGTGTTTGCCTTAAGGTGAGCTAGTGTAATGTCTGATTTAATCTAAGGATTGCAGTAGTTTTTCTGGTTTATTTCACATCTGCTTCATTCAGTTTTGTAGCCTGGTGCTCTTATGGTCAGAGTTAGGGCTTGTTTTCTGAGTCCTCACTCTATGCATTTCAGATTTTCCCTAAATTTTAAGAAACATGCTCACAAGCAGCAGTGGTGAATTTCTTACAGAGCAAGCATGAGTTGTTGCACAACTTCTAGACTTTGCCCAAGGGCACAAAAGGTTTATCATCTGTTTTAATGTGTCTGTTTTGTAATATAATGGATTTTATATGGTGGTGATGCCTGTTCCTTTGTTTTTTCTACTGCCATTCCAGTCCTTCACTGGCCCTGGCTCTGCGTCTGGGCAGTATAGTTTCATATAGGCCTGACTGGGGGCAGATAATCCTGGGATTAAGTCCAAGCTCTCACACTGGTGGGATTTGTGACCTTGAACAAAACTGTTTCACCTCTCTGTGCTGGGTTTTGTCATTTATAGAATGAGGGTGTTGCAGGCTGTGAGGATTAAATGCAGTACCATGTAAGGCACTAGCACATAATAAACAGCCAGTAAAGGGTAGCTATCTAATAGTTACTGGGCCCAGCTTTTATTCTTATCCTTTCACAATGATTCATTGTCTAACAAAAAAAGGAGAGAGAGAAAAGAAAAGGCTGTTTGACCTCCATCATTTGGGAAATGAAGAATAATTCTGTTCCTGGGTAGGCAGACACAGCCTGCTGTACAGGAGAGATGCTGTGCCCCATATTGTCACTGCTGAGGTCCCTGTGCCCGTCACAAATTCATGACCTACAGATCCCTGAGCAGTGTCCTAACTGAATCAGACCTGGAAACTAACCAGGTGCGGCCCCAGGCCAAGGAAATGGGAGTGTTTGACCAGCATCCATATCTCCTTGGGGTTCTGAGACTGAAGGTAACTGACATTAGCAGTGGGAGAAACCTGCAAAATAAACTCAGTCCCAAGCTTTTCAGCCAGGTCGTTAGAAGTCTCATGTTTCCGTGCCGGCTTTCTTTTGGTTGCCATAGTAGCCTTACATCAGGAAATAATAATTTTCCATACTGATATAGGTGGGGTTTTATTGGATGACTCAGAAATTGTGTTCATTTTGGCATGCCAGCGTTTTGGGCCAGTGGTGGCCTCATTTACACGGCTACTTGAGGAGACCAGCAATGGAGTTGTTAGGATGTTCACGGATGTCCTAGTGTCACAGGTGTGACTTTGCTTCGATGGACTTGAATAATTGAAGTACCAAATGGCTCCATCATCAAGAGCACCGGCAGTTCCACTAAAGCAGCAAAACAAAATTGTGGCAGATGACGTCATGATAAATGTGCCCGTGCTGCTGCCATTCATTTGCCAATACCGTTTTGTTTTGGTTTAGATATTTTGCGCTCAGTGGATGGGGTTCGGTAGGAAGAAGAGATTTATCCTAAATGGAAATGTGGATGGTACTGGTCTGTTGGTCAGGTGGTTAGAAATGATTTGTTAGACATAGCCTCTGTTTTTAAATGTGATTTTCTTTTCTTTAATACATTTTATTGTATATATTTGAGGTTTATAACATAATGTTATAGGATACATATAGGTGGTAAAATGGTTACTATAGTGAAGCAAATTCACCTGTCATCTGCCATAGTTTACTTATTTTTGTGACAAGAACAGCTAAATCTACTTATTTAACAAAAATCCCTAATGCTGTAAAATTTTAACTATAGTCCTCATGTTGGACATTAGATCTGCAGTCCCCAGTCCCCAGGCCATGGCCCAGTACTGACCTGTGCCCAGTTAATAAAACAGGGTCGCCTGAACTCTGCCTCTGCGTGGGGCCCCCACCCTCCCATCTCTCCACCTCCCCCACCTGCTGTTTATGGAAAAATTGTCTTCCGTGAAACTGGGCCCTGATGCCAAAAAGGTTAGAGACTGCTGCATTGTATCTCTAGGCAGGTTCATCCTACATATCTGCTGTGTTGTATCCTTTGACCTACCTCTCCCCATTTCTTCCCTCTCTCTCCAACCCCAATTGCCACTATTTTATTCTCTATCTTTATATTTGACTTTTCCTTTTTTAGGTTCCACATATAAGTAAGATCATGCAGTATTTGTCTTTAGTGTCTTGCTTATTTCACTTAGCATAACATCCACCAGGTCCATCCATGTGATAATAAATGGCAGGATCTCCTTTTTTAAGGCTGAATAATATTCCATTGTATTTTTACAACACAACTTCTTTATCTGTGCATCAGAGGACACTTAGGTTGTTTCTGTGTTTCAGGTGTTGTGCTTAATGCTGCAATAAACATGGGAGTGCAGATATATATACAAGGTGGTGATTTCTTCTCCTTTGGTTATATACCCAGAAGAGGGATTGATGTGTCATGTGGTAGTTCTAATTTTAATTTCTTTATGAACCTCCATGGTGTCTTTCATGACTGTACCAATCTACATTCCCACCAACAGTGTGCTAGGATTTCCTTTTCCCCCACACCCTTGCCAACACTTGTTATCTGGGTGGGTGGGTGGGTGGTTGGTTGGTTGGTTTCCCTCCTCTACCCTGTAGGAACTATTATCTTTTTGGTAATAGCTATCCTAATGGGTGTGAAGTGATAATTTCATAGTGGTTTAATTTGTACTTCCCTGATGATTAGTGATGTTGACCACCTTATCAGATACACCTTGGCCATTTTTATGTCGTCTTTGGAGAAATACCTGTTCAGATCTTTTGTTCATTTTTCAATCAGGTTATTTGTTTTTCTGCTATTGAGTTGTAAGAGTTCTTTATAAATTTTGGATATTGACTCCTTATGCAGTTTGCAAATATTTTTTTTTTTTTGAGACAGAGTCTCGCTTTGTTGTCCAGGCTAGAGTGAGTGCCGTGGCGTCAGCCTAGCTCACAGCAACCTCAAACTCCTGGGCTTGAGTGATCCTTCTGCCTCAGCCTCCCGAGTAGCTGGGACTACAGGCATGCGCCACCATGCCCGGCTAATTTTATGTATATATATCAGTTGGCCAATTAATTTCTTTCTATTTATAGTAGAGACGGGGTCTCGCTCTTGCTCAGGCTGGTTTTGAACTCCTGACCTTGAGCAATCCGCCCGCCTCGGCCTCCCAAGAGCTAGGATTACAGGCGTGAGCCACAGCGCCCGGCCTGCAAATATTTTTTGTTGATTGCCTTCTCTGCAGTACAGAAGCATTTTAGTTTGATGTAGTCCCATTTATTTATTTTTGCTTTTGCAGCCTGAGCTGTTTGTGTCATATTCAAAAAAATCACTGCCAACACCAATGTCAAGGAGATTTTCCCATAAATTCTCTTCTAGGAGTTTTTTTGTTTCTGGTTTTACATTTAGGAACTTTATCCATTTGGAGTTGATTTTTGTGTGTGGTATAAGATACAGGTCCAGTTTCATTCTTCTGCATGTGGACATCCAATATTCCCGGCACCATTTGTTGAAGAGACTGTTCTTTCCTCATTATGTCCTCTTGGTGCCCTTGTCAAAAATTAGTCAACCATATGTGTTTAGATTTATTTGTGGGTTCTCTGTTCTGTTGCATTGGTCTGTGTTTGTTTTTATGCCAGAACCATACTATCAAAACATGTTTTCTATCATTTCTTCTTTCTCTGAGTACTACATGTACAGATCAAAAGCCTTAAAAATGGCTATGTCCCATAGCCCAGGAATGTTCTTAACTCTGGAAAAGGAAGAGGAGAAAATCAAGGTGGGGCACACAGTCTCAAAGGAATGTTGGTAATGTTCTGTATCCTAACTATGTGTGCTCATTTTTTCTTTATTCTTGAAGGTTCTTGGGGGGGGGGGAGTGGAATGAACTTTATCCTAAAGGGTAATCAGTAATCCATTTATATTGATGTACAAAGTATTTGTTACATTAATAGCATTGTTTATAATGTCAGAAAGATCAAAAACATTCTCACTTTATACTACTTAGCAGAGTGGGTTATATTATACTTTTCATAGGATGGAACATTATACCCTGTTGAAAATGCATAATTCTTAACTTTAGAAAATACTCATGGAACGTTGTCAAAAGTAGGATTAGAAATCTATAGAATGATTCCACTTTTGCCTCAGATCTACATATGTACATTAAAAAAGACCAGGAAGTTATTCAAGTAGTTTTTTAGTTTCTGTCTTTGTACTTGCCTGTATATTCCATTTTTGTACAAGGAATATAGATTATATAATCAGAAAAAGTTTTAAATAAAGACAGCATTTGCTGACCAGTTGAGTGGAACAAAAATTGGCTCGGCAATTTAAACTAACCACCTATAAGCAGGGGGCTCTCATTTCAGACAACACAGCAGTCTGGATAACCTGAACAACCCTGCAAATGATAACTAATGTGCTGAATGAATATTTTAAATGTTTTACGTCTGCAGCTTCTGTCAGGGAAATCAAGAAACTGCAGAGGTAAAAGTCAAAGTAAAGGCAAGTCCCTGTGAGGTCAAATGAGCTATACCTGTTAACATGGATGGATCTTTTTTTTTTCTTTTTAATTATATGATCCCCAAGTCTGTGACATGAATCTCAAAACATTGAACAGAAGTCACAAAAGAACACATAAAGTAGGATTCTGTTTATATACTCAAAAACATGCAAACAAACCGTTGTTTAGTGATACATAGAAGTAAAACTAAGGACAAGCCAGCAAATCATAATTCTAAATTCAGACAGGTGTGCTTTTGGGGGAGTAAAGGGTATGAAATCTTGGAGGAACACACAAAGAGCTCTTAAGGTATTGGTAATGTTCTTTAGCAGATGTAGTTTACACAGTGTTTATTATTTTTTTAATTGCATATCTATGGGAGAAGTAATAGGAAATGGAAATAAGTATGTAGATTTTGTAGGTAGTTCACTTTCTTGTTGTTTTGAATGGTGAGTAGGGCTGCCTGACATCAGTCAACTCATTAGCATACAAAAAGACATTAATTTGGAAATTTTAAGGATTTTAGGAGTTGTATGCCTGAAAACAAGGTCCAAGACCAAATAGGTATTTCACAGCCTCACAAACAGGTAATGCATGCACATGTGAAGATTAAAGTCAGCTTTTCTAGTTTCCTGTTAATTCTGTTGTTATCTTACTGGGATCATGTTAAGCTTCTAGATTATTTACAAAGAATTAACAACTTCATACAAGTGTGGGCTTTTCCATTTCTTCTGGTCATTTATTCTGTACCACAGTAGTATTTTTAAAGTTTTCTTCATGCATATTCTGTACCTTTCTTGTTTTGCATGTGTTATATACATACACATATATGTTTATGTATATGCATACAAGTAGTCCTCAGTTTGCACAATAGCATGGAGCAATAAAAATGACATGCAAGTCGCCATGCAAGTTGGAACCATGCAAAGTGATCTTAATAATTAATGGGGAAAATTACAATTGTTCCGTGAACTTTAAATTTTTATATTAAAACATTAAAACCTCCGTTAGTGTCAGTTATAAATATATAGGGAAATGAAAACTAAGAAAAGTAATATTTATTTAGAACACTATGTTTCTGAGTCAGTTTTCTGTTGCTATAAAAGAATACCTAAGATTGGGTAATTTATAAAGAAAAGCGTTTTTTTTAGCTCACAATTCTGCAGGATAAGTTTAAGGGCACAGCCCTGGCTTTTGATGAGGGCTTTTATACTTTGTAACAACAAGGCAGAGAGGGTGAGAAAGGAAGAGGACACAAGTTAGGAAGAGAAAAACTGAGGGGTGTCCTGGCTTTATAACAACCCACTCTCTCGGGAAGTGATCCACGCCCATGAGAACCAGTCCAGTCTCAGAAGAGCAAGAACCCATTACCGTGAGTGCAGCACCAAGCCAGATACTTCCCACTGGGCCCTACCTCCCAACACTGGGGATCAAATTTCAGACTGAGTTTTGATGGTGATAAACCATATCCACACCATAGCGCTGTGTCTTAGTCTATTCAGGCTGCCACAACAAAATACATTAGACTAGGTAATTTATAAACAATGTAGATTTATTGCTCACAGTTCTGGAGACTAGGAGTCCAGGATCAAGGTACCAGCTGACCTGGTGTCTGGTGAGAGTTTGTTTGCTCTCTGCTTCACAGATGGTGTCCTCTTGCAGCCTCCTCACCCAGTGGCGGGGGCACTCCCTCAGTCCTCTTTTATGAGGGCACAGTTTCGTTCACAGGGGTTCCACCCTCAAAACCTAGTCACCTTCCAAAGGTCCCACCTCTCAGTACCATCATCTTGGGAGTTAGGTCTCAACATATGAATTTGGAGGGGCGCCAACATATATTCAGATCGTAGCACACTGTAATTAAAAACATAGAAACTTTGACAGTTAAAGTGTTTTGTTTTTTATCTCTTTGCAAGAAACTTGTCAAGAGTATTTTGAACAGTGCCTGCCTTATTCTCATCGTGTCCCTTATGATGTGGAGTGAGCATCTTTGGATGCCTTGGCAGACTGTCCATTCTAAGCATGGGTCAGCATTCGATATTTTATCCTTTGCCCTTTCGGTATCATGAAATATTTCCGAAAGTTCCTTTAATGTGGAATTTTTTGCCAGCATGACTCCCTTTGGGAATTGTATGCCTCATCTGTGTCATTAGATTCACCTTCACCAAGATCCCCTGGCTTCCCATACAGAGTCTCTTCAATGGCAACAGTATGAGCTTTCCTGTGGTCAGCTGTTTGTTCTGTAACTTGTTTACATTTGTGTCTAAATGTGCTCCAGCAGTATCACTTTTTGGTTTTTTGCTACACTTCTTTTTTTTTTTTTGGCCAGTTATCCTCTTTAGATTATCCATTTTTATAAAATGTCATGTGGGCTTATCCCTGGGAGACAAGGAGATAGCACAACTACCTGCCTTGCTGCCTGTGAGTGAACTGAATGGAAGCACAAGGACCCATCACAGACAGACTTTGAAAGGAGTGACGTCACTGGTCACTGGTCACGGTGCCTCTCTGTTGACATAGTGGACTAAAGAGCTGCCAGTGAAGTGTGTGCTCTGTGATTACTCATGGTTAGCACACCTATGCCAGTGAGAAACTAAAATTTGAACCGTGCCGTTGGGTGACTGGTGACATTTAACTAAGCCATGGTAACAAATTCATGCGTATCAGAACCATGCAGAGTGAGGGCTGTCCACACACAGACACTCATAGGCTTATTCCTGTGTATTATTTTTTCCCATTGCTATTGTAAATTGTTTTTTTCCTTCTTCCTAGCATTTTAATATTGTTGTTTTTATTTAGTAAAGTTGTTGATCTGTGTGGAATGTTAGCTTTATGCCCTCAAACAGTTTTTGCTTTTCTTTTTTTTTATTATTTATTTAATTTTTTTAGCATATTATGGGGGTACAAGTGTTAAGGTTACATATATTGCCCATGCCCCCTCCCCCCTCAAGTAATAGCTTCAAGCGTGTCCATCCCCCAAACGTTGCACATCTCACTCGTTGTGGTTGTATATACCCATCCCTTCCTTTTGGATTGTCAACTCATATAACTATATAATCTGCAAATAATTTCTCACTCTTTCCTTTATATTTATACCTTTTATTTCTTTCTCTTGTCTAATTGTACTGACTAGTACCTCCATAACACTAAATAATAGGGATAGTAAACATTCTTATTTTGTTCTTGGGCTTAATAGAAATGCTTCTAGTGTTTCCTTAAGCTTTCACATTGAAGAATTACGTATCTGCTGTATTTTGTAGATACGTTTTATTAAGGATATATATTGGTGTGGAAGAGAAGGGGGAAGCTACTAAAAAAAAAAAAAGATTGTATGTTTTGTTTAGTATATTGGGTTTAGTTGTCATCAGCCTGATCTAAGTGCCTTCTGAGTGTGGCGGTAGGAAATACATAGCTGTACCCATGGAGCATATTTTTGTTGTTGTTTTTTTTTTAAAAAGAAGAAGAATTTTTTTATTATTTATTGATTTTTGCATTTCTTAGAAGACATATTTTTTATCTTTTCTTTTTTTTTTTGAGACAGAGTCTTGCTTTGTTGCCCAGGCTAGAGTGAGTGCCGTGGTGTCAGCCTAGCTCACAGCAACCTCAAACTCCTGGGCCCAAGCGATCCTCCTGCCTCAGCCTCCCAAGTAGCTGGGACTACAGGCATGCACCACCATGCCCGGCTAGTTTTTTTCCTATATATATTAGTTGGCCAATTAATTTTTTTCTATTTATAGTAGAGATGGAGGTCTCACTCTTGCTCAGGCTGGTTTTGAACTCCTGATCTCGAGTGATCCACCCGCCTCGGCCTCCCAGAGTGCTAGAATTACAGGCATGAGCCACCTCGCCCGGCCTATCTTTTCTTAATTAATTTTTTTGCATAAGAAGAATTTTTAAAAATCTGACCTTGAATCTAATGAAGCCTCTACATTAGTGATTCTCAACCAGAGGTGTTCCCCCAGCCCCAGGACATCTGGCAGTGTCTGAAGATATTATTGTTTGTCACAACTGGGAGAGAGGCTGCTACTAGCACTTAGTGGGTAGAGGCCAAGGATGCTGCTAGACAACCTGAAACGCCCAAAGCAGCCCCTGCAATAAATAATTATCTAGTCTAAAATGTCGAGTGCTGAGGTCGAGACTCCCTTTTCTAGGTCTCACTGCCAGTCATAAGGAATGTGAGGGAGCTAGGGACATGACGAACCACATCATCCGAAAGTCATCAGTGCAGCGCTTACTATCAGAAAGCCTAAAGGGCAGGTGGCCTGGGATCTTCACCTTACAAATGCATGTTTAAAAGAGACTAACCATCACCTGATCGTGTTTGGCTAAAAAAAATAAAAAAAATAAAAATAAAAATAAATAAAAGAGACTAACCAAATACAATACATAGATCTTGCTTGGATCCTGAGTTTAAAAAGACATTTCAAAAAATATCAGGGAGATTTAAGTTGGGAAAAGACATGAAACAAGATTGGCAAAATTCCGATAGTTATTGACACTGGATGATACAGATTCACTATACTTTTATTTATAAATGTGTCTTTCTTTAATGATTTTCATACGTTTTTTAATGGATATTGAATTTTTTAGAATATCTCAGCAACAATGAAAATATGACTCTTCTGATCCTCTCAGTGGTGAATCATATAATAATAAATTTCCTAATATTGAACTATTTGTATTCCTAAAATAAGCATCCACTAAAACAATGAGCATATTGTGCTGTACAAAATAGTTTGTGGACTATGTTTTCAGTGATTTTATCAAGAGCTTTTGGTGCCTAAAATTCTTATACAAAGATGATTATCAGCTTTTAGAATTGCATTAATTAATTCCTTTTTGCTTTCTTAAGAAATAGAGTGATATAAAGTATTTATTTTGTAAGTTTTTCTTTGTGTGTGTGGTTAAATCATTTAAAGATTTTTTATATTACTGTATTAGAAATCTTCCCAAATATTGTAATAGCTAAAATGCCATGTTTGTCTTGATTCTTACAAATTCTTTGTAATATAAAATACTTCCTTTCATTGACTGATTCTAGGACATCCATTCTAGGACCTCTCTGAAACGAATATGCCCCTTAGAGTCAGTGACATTTTGGATTCAGTGAAATATGTCTAATAAGGCTTCAGAAGAAGAAATTTAATAACTGTTATAGAATCATTATAATATTTTAAATGTTACTATAGGACCGTTCTGATTTTACTCTTGCCTACCTGTCCTTCAGATGCTCTTTGTGTGGGTATGTATGCAGCCATCCTCCTTCTTTGAAGTCTCATATGTGGAAGCATGCGAGTGACCAAAATTATAACTACGAACAAGTAAACAAGGCTATTAACGATGCAATTTCACAGAGTGGCAGGTATTTGATCCTACCCCCTCCCTTTATCGCTATATATAAATTAAAGCTAGGATTAAATCCACTAGTCCTACATTATATCGCACTGAGAGTTTGGTGTGTTTTGTTTTGTTTTGAAGAGTTCTGGGGAAATCGCCTGGAAAGACTTTATTAAACAGCAGTGAAGAGAAAGCTGATCCCATCACTGGAAGTTCAGAAAATTTGGTGTCATCTTCAGAACTGATTTCCCAGGCTCCCATTGAAGGTGTAGGTCCCAATGAGAATGAGAAACTGAGCTCTACAAATAATACCTCATATAGTTTAGAAAAAATCTCCAGTCTGGCCCCTGCTGGCATGGAGTATTGCGTTTTACTCTTCTGCTGTTGTATCTGTGGTTTTGAATCAACCAGTAAAGAAAATCTCTTGGAGCACATGAAAGAGCATGAGGGTGAAATTGTAAACATCATCCTAAACAAGGACCACAACACAACGCTAAACACAAATTAATGGAAGAATTACTCGAAGATGGGAAACATTAGAAGAGAATTTCCTTAAACCAGAGTTTCACCTTTGCGCTGTGAAATAATTTAGTAGACACAGAAGAAATAGTTGGTGTGATGTTTGAGAAACGACAGGTATGACTTTGGAACCAAACTTGTAATCTAATAAAAGGAATTCCAAGTGGATAAGCATTAATGATATTTAAATGTTCTGAGTGAGGGGAAGTGGGTTGAGGAGGAAGCAAAGATGTAATCCTGTATTAACTCTCCGTCACCTCTCCTTTGTGTTGAGTGTATTTATTAATTAAAGCTTATTATAATGTAGAAATGCAAGCAAAAGACTTAAGAAAGGGCTTTTCAGGATCTATTCCAAAACTTGTTATAAAAGTGTCACAGTCTTAAGCAGAGCTTAGTTTTCTTCTCATTTTGACATGCCAGCTCTAGAATGACAGGCCTCTGGTGAGAGACGGGAGGCAGCTCTTGTTTTTATGGTTTGTTGGGTTTGGTTTTGGTTTTGGTGTCACCAACATAGTCAACAAGGAAACAGGTAATTAGAGGGCTTTGAACTTACATCCCTAAATCGATAGGAATTAATGATACACTCAATCTAAGATATGTTTCCTTTACTCCTTTGAAAAGAAAAGAAGAAAGACCTCTCTAAATTCAAATCTGGACTGTAAATAGGCATTTAAGAAGTAAATTATTGTCTTAAATTTACAGTGAATTTCTTGTGCTCAAAGGAGGAAATGGGTGAATTCCCATCAGACTCAAACCAAATCTCACGTTCATAGAAATGGTAACTAGTTGAGCTCGATGCACTTCTCAGAGGTTCTTTTCAGAGTGCGTGTCAGGACATGGCACACTTTCCCCATCGTGACATGGGCCTTCTAAGCCTCTCTGCTAAGTGAGACTGTGCTCATTATGTGAGAGTGTCATCAAAACAGCAAAGCATGAAAATTTGCATTTGGTCATCAGGCCTTGAAAATAGTTTGAACTATCCCCAAAAATCACTTGGGGGGATGAGGGGTGAAACTCAGAATCTCTTTAAAAAGAGTACTGCTATAGAGATTTTCCTTCCTGGTGTTTTTAAATGTAGTTATGTTTAGCAGAAGAGAAATAACCAAATGTGACTGAAATATAGTAAAAATTCAGGTTGTCTATAAAAATCTTAATAACAGCATTTGGCGAGCGTGTAGGACTGCTATCTAGGAAATTGCATTTTGTTAGAGTGCGACAGCACATAGGGCAAACCAACTAAAAGTGCTTTTGCATTAAAACTTGCCACCAAATAGATGTGATCGCCTCATTACTTATACATTTTGCATCATAATTATTTCAAAGAGTGAAGAAAATTGTGTTTTTGGTTTTGTGGTTCTGATCACTTATGCATTGTTTTGTTAAAGTAAATTATGCCTACAAGTCAAAAGGCCAGTGCACTATTTGGTCCGCCATCTTCACGGTGCTATTTCTGAATATCTGAATGTTCTGAATATTGGTTTCTAACAGCTAGAATTGAGGCTGTGACTCTGATAAACATCCAAAGTTTTCGAATGGGATACTGTTTGAATGGGATACTGTGTAGGCATGTTTTAGGAAGGAATTCTCTTCCCAAAGTCTCAGCGTGAATTAAATGAATTAATATTTTTAAAATTATTACCATTAGGAACTGCTTAAGTGGGGCCAGGCATTTTGAAACACTGTCTGATTTATGTTTTTTTTTAATCTCATTTGATGATGATATTTAAACAAACATAATTGATGGTAATTTTACAGCTTTTTTATTTAGTTAGCTTTAATTTATTTATGAAAGTTAATCCATTTCTGATATGTCATTTTTTTTTTTCGGCATATTATGGGGGTACAGATTTTAAGGTTTCAATAAATGCCCATGATATGCCATTTTTTAAAAAGATAAAATGAATTTATAGATACTAAATTATATCCCCCAAATCCACCGAATGTGGATTTATATTCATTTTCTCCTATTTTCAGAATTGAAATATTTATATTTCAAATTCAAATAAAATATTTTAAATAGTTTCACTGTCATCACTCATTGTTGCCACTCAGAAGTCAGTTTTTTTCATTGCTGGTAACTGTGACTCAGTGTTCCTTTATAAAAATCTGTCCTGAAAATTAACAACCTTAGATTTTTGTTCTATAAATTTTCCTTGGCTTTTGATTTTATGTAATATTTGGAAGATATTAATAACCAAAAAAAATCCCCAAAATTTCAACAGTGTGAGTTTTTAAATTACCTGTCTTCAATTCCTTAAACCACTTCCATTGATTGTTTCTTAAATTTTCCATTTGGAATCATGGATTTAAAATTTCCCCAACTTATGGGGAAAAATTAATCCAAAAGTTCAGAGCCTGTACTTTCATCTGATCCTGTCCTTAGATTGTCCTTAGAAGCTTTCCACGGCCTGTCGGAGGAAGCATACGGCAAGGGATGTTCTACACCTCTGCACTATCGTTTTGTGGCAAGCTTTCAGCTAACAATGTCTCTACCAAGAACAACTGAGTTTTCCAAAAGTTGTAATTAAGATCAAATATGCAGTTATAATTTTAGAAGAAATAGCTATTAAGAAGTAGGAATTCCCTTTATAGGAATAAACGTTTTATTTATTGGTACAGACCTTTTGTCATACAAAGCTTATTGTATTTGTTTTCTGCTCTGAACTCTTAAAATTCTAAGATTTGATAGTGAGAATAGTTCTTAAAGGAAACTTGCTGGATATGGCAAAGGTGGGAAGGGGGAAGATGATGCATTCTGATCATTATAAATAATACTTTTCAGAGCTCTTATCATTTTCTCCCTTTCTCTGATAGCCTAGAATATGATCGGTGTCCTCCATGTTCCAAAAATACCATGCTAATATTCCATTTCATGTGTGGATGGAGTTCTGTGGCCAGGCAGTGCAATGTAGTGATACTGACTGAAGCTTTGTTACAGATATTTCATCCTACTCAAGGTAGCTGTTGGTGGCTTTGTAATTATTTTTCTCTGTTTGTTCTCACAAAGCATTTGATGGTGGGCGTCCATGTTTACATTGTATCTTCCCGCAGTGTACTTGCCTTGACAAAGACAAGCAGGCTTCTCAGACTATTGAGACTTATTATATTTTTAGTTTTCATAGACACTTATTTAATCTTTTTTATTGTACAGCAAGGTGCTCTAAGTAATATTCGATAAAATATATTTAATAGAAATTTGAGTTTGATATTCATGGACATGAATACATGTATTTTTTTAAGAAATAAGTATTGTGTAACACTATGGCATTGCTTCTATAGCCAAAGTATAAAAATTTCTGGAACACTGACATGTAAAGACTACAGTTAATTCTGACACTGTATCTTATTAAAATAGGATGATTTGCATTTTGTAAAATTATCCTGCACATTGAGCTGCATGCCTTAAAGCTGAAACTCTAGGATTGTGTTCATGGTAGAACAGTTTATCTGTTCATAACGGTGAAGCAAGGTCTATAGCGCTTCTTTAACTACCTTTGGAAATATTGTACAATGTTAGAATAATTTATTTTGCTTTACAGGAGTTTGTCATGTATTGACTTTAATATTGTATTTTGGTAATAAATTTTTTGTTAAAAAAACTTGCCTCTAAGTTTTATTAACAAGCTATATATCCATTCTTATCTTAGGAATGTTGACTTTATCACTTAGGAAGTTGTATTTAAATCATTAAAAACTTCCCAAGGGTTAAACCAAGGCTTATGATTACTCTTTGGTAACTTGTTAAACTATTGCTGACTACCATATAACTGTGTTACACAAAGAGAATTGAAAAAGAATTTAGCTCTTTGAATCATTTTAAAAATTCAGTCTAATTTTGAAGATTTTTTTTCTCCTTGCTACACAGTTCTTCATTTTGTCTTCCAAATCACACGCTTATATGCTTTCAGTTCTGATGCAGTCAAAGTGCTAAAGACTATTTCTGCTAATGACGATTAGCATTGTTTAGTGAAGGCCAAAGATTACAATAATGTGTTCACACCTTGATCATTTTGTGGCCTGTGTCAAATGTCTTCTGACAGCAGATTTTCTGCATTGGCAAATGAAGCTGACATCAGCTGACTGTATCATTTATCTGGTTATCAGTTTGTTCCCTAGAATCCTGAGCCACCCCAGTTTAAAGTGACTGAGGCCAATATCTCTTCCCAATAACTATAATCTCTTGTCCTGTGCTCCCCAGGGAAACATCATCATATCTCCTGTCTTTCAAGAACTGAATCTCAAACTGTGTCGCTAAACTCCAAATTAGTAGTAGAAACCCTAGCATGGAAGGTCTGGAATAGGTGGTCCAATTTGGTAGCCACTAGCCACATGTGGCTAGTGGCAGGCACTTTAAAATACGGCTAATGTGCTCTAAATGTACGTAACAGTTGCAAAGACTTAGTACAAAAAGAAATGTAAAGTATCTTATTAATAGTTTTTTATATTGATTACATGTTGAAATGATATTTTGGATATACTGGGTTAAATAAAATATATTATTAAAATTAATTTCACTTGATTCTTTTTTAATGTAGCTTCTAGAAAATTTTAAGTCACATATGTGGCTTACATTTTATTTCTTTTGGACAGGGCTGGTATAGAAGAGAGATTGGCAAACTAGGGGCCTCACTTCAAATCCAGCCTGCCACCTGTTTTTGTAAATAAAGTTTTATTGGAACACAGCCACACCCATTTATGTATCATGTATTTCTATTTTTGTGGTACAACAGCAGTAGTGGGTGATATGATAGAGACTATATGGCTCAAAACGCCCAAATTATTTACTAACTCTTTGATTGGAAAAGCTTGCTGACCTCTCAAGTATTCATAGAACAGTATAATCTGTGCTTTAAAGCTATCAGAAAGAAAAAAAAACTTTTTATAAAGAAAGCTTTTTATAGCAGTGTTTTATAACTAAATTATATTGTGTCTTCCTCTGTAATTTTAATAGACTTACCTGATCTTCTACAGCTCTTATCTGTATTTTATGACTATAATTTAACTCACTGTTTCGTCATCTCTGATATTTGAAACCAAACAGTTTGTTTAAAATAACGACACAAATTAAATAATAAATTAAAATGCCACCACGAAAAGTATCATTTTCCTCCTGACTGCCCTAACAGTATCAGTGTCAGTCCTCCCTGCTCCACACTTTCGGTGCTGTGACTACTGCGGATGATGTCACACCACATGCATAGGTAACCACGGTGCAAGGTAACCACAGCAACTAATCCACTCAACTGTGGTGACAACTGACTTGGACAGTCCAGGATACAAAGAAAACAGTCTCAGACACACCTCTTTCTCATGAATAGCATGTGTGGCTCTAAAGCCAAGTGGAAGGGCTGGGAGGAGGCTGAGGTTGGCTTTGGTGTAGAGCTGTTGATTAAACTGGCAGAGCTCAGAAAAAGTCAGAACTCCTCGACATAGATTTCTTCCAAATCAATCAGCAAAGATGTAAAATGAGAACGTTTTTGGCCCTATAAATTCTTAGAGAACTTTCTGTTTTTAATTGGTGCCATACGATAGGCTTGCTTAGGTAGTGTGTTTTGGTGTGTAGCTCAGAATTCAAATGTGTGTAAGATGCTGAAACCATTTTCAGAGTCTTCACGTGTGCAGCAAAACCCAGTTTGCATTACTGTGTTAGGGGACTAAATGCCTCGTTCTTTCGGTGGTACATTAATAAATACACTGTGCATAGTTTTTTTTGAACTATGAAGTGTCTGTAAGACTATACAGCTTTGGTTTCTTTACTGATTTTTTTTTCCCAATAATGCATAATCACTGTCTGCCTTACAAAAGTAGATTATACAGGTGGTAGGTTTTTCTTTTGAATTCCAAAGTTTGATAATCTTTAGGCATTTAATGTAAATTCTTAGTGCCATATAACAAAATCATCAGATGTTGGTATCTTTTTGCTCCCTAACTCAAACAAATTTACACAAGTTGTGTTAATCCAGATAGTAAAAGTGCCGTTCTGTTAACAGTCTGCAAAATTGCGTGTAAGACAGGTACTTCTCTGGTAATACTGGGGTAAATGGGGCATTTATTTTAAAAAGAACTCTACATATTAGGTAGATGGAATTTGTACTTACACAAATCAGAAGATAATGAATCCTTGGCCATGAGCTCATATCCAACTATTTCATCTTTCTTATTTCTCAGCTTTGTTCTTTGTTAAAGGAAAAATAAAAAGAATATTTATAATCATCCATGTTCTTGCTATGGATTAATCAGTAATCAAGCATGTTTTTTAAATTAGTAATAAAGTATGTTATCTTAAATGTCTACACAATGGAAGATTGTGACCTGAAGAGAACTTTCAACAAAATAAAACGTGTTCATATTTCAGGTCTTTTATTAGCACCTACTAGTGTTATTTAAAGGCTTATTCTCACTACAGTGCACATCTCCAAATTTTTTTTTCTACTTTGTCATTTCATTAATTTTAGTATCCATATTTCAGAAATAATGTGGCTGCATTCTACTGAAATAGGAACATCAGTCCACATCTTGCTCTTTTTGTTTATATCCGCAGTCCTATTTAAATTCAGTATTGCCAACCACAAAAGGTGTCAGAAAATCCTATTTCAGGCTTATGAGAAAAAGTACAGCAGGATGTGGTTCGAATCTTAAGCTGTATTTATTTCTGCTCCTCCGTAGCTAGCACTGCACAAAAAATAGTTATGCTGAAATAATTAAATGTAGGAGACCAGTGGTTTCAAGGTTACCTTCATCTTCTCAGCCCTTCCCCGAGTGGAGCAGGGGAGCACAGTGGGCGAGGTGGTGCCTCTCTGAGATGCAGATACCGGCGTCCCTGCAGAGCACCACGAACAGGTGAAAGTAGAGGTGCTTCGCAACCCTGTGCTCAGCCTGCAAATGCTGATAAAAAGGCTCCAGTGCATCGTATGAGTTTTTAAAAATCACTATTAAACAGCAGGTGGGGGGAGAACATAGATCTTCCTGGTGGGAAAGCAGTCACCACGTCCCCTCGGGACAAGGGGGGGAGGAAGTCAAGAGCTGCATATAGGTGTGTATGGTCAACCTCATCCAACTTGGAAAAGGCAGTTTGGTTTTCCCCTTTTTAACCTAGGAGTTCAGTTCTTTCCTCTATGATTTTCCATGTAAAATTAACAATAGAATACCTACCCTGTGTAGTTACATGGATTAAATGAGATTGTCTATGAAATGCCTTAGTCAAGTTCTGACGGTTCAGGGCAGTGCTTGGTCCCATTCCTAACTCAGCAAGCCATGTGACCTTGAGTAAGGCTTTCTACCTTTTTTGAACCTCAGTTTATCAGTAAAACAGATAGTAATGCTTACCTTTTAGGGTTGTTACAAAGATTAGTGACCTATATACAAAAGGCATGGCCGCATACGGGATCAAAAAGTGGCCACTGTTAACAGTTTGAGCATTAACGGGGTGGGGGGGGGATTAAACTGCTGCCCTGGTAAATCACGGTATCAAAGCTGTTAGTTACAACCTTGGAAAGGAACGGTAGAACCGTACCAATTTGTGTTACGAGGAAGGACGCTCAAAACAAAAAGTCCTATATCCTTAAAATACACCACAAAAGCCAAACCTGGCTTATCAGGTTTATTCGCCTGGAATGTTGTACACGATTCATGTTACATCTAAAAAGATAGCAGTTCAGGAGAAAGTGTTATAGCATTACCCTGTTAACATCATTATTAAGATCATGAAGTTATTGGTGTATAATTCTTCCTTCAAAGCTATCAACCGCCATTAAGGAATTATTTTCACCTGCTATGTTGGATGCAAGAAAAATGTGGAAATGGTCCTTTCCCCTAAGTAAAGATTAAGAGCTGGCTGCACTGGCAAAACTTAGGTCCTAGGAGATAGGCCCGTACTGCACTCAGTATAACGAGCCAACTGCTGTAATATGGTGGTGAGTGCCATGCACCTGACCAGTAGGGGAAAGTACAAGTTCTTGGAGAAGGTGCAGAATGGCCTGTCACAGACTGTCCAAGTTAAAGTCACGCTTCTAACCCCGTCTCACAAGGACATTTCATCTCCAGCATTCACACTTCTGAAGTGCACCCACAGGCCAGTCGGGGGGCCAGCCTCTTCATGTCCGCTCATGTCCTGGAGGCTTGGGGTATAGCCTTCCTAGTTCTACTGAAGCCTTGTGATCTGGCAGGAAGATGGCAAAGTGACAAAAATAAAACCAACTCAGCACTTCTGTTTAGCTATAATCCCGTGATATAAATTACCCTTCCAAGATTCAGTGGAATGAGAGCTGAGTAGCCACATTTGCAGCTGTGTTAATACCTTACAAAACAAAAAAAGAACATGGGGCCGGATGTGGGGGGCTCACGCCTGTAATCCTAGCACTCTGGGAGGACGAGGCCCGGAGGATCACTTGAGGTCAGGAGTTGGAGACCAGCCTGAACAAGAGTGAGACCCCCGTCTCTACTAAAAATAGGAAAAACCAGCTGGCGCGGTGGTGCGTGCGCCTGTAGTCCCAGCTACTAGGGAGGCTGAGGCAGGAGGATCTCTTGAGCCCAGTTGTTTGATGTTGCTGTCAGCTGACGCCAGGGCACTCTAGCCTGGGGAAGACTCTTGTCTCAAAGAATGTGTTATGGGAGTGAGATACAACATCTAAAGCAAAACAAAACCGTGAAACGTAACACTGGTCTGGTGTGAATAGAAGTGCCAAGATTGAATTCTATATGCACCCATACCTTTGTATCAAATACCCTCGGGGGTTTTGAAATTCAAGACAACAAATCTTGCCTACACAGTAATTTGCATTTACATAACACCCTTCAGCTGATTTACTCAAACACTTAACAAACATCTACTAATTGAGTTTCTAAATGTCCCTGTGAGAGAGCCCTTCTGGTAAAACCTATCCAATAAAATTCAATTTCCAGTTAAAAAAAAAAAAAAAAAGAAATCTATGTTTTCCATGGGGAAAACTTACCAACTCGGGGACCCAGATCTAGTAGCTGATCAGATAATCAGGTAGCTCAGCTTGATGTCAGACTCTTTCCTGACACTAAAGAATCATTATGGTTCTGCTTCGTCCCCTATGGTCCTCTCACACACTAGCTGCTTTTTGGGTTTTTTACTTGATTAGCCTCAATGGTTACAACTAGCTTTTTTTTTTTGCGATGGAGTCTCATTCTGTTGCCTGGGCTAGAGTGGCATGGTGTCAGTCTAGCTCGCAGCAACCTCAAACTCCTGGGCTCAAGTGATCCTATTGCCTCAGCCTCCCGAGTAGCTGGGACTACAGGCATGTGCCACCATGCCCGGCTGATTTTTTCTATATATTTTTAGTTGGCCAGCTCATTTCCTTCTATTTTTTTAGTAGAGAAGGAAGGGGTCTCTTGCTCAGGCTGGTCTCGAACTCCTGAGTTCAAGCAATCCTCCTGCCTAGGCCTCCCAGAGTGCTAGGATCACAGGCGGGAGCCACCACGCTCGGCACAACTACCTTCTTTATGCAATAATTCTTATGTTGTTATGCTTACAGTGCTTATGATCATCAAAGAAACAGGACTGACAGTAAGCATGAGACAATACACATTCAACCTTAACCTTCAAAGGAAAATTTTTCACATGGGTTGTGGCAGACACTGCCTGTCATTCCCGTCATGGGAGCATTTTGGGCACACAGCTAGCTTCCCCACTAGACTGTATTTCCCAGCCTCCCCTGTAGGTATATGAGATCATGTGACCAAATTGTGGCTACTGGGAAATGAATAACCATATAGGAAAGTTCTGAAGAGATTGAAATTTCTAGGGTCACAGAGTTGAAAATTGGCTGAAGACAATATACCAAGTGTCCTTAAACTATTCGCTATATTTGATGGCTATCGTTAAGCAAAGTATATTGTGATAAAAATATAAAATCTGGGGAGGCCAAGGCAGAAGGATCACTTGAGGCCAGGAGTTAAAGTCCAGCCTGGGCAACGTAGTGAAATCCCATCTCTACAAAAATTTTTGAAAATTGACTAAGGGGTTGAAAAAATATATATATTAATAAATGAACCACTTGGAGATCGCTGTGGGGAGGGAAAGCTACTTCTAAGTTCATTTCCTGGTATTTTAGCTGAAAATTCAAAAATGTCATCAAGAGATTGTGATTAAAAAACCCTCTAAGAGGGCTGGGTACAGTGGCTCACACCTGTAATCTTAGCACTCTGGAAGGCCGAGGTGGGCGGATTGCTCGAGGTCAGGAGTTCAAAACCAGCCTGAGCAACAGCAAGACCCCCACCCCCACCCCATCTCTACTATAAATAGAAATTAACTGGCCAACTAATATATACGTATGAAATTAGCCAGGCATGTTTGTGCATGCCTGTAGTCCCAGCTACTCGGGAGGCTGAGGCAGCAGGATTGCTTGAGCCCAGGAGTTTGAGGTTGCTGTGAGCTAGGCTGACGCCATGGCACTCACTCTAGCCTGGGCAACAAAGTGAGACTCTGTCTCAAAAACAACAACAAAAAAAAAAAAAAACCTCTAAGAGGAGGCTGAATTTGTTACCTACATCATGTGGGGAATCACTGATTTAAAGTACAGACTCCACTCGGCACAGTCTCCGCACAGCTGTTGGGAGAGTTCGAGTCTTAGCAGCTTTCGGGCCTGGAGAGTTGCAGTCACACCTGTGAACTCTTATGCATAAGGAGTCATCCAGGCCACCTCATCACTATCCACGAGTTGACTCAGGAAGTTTTGCGGCGAGCACCTGGTAAGTGTTAGCGAAAATGCAGCCCAGCGCTAGATTATCCATAATTTCGGGCATGATGAAATACCTGAATCTGAGAGTGTTAGAAACACATCCATTTCTGACTGAAAGTCCTACTTCTTCCTACAGAAAAACCAGAGTCTCAAGCCTGACAAATAGACGCCTTGGCATATGTTAGTAGGAAAAATCTGCTTCTGGGATTTTTAGACACCTGTGCATATGCCTGTTTTGCGGGGAATGACATTAGAGAAGTCCAAGGAAGCAAAGTGGAGGGACCAGCCAATGCCACTGATTCTTGGACCACAACAGCTAACATCTGAGGAATTGTCACGTTTGGCAAAAAGCTTATGCGATAAGCATCGTCTGCGTTAACTGAATAGCTTACCTATTCATGTCCTCATTCAAAAAATACACAATTACAACGGTTATTCTCACCATGGAAATGAAAAAAAGTGTAGGTGGTAACCATGGAAATGAAAAAAAAAAGTGCAGACAAGTAGAGGTAAGAAGAGTAGCAGGTGTTAAGGAAGAAAACGAAGCAGAAGTGATCATGTTTAAATACTCTGCTAACTTTGACTTCATTTGATAGAATCTTTGGATAATTGTGCACTTATGCTAATCTGCCTATAAATTTCACTATTTTAAACCACTACAAATCAAGTTAAAACAAAGTTGATCAAAGGAAGAGAAAAAAATAGATTATTTCATGATGCCTTTTCTGAAGCCTCTTCTGGGAAGAAAACATTTACTGGCAGATATTTTAAAGGAGGGAGAAGGGAACCCAGCGTAATGTCAATTCCTGTGCAATTCTGGAATGATCTATGAGCACTAACTAAGGAAGCTGATCCCTAGGACTCAGCATGGCCTCCCTAAGAAGCAAGTGTGCCAAAGCAGGCTCTCTGACATGAGGCATGCACAAGGAGCGTATAAAGCAATCCAGTGGGATACAGGCAGAAAATACTAGGATTTCCATTTGTAGTTAGTTAAATATTTGTCTATATGCATATAGAGAGAGTGACAGAAGACAAAAATTTTTGTCTGATAAAAGTTTGGAGATCGCTGCTCTGACTTTTGTCAAGACACTTGAAAAGTCAAACCTCATGAACAAGGTGGAGAAATAATAAGTTGGATCAAAGTACTGTTGGAAAAATATATGTAGTGGGCCAAACTGTCCTTAATTGAATACCTGTTCGTGTAAGGGAATACTCAGCATTGTAAAGATCTCCCTTTCCCAAACATTTCTACACATTTTATACAATTTCAGTAAAAATCTCCATGGATTCTATTCTGGAACCTGGTAAATGATTATAAAAGTTATCTGAGCAAATAAATATGAAAAAATATTGCTAAGATGTGTGTTTAAAAGAAGCATAATGGTCAGTTGCTGTCCCAAGTGTCAAAGCATTCTGTAAAGAAACAGTAATTAGAAATATGTGGAACTGTTTCAAGACTAGTTCTTTCGTTTAACCACTGAAACATAATAGTGAACTTATAAATAAGCCATATATACATATAGGAATTTAGTAATGTGGTACAGGTAGTTCAAATCAGTAGGGTAAGGATGATGGTGAAATAATTGACTATCTGATTAAAAAAATATTACATCAGATCTCTCTCATACCATATTTTTAAAACACTAGAAGAAGGTATAAAAAAATTACAATCTTAAGATGGGGAAGGTTTTTCTAAGCATGATAGAAAACCCAGAAGTTATAAAGGAAAGATGATGGATTTGACAATATAAAAATGGAAAAAATACCTACATAGCAAAAGACATCAGGCCAGATACACAATGAGAAAATATCTGCAATATACATGACGAAAAGATTAATACCCATAATCCATAAATAAGCCCTTCTTATCAAGATTAAATAGATGAACTGGCCAAAGAACACAAAAAGACAAATTAGAAAATGAAATATAAACAGCCAATAACCCCTGATATAATCGTCTCCACCGCACTAATAAAGAAATACATATAAGATAATGATATATCATATTTGTCACCTGAGATTGGCAAAGATTAAAAACATCCATTGTTGGCAAGGGCAAGGAGAAATAAGTACTACCATTAATACCGGCTAGTGGAAGTAAAACGCGATACGACTTTTAACCTTCTTGGAATGTAGTTTGCCAATGTTTATCACAATTAAGAAGGTGAGTTCTAGCAATTCTATTTCTAGAAATAGACCTTCAAGAATTACATAAATATAAGTATGTTCTTACAGTGTTGCTTGTTAATAGCATAAAACCAGAAACAACCTAAATGTCCAATTAGATGGGAATAAATTATAGCACATCCATATGGGGGATTATTATACTGGTTATTGGGCTGTTGGCCAGGGGACAGTTGCTGCCCGTGTGGCCACCTCCACAGGCTGAGTGTCCCCCCAGCATGGTGGCTGGCATCCCCCTAAATGAGCCATCCAAGAGAGGCTAAGGCTGAAAATGGGATGTCTTTTGCAACTTAGCCTCCTCAGAAGTCCCACACTGTCACTGCCACAGCACCTGTCAATCACACAGAAGAGCCACCATTCAGTGAAACCAGGGTATGAGTACCTGGCAGCAAGGATCATTCAAGCTATACAGCTAAAGGCTAAACAGTAGCTAGTCAGGTGAAGAGAATGAAAGAAGAATCACTTTTTATAAACCTTGGGACAAAACTTCGAAAGACGTTTATGTGAACGGGCAGTAAAGATGAAGAGGTTAACAGAGCCTGATTCGTGGCAGTCTTTGCAAGCTGTGTTAAGGGGCTTAATTTTTATAATAAAGTCCTAAGCCACAGATGGACTTATATTTTAGTAAGATCACTCTGGTTATTGCACAAAGGATGGATGGAAGGAACAAGGACAGAGAACAGGAATGGAGGTAAGGAAGTCAGGTTATTGAAGGAGTGGCTCATGCCTATAATCCTAGCACTCTGGGAGGCCAAGGCGGGTGGATTGTTCGAGGTCAGGAGTTCAAAACCAGCCTGAGCAAGAGCGAGACCCGTCTCTGCTATAAATAGAAAGAAATTAATTGGCCAACTAATATATATAGATAAAATTAGCCGGGCATGGTGGTGCATGCCTATAGTCCCAGCTACTCGGGAGGCTGAGGCAGAAGGATAGCTTGAGCCCAGGAGTTTGAGGTTGCTGTGAGCACAGCACTCACTCTAGCCTGGGCAACAAAGTGAGACTCTGTCTCAAAAAAAAGGAATCCTGATGAGAAACTGCAACGCCTATGGAGAAAAGTGGGCAAGTTCTGAGATAATTTAGGAGACGAACGCAACAGGTCTCAATGTCTGATTGGATATATGGATTAAACAATAGGGAGGAATTGAGGCTGGCTCACAGGGTTTTGATTCGAGCAATTAGGTAAAGTGGAAGGAAGAGGTTTGGGTATTAGAAAAAGTTTAACATGTTGAGTTTGAGGTGCTTGAATATATGGGTATGTCCAGCAGGCAGTGGACATATGAGACCCGGAAATCAGCAGATGCCTGGACATAAAAGCTTATTGGTTATCAGATTATCAGTGGAAACTGCAGCCATGGGCCAGAGAAATCACTGATTTGTAAGAGGAAGGGGAGCTGCAATAGACTTAAAAAGGAATGCCAGGAAGGTAGACAGAAGAAACACCCAGAGTCTGTTGTCACAGGAGGCAGGAATGATGGAGCATGTTCATACAACTCAGTAAAGCAATTTAGAAATGAGCATCGTACACCAAATAGGAAGAAAGCCAACAGAGCAGGAGAGCTCTCACCCTCAGTCCCAAGGCAAGATACTTCTACAGGAAGGATGTGATGATTAATGAGTGCAATGCTTCTCAAAGTGTAATGTACACACAAGTCACCAGGGGATCATTATTAAGATCTTCTTAATACGATCTTGGGGACAGCCTGACACCCTGCATTTCTACGAATCCCAGGTTATGCCCAAGCTGCTAGTCCACATACCACAGTTCTGAGTACCAAGGTCCTGCTGTGGTTCTCAAACTTCACTGAGCACACAATCTAACAGATTAGGAGGCCCATGCCCCTCCAGATTCTGATTCAGTGGGCCTGGGGTAGGACCTGATGATTGGCATTTCTAACAATCTCCCAGGTAATGGTGATAGTGATACTACAGATCCCCACACCACATTTGGAGTTGCACAGCTCAGCAGAGAAAAAGCCATCGGGCTTCCAAACATGCTGCAACCAAGAATTCCTGTACAGCACCAGTCCATTACCAGAGCTCAATCCTTTTATGGTCCCTCTCTTGCTCCTATGCTCAGAAGTGGGGGCAAGGGCTTATACGCATTATCCGTATTAACGTGAAGGAGAAAGACTGTAAGTATTCAGCCCCTGCCCTGAAGTCCATTATGAGAGAAGACGTCAACAAAAAAAAAAAAAAACAGCTGACATTTATTTTTATCCATTTGCACAGACTGTTGTGCTTGTTAACAGCAACGGACACACACAGGAGAAAAATGTCCAGCAGGGGTGACTAAGGAAGGGCTCGCTAGAATGGAGTAATTTAGTGTTGCAACTGGACAAATAACAAGCCGCCTTGTCACAGGTGGAGGTCCCAGAGGGCCATTCCTTTAGCAACCATCAATTAACACGTAGTTTGAGTATGTGCTGACAAGCAAAACATTTCACCTACTGTTTTGCAAGGTGTGATCAAGAAAGCTATCTAGACAGAAAGCACAGTACCTGCCCTCAAAAGATAAGGCTGCCAATTTAGCCTGGAGACGGAGTAACCTACGAGACTGAGAACACAAGAGTCCCCGGAGATGCGGAAGTATCCCCGTGCGTACTCTCGCTGGCAGTTAGTGACTTCCGAGCACGGATCCATGGCAACGGGACGCTGGGGGGAGGTGACCGGCGCCAGGCCACGCAGCGCGGACGCTGGAACGAGTCCAAGGGGCCTGTTTCCGTTCCTCACGCCCGCCCTTACCGAGCCTTTCGCAACACTCAGCCCAGGGGCACATGAGGGGAACGACCGGAAGAAGCATTTTGGAAAGAACAGCCCGCTCTGCCGGCCCAGGCCCACCGCTCTCGAGCGCCCGGGGCTGTTCCGGGGGCCCCTGCTCGCGGCCGTCGGACTTGGGCCGCCCTGTCCTGGGGGCAGCCGGGCCCTCCTCGAGCCGCCTTCCTCGCTCCGGCCCAGGACCGCAGGCAGCGGCGTTACGCGGGCCGCGGAAGCAGCACAGCAGCCGGCCTCTCAGACCCCGGAGCGACCGGGACGCAGAAAGCGGAAGTACGCCCCTTCCTTCCGGCCAGCGCCGCACGAGACGGGGCGGGGCGCCGCGGGAGGGGGCGGGGCTCGCGTTGACGGACGGCTCCCGCGCCCTATGGGTACGGCCGCGGCGTCCCGGCCTCCCTGGCGCGCCCCTTCCCCAGGGCTGCGGACGCCCCCAGCCCCGCATTTCCAGGGCGGTGCGCAAAGCTCCGGCCTCCCTCCCTCGCGGCGCGCTGCGGCCCGTCGTGCGGCCCCGCCCCGCCCGGACCGCGCGTGAGGACGGCTGAGGCCGCAGGTCTGTGGCGACGGGTCGGGCCGCGGGCACGCGTGGGCGCCGGGCTTCCGCGGCCGGCCCTCAAGGGTCCCGCGGGGCGGGCGGGCGCTGTGGCTGCCGAGCCGCGGCGACGGGCGAGAGCCCCTGGCCGTCCCGCCCCGCCGCGTGGCGCAGTCGGGGGGCGCGGCCGCGGCGCTCGGGGCGTCCCTGAGGGGGGCGGAGCGCGGACGCCGGCCCCGGAATGCGGGTCGCGGGCCGGCCGGCGCGGGGAAGTTTGCCGAGCGACTTCTCCTCAGGCGGCCGCGCGGGCAGCGGCAGGGCCGGGCTCCCCCCTCGCGGCCACTCGCGGTCGTGGGTGAGGTGGAGCGAGGGCAGCACGTGTCCGGCCGCCGCCTGCTCCGGTGGC
Source organism: Microcebus murinus (assembly GCF_040939455.1). Taxonomy (NCBI): domain Eukaryota; kingdom Metazoa; phylum Chordata; class Mammalia; order Primates; family Cheirogaleidae; genus Microcebus; species Microcebus murinus. The sequence goes on from NC_134119.1 coordinate 57,308,166, forward strand.
TGTGTGATGGGGACGCCAGGTGCCGGGGGGTGTGGTGCGCAGGTAAGCGGGGACGCCAGGTGCCCGGGGGGGTGTGGTGCGCAGGTAAGCTGGGACACCAGGTGCCCGGGGGTGTGATGCGCAAGTAAGCGGTGACGCCAGGTGCCGGGGATGTGGCGCGCCGGTAAGTGGGGACGCCAGGTGCTGGGAGTTGCGGTGCGCAGGTGAGTGGGGACACCAGGTGCTGGGGATGTGGTGCGCAGGTAAGTGGGGACGCAAGGTGCTGGGGAGATGCCAGGTGCGTGGTGGGGAAGGGTGGGACGACAGGTGCGGGGGGGGTTGGTGGGGGGACGACAGGTGCCTGAGATGTCGTGCGCAGGTAGACGGAACCGGCCCCGCAGCGCCTGGGGTATGCGCAGGACAGAACTTATAAAGAATTGTTCCTTTCCGAGCGTTTAAGATGGCATTCTTTTCCATCTGGTGTAGAACTTTTGTTCCATAGTTCTTACAACTGTCGCAGTGCCTGGCACGTAGTTGACACTTCAGTGTGTTGGCTTTCTGCCTTAACATGTTAGGATGTATGGATTGGGGGCATTTTTAAAACTACTCCCCTCCCCCCTCAGGGCGTGACTCTAGGATTAGGTCACTTTGCGGGTTGAGGCCATCTCTGACTGTGCGACTTTGCTGAACACCCCGTTTCTTCCTCTCTGCTCCAGCTTCTCCATTTCCAGTGCTCGAAGACAAAACCCTGGTTTTCTCACTTCTTTTGTATGAATGATTAAATGTGTTGTGTGGGTCTGTTCTGTTCCCATACAGCAAGTTGTTTACCTTAGATTACTAGGAATTAATAAGTGGTGGAAACAGTCACGACAGGCTAACTGGTCATATTTAATAAATAGTAAAACGGTGTTCCTTATTCAGAGGAGTGAAGCAGGATGTTCCCGGGGACTGGAACCCGCTTACTCACTGCCATCACTCCCCCGCCTCCCACTTGCTGCTTCCAAACCAGGCTCCTGCTCCCTGCGGTTACTCCCACTATTGCTCCCTGGGATGGCAGCTGCCCTGATTGGCACACCCTCACTGTCATCACGACCCAGGCACATTCCTGAAGCTTCCAGTGTGAATTGTTTTAAAGAACACTGGTACTGAAATTCAGATACCTGAGACGAAACCATATTTCAGTTCTATGAAATCTGATTGTTAGCAAATTTACTATTGAGTATCTCCCACGTGGTGGGTTCTGTGAACGATAAAGAAGGCCTACGACTGCCTGTGGAACTGTAGAAAATAATATAAAACTGCATAATTATTTGACAGATTGCACGATAACAGCTCAGGGAGGGAAAAGACCAGAGTAGCCGGAGCATCCTAAGAAAGGAGGCGTCCTGGGAGAAGGGCAGCGGCCTGTGTTGCTCGCCTACGTTCCTCACTCCTGAACAGGCACTTCATAAAAATGATTGAGTTAAATAAATATTCATATTGTGTCTTGAGTGTAGCTTTGAAAGCTGGTTAAGATATGGATGGGAAAATGGGGCAGGGGGGGACATGCTAACAGGGGAAACCGGACAAGTCAAGTCACTTAAGCCCAGGTGAGCACAGACTGTGCTGGGGAGAGAGTGCTGGCACGTGTGGATGGGCCGTTTACTTCTGTGTTGTTTGTAGGAGTGCTTGGAAGAACGATGCATGTAAGCCTGACATCATGATGTCCATCCGGCAAAGAAAAGAAATAAAAACCACAGACGTTTCTGAGGATTTTCCAGCACAAGAAGAAAATGTGAAGTTGGAAAATAAATTGCCATCTGGTAGGTGGCATTTTGGGTTGCTTTTATTTCTGTGTGTTATTACAAAATATCACTCTCTAATAGGGTAAAAGTTTGGTGAGACAAAACACTTGAGGAAACTTGTTCTAGTATCTGGTATATCTAGTGCCCTGATATTCTGATTGCAGTTTGACTGTTTTGGTTTTACAGTTAGAATTAAATAAAAGATGAAAGATATTGATTAGGACCCTATGTCAGCTGCCTGTTCATTTGCTTATGGTTATGCCAGTTTGATCTTTTGACTCTGTAGAATAATGCTTTTCCCCACCATTCAGATTTTAGTCTCTCTCTACATTTTCTGGTTTTTGTATGCTTTTCACACTAGGCAGTCTTACCTTGAGCAAGTTTCTCATTAAGTATTTTTTTTTTTTTTGAGACAGAGTCTCGCTTTGTTGTCCAGGCTAGAGTGAGTGCCGTGGCGTCAGCCTAGCTCACAGCAACCTCAAACTCCTGGGCTCGAGTGATCCTTCTGCCTCAGCCTCCCGAGTAGCTGGGACTACAGGCATGCACCACCATGCCCGGCTAATTTTATATATATATATCAGTTGGCCAATTAATTTCTTTCGATTTATAGTAGAGACGGGGTCTCGCTCTTGCTCAGGCTGGTTTTGAACTCCTGACCTTGAGCAATCCGCCCGCCTCGGCCTCCCAAGAGCTAGGATTACAGGCGTGAGCCACAACGCCCGGCCTCTCATTAAGTATTGAAAGGTAGATCAAGATGTTTTTTATTCTTTAGTTTCAGTCAAATTTCTGAAATTTTTCTCCTTTGCTTTTTTTTTTTTTTTTTTTTTTCATGGGTCTGGGGGAGTGATCAGAACTTGGTAAATTATTTATATAATTCTCAGGACTTATTTAATGATACATCAAATGGCGTTAATTACTAGCTTCTTGCTTCCTGAGTTGCTTTTGTAATAAGTATGGTCAGGATTTTAAAAGTCAGCATGAAAAATTTCATGCATATCAACCATTTTGGGTATTGACAAAATTTACATTTGCAGCCATATCAATTTGTATCAGCCAGAGCTGGTAAAGTAACTTGGGGAAATAAATTAATAAAATAAAAATAAAATAATGGGAGATCAGCCATTAGCAATTACTAGATTTCAGACAATACCAAGTACTTTCTACAGACCTTATACAATACAAATTCAAGGTTTTTTTAAAAACTAAAACATAAACTTTAGGATTTGTTCATTTCAGCAAAGCAGTATTTATTCATCTCAGGAAAAAAAAATTGAAAACCAAACTTAAAAAGAAGGAAAAAATATTCCCACAAGCCCACCCATCATCCTGAGACTACCACTGATGATACTATCTTACTGTAAATGTCACGCTCTATACATGTATACCCATAAGCATTCATATGTAGTTTTATAAAATTGGGACATACATGCTATTTTGTAACTTGCTATTTTTCTCTTACATTATGAACATCATAAATCATTGACTATATTTTTAAATGTCAGTGTGCAGTAGTCCATTGTGTGTCTGTAGCATTTATTTAACCAGATCCTTGTAGATGGTTAAGATTGTTTTCTAACCTTTTACTGATACAAACAGAACTGTCATAAATATCTTTGTGGCCAAATGTTTGTTTAAAACATTATTTCTGGAGAGGGGGGTGACTCACACCTATAATCCTAGCACTCTGGGAGGCTGAGGCGGGCGGATTGCTCGAGGTCAGGAGTTCGAAACCAGCCTGAGCAAGAGTGAGATCCCGTCTTTACTATAAATAGAAAGAAATTAATTGGCCAACTAACATATATAGAAAAAATTAGCTGGGCATGGTGGCGCATGCCTGTAGTCCCAGCTCCTTGAGAGGCTGAGGCAGAAGGATCGCTTGAGCCCAGGAGTTTGAGGTTGCTGTGAGCTAGGCTGATGCCATGGCACTCACTCTAGCCTGGGCAGCAAAGTGAGACTCTGTCTCAAAAAAAAAAAAAAAAAAAAACTTTATTTCTTTGGGGTGTGTCTTAATCCATTTGCATTGCTATAAAGGAATACCTGAGGCTAGATAATTTATGAAGAAAAGAGGTTTATTTGGCTCACAGTTCTGCAGGCTGTACAGGAAGCATAGTGCTGACATCTGCATCTGATGAAGATCTTAAGCTGCCTTCACTCATGGAGGAAGGGGAGCTGGCATGTGCAGAGATCACATAGCAAGAGAGAAGGCGAGGGGAGGGGAGGTGCTAAGCTCTTTTTAACAGTTCTCTAGGGAACTAGTACAGCAAGAACTCATTAACCAGGAGAACAGCACCAAGCTATTCATTAAGAATCCACCCCCATGATGCAGACACCTCCCATTAGGTCCCAACTCCAACATTAGGGAGCAAGTTTCAGCATATTTGAAGGAGTCAAATATCCAAGCCATAGCAGGGCATATGCCTAGATTGAGAATTACTGGTCAAATAATATTCTTATTTGGTGGCTTTTACTCACTATTGCCATGTTGCATTCTAGAGAGGTACCAGTTTATTCTTCAACCAGCAGTGTTTGAAGATGTCTCTTTTTTATATCTTTACCCAAACAGAGTATTAGCATTTTTTAAGCTGTCAAATTGGCCAAGATTTCTAAAAGTATAACTAATCGTTTTGATTTGCATTTCAACACTAATGAATTTGAACATCATCTGTCTGTTGTTATTGGCCATTTTTTCCTTTGTGCGTTGCCTATTCATATCCTGTTTCCTAGTAGAATATTCATTTTTTATTGTCCTGAAAGTATTCATCTTATAGTAAGGATATTTAAGCTCTCTTACATGTGATGTAAATATTTTTCCTAGTTTATGTGTTCTTTAACATGAGCTATGATGGATTATTTATTCCTTTTTTTTTAAGTATTAAGTTTTTTGGTAGCTTTTAATGAATATGCCACAAGTTATAAGTAGATCATCTAAAAGATTGATTACATCCTAGAGATATAATTCATTTATTTCCTCCATTTAACAAACTTCATAGTTAAACTATTGTTGTTGAAACTATGCCGGACACAGGCCCTAGGAAGTTAAGATGAATAAAGTAACACACTTGTCTTCAAGATGTTCACATTCTAGTTGGCAAAATGGACAAGTGAACAGTTAGATACAGTGAGGTAAAAACTGTAATAAAAGAGCAGAAACAGATCTGTGGAATCACAGGAGCCTCTGCAGGGAACAGGGAAAGCCTCACTAATCAGGTAGCTAGAACTTGGCTTGCTTGATAGTGTGAAGGAGAACTAAATTCTAAATTTTCTTACTGACTGATTTATCTCTTTCATTTTTCTGAAAGGTCGTACCAATAGAAGATTATGGACGATTCTGTCATTTACAATTGGCGGAACCATTGCCCTTTGCATTGGACTTCTTACGTCTGTCTACCTTGCCACTTTACATGAAAATGATTTATGGTTTTCTAATATTAAGGTATGGGATTTCTGTGACCATTATGTGATTTATTCATCAGTGTCTCCAGTAGTTAACCATGTAGGTGAACGACCAAGACAACTCAATTTTGCCACAAAAAATTCAGTCTCTTGAAAGGTTTGACTATAGAGGGAAAAGACTTTTGTTTATTATTTTAAAGTAACATCAGAATCTTTAGAATCAAGTGAGTTTTCTCTTTTTTCATTAACTACATTTTACATTTATGTAACAGTTACTCTAAATTACTATTTTTCAAATTATGGATTGTGAAATTAATGCAGTAGGTCATGAGTAACATTCTGATGAAATAAAATAGAAGAGGATACTGGCATATATAGTAAGGTTGAGAAATGTTTTGTGAAACTTTTATATATATATATATATATACACAAATTGGGTCACAGTATAAAATGTATTTTTTCCCCCCTGTGGCAATAGAGAAAAAAATCAAAAGCCCCTGCTGTAAACCATAGAATCTTAATCTGGCTAATAGCGGGACTTCAGCATGTTCATACCTTTCTAATACTGTATGCAAATGGGTTTTGGGTGTAGGGAAGCCACAGTTTTTGTGGGGAAAGAAGCCACAGTTTTCATCAGAAATAAACTTGGTAAGTCAGATATTAGAGAGAAGGCACATGTGGCCAGAATTTTATAAGCCCTGTCAAGAATGATTCAAGAGAGAAGATCAGATCACATAGTGCTTAGTAGGCTGCACAGGAGTTGGAGAGAGGTGAACAGAATAAGAGCCTTTTAGGACATAGACTTGGGAGGATGTATTGATTCATTGTGTGGAAGGCAATTGAAAGGGGAGAATTGTCAGTGACAATCCTTGTCCCATTTACCAGCTAGATGGATGGACGGACATGCCATTTACTATGACAGTGAACACTAGGAGGGAGAGATCTGGAGGGTTCAGTGACTTGTGACACCAACTACCCAGAGTTAGGCCAGACTTCCTAGGTTGAGAACACAGTCCTCTACAAAAATGCCCTTACTTCACATACTGGCTGTAAGTTCCCCAGGCAAACTCCTCACTTCTGATCAGCTGGCTACAAATTCTTAGGCTCCTACTACCCACTCAGGTTTAATAATTCACTAGAACAACCCACAGAACTCAGGAAAGGGCTATACTTATGATTACGGTTTTATTATGGCAGAGGGATACAAATCTGAACCAGCCAAAGGGCAGCATCTGAGAGGGTCCCAAATGCGAAGTTTTCATTCTCCTTTCCCTGTGGAGTCAGGCCCTGGTAACCTCCTGGCACAGCAGTGTGTGACGATATGTGGACGATGCCAACCAAGGAACCTCACCTGAGCTCCAGTGTCCCGTTCTCACTGGGGCTTCGTTACGTAGGCGTGAGATTGAAACATTGGCCACAAGGCGGAACTCCATCTCCAGCCTCCTCTGCTCCCAGAGGTTGGGCGGATACCACGTGGCTCAAAGCCCCAACCCTCTGGGCACGTGGTTGGTCTTATTGGTGTGGCCAGCCCCAGTCCCGACTATCTCGTTAGCACAAACTACAGCTCACCCTGTCACCTGTCAGCATAAGTAGTCAGATGTGGCCTCAGGAATCCAGCGTAAACAATGAGGACGCTCTTACCACGCAGGCGTTCCAAGGAGTTAGAGGCTACCTTCCAGGAACTGGGAGAAAGAGCAGCCAAATTCTGTATTCCTAGAACTTAGAGGTTACCTCCCAGGAAGCAGGGACAGAGGCCTGCCAAATTCTTTATTATCCTGGAGGCAAGGCAGGAAACCATGAGGTCACCTTTGGCTATGTTGGGAGGCACTTGTAAAGCTTCCCAAGTAGAGATACGGAATAAAGGGGGCTGGACTTAGGAGTTCCATCTGTGTTGGAAATGGACGCTTTCGTATTGCTGTCTTGTGATGTGTGGGTGAGATTGTTTCAAGAGTGTGTAGAATGAGAAAAGAAAGGGAACCTAGGCCAGTTCCTGTCTGTTCCTGAGATGCCATCTGGGAAGCTGTAAAACAGGCCCCTCCTCTAACGCGTTGCTCTCCACCTCCCAGACCCCCCCAATCTTCCAATTGAGCTCAGAGTCTTACTGCATTTTTTTCTCTTTATTCAAGCAGTAGCTCATAGTGTACACTTTTTTTTCTGTATCTCAAGAGGAATCCTCCAATATTGTAACTATTTTTCAAACCTGATAATGCCTCTTCACAGGCATTTGATTTATTTTTTAACTTAGATTCTCTACATCAGCACTGTCCAATGGAACTCTCTGTAATGAAGGAAATGTTCTATATCTGCATTGTCCACTTGAAATGTGGGTAGTACAACTCAAGTGCTAAATTTTAAATTTAATTTTTATTAAACTGAACTTTAATTTTAAAATATATTTACATTTTCTGTTAAACAATTAAAAATTATAACCATTACTAATTTTTTTAATTTTTATTTTATTTAATTTATTTATTTTTTTTTTTTGAGACAGAGTCTCGCTTTGTTGCCTAGGCTAGAATGAGTGCCATCGCATCAGCCTAGCTCACAGCAACCTCAAACTCTTGGGCTCAATCGATCCTCCTGCCTCAGCCTCCCGAGTAGCTGGGACTACAGGCATGCGCCACCATGCCCATCTAATTTTTTCTATATATATTAGTTGGCCAATTAATTTCTTTCTATTTATAGTAGCGATGGGGGGGGTCTCGCTCTTGCTCAGGCTGGTTTCGAACTCCTGACCTCAAGCTATCCGCCCGCCTCGGCCTCCCAGAGTGCTAGGATTACAGGCGTGAGCCACCGCGCCCGGCCAACAATTACTAATTAAAGACCTTACTTAGGCAAAGGAAAAACTCATTCTTGGAGTGTATATGCCTTCATAAATTTACTGCTATAATTTATACCATTTTTATATTGGGGGATTATTTGAGAAGGTTAAACCTATTTTCCTTTTTTATTTGTAGGTTATACCTTATTCTCATCAAAATTGGTATGCTAATGAAAATACTTTGATTTTATTTTGAATTATTTGTAATTATTTAGAGAGTAAAAATATTGCTTATAAAATGGACGAGTCATATATTGAGTTTATGCATTAAGAATGATTTTTTAAATGTATATTACAGTGTTAGTATGTGAGAAGTGGCGACCCAAAAGCAACAACTTGAAAGATAAAAGGATATTGGCTGGGCGCAGTGGCTCACACCTGTAATCCTAGCATTCTGGGAGACAGAGGCCAGTGGATCGTTTGAGCTCAGGAGTTCGAGACCAGCCTGAGCAAGAGTGAGACACCCCCGTCTCTACTAAAAATAGAAGGAAATTAGCTGGACAGCTAAAAATATGTAGAAAAAATTAGCCGAGCATGGTGGTGCATGCCTGTAGTCCCAACTTCTGAGGAGGCTGAGCCCAGGAGTTTGAGGTTGCTATGAGCTAGGCTGACACCACGGCACTGTAGCCCAGGCAACAGAGTGAGACTGTTTCAAAAAAAAAAAAGAAAGGATATTGTTTTTAGATGGTCTTAGAAAATCTGTGTATAGTATCCTTCCTTAGCATATTTTTTAAATTAAAAAGTTATTTTCCTGTTGTCTTAACCATTGTGTTACATTTCCCTTGCTAGGAAATTGCAAGTATTAGAGATTTTTAAAAATACCCTTTACTGAATGTCTGCTGTGTGTCTGGAGCTATTATATTTTAGGTACATTTCATACATATTCTATTTAATCTGGCTGTCTCCAGAGCCCAAACACTTTAAATTGTCCTTTAAATGCAATCTGCTTTTTTGTTGCTCTTTATTATAAACAAAAACTAAAAGGGCAAAACCCATGTTCCTGCTTGCTGTGCTGCCCTTATGGTGCCTGGCAGATCATGAGCACCAAGTAGCTTTCAGTCTGTTTGGAGTAGACTTAGCCTCTGGGGGTGAGGGGGTGGAGTAGGCAGAGAAGGGGAGGCACCTGGCCGATGCAAAGGATCTGGACTGCAGCTAGAGCAGAAGGATGCAACTTTCGGAGCTTGCCTTTGGGGATAGGATATAGTTAGTACTGGCAAGGGGAGAGCCAATCAGTGCTTTTTGTATGATTTGTGTTTAGTACATGCTATAGCAAAAATCTATATAGTCTTGATTCTTTTTGTTTTGAACATGTATTCTTTTTTATTATGCAAACTATACTGTGACAAAAATTTTTAAATGAAAAGCATTATTCAGTATTCATTACCAAAAAGCAGTTTTCATTTTTTCCTTTCAGTTTTTCATACTAAATACCTATATATTTTACTTATTTATGAACCTAATGTTTTTATAATCTGCTTTATCTGATGTCACATCATATGCTTTTTCCATATATAGTTAAATATTTTCAAAAAACTTTTACAATTGTTATGTAAATAATTATGGTTATATAATTTAATGCATTTGAAGTTTTTATGCTCTTAGTTAATTTACAATTTTCATGCTCCCAATTGTGGGTAGATTGTTTTTAGTAGTATAATTAAGCTCTTAAAATTGCTTCCTTCTCATTTTAAAGTGGCAGTGTAACGATGTCAGTTCCTCCTTTTCTTGGAATTAACTCAGAGCAATTAAGGAAAATAAAAAATACAGTCCTTCCATCTTTGATGAAACTAAGAGAGATCTGTAATTTGGAGAGCTGCTAAATCCAGTGAAACTCAAAGAAGTGTAGAAAGATGCTGAGAGAGGATTCTCAAAGCTGTAGGTTTCAGATAAAGGTGGCAAAGCATAGTTCTAAGTTACTGGTGTACCCTGAGGGGTGCCAGCAGTCCCCAGATTAGGACCACGGGAGTGGGTGCAAGAAGTAATGGCAGGAGCTTTCTTGGATACACTTTGGTAAGAAGCAGCAAGCTGGGCAGGCCGAAAGGAGTAATCACAGAAACAGACTGTATTTGTAGGAAGCACAATTTCAGAGGACTAGAACAAAGGGAGGCAAGTCACATTTTGAGCAGCCTTGAAATTGTCGATCTCTGTTGACTAAAGTGAGGAAAAGACTAAAAATTCACTCTTACAAAGTACCCTGTGTCGGGAAAACTTTTGCTGGTCTGAGTTATGTCTCTGGCCTCTCCACCATGTGAACTTCTGCAAGTAGCTGGTATAGTAAGAACTTGCCACATTCAGAAACATCTAATAATCAGGAAGGAACTAGTCAAGATCTGTACAGTACTACAAGAAAAAAGGGAAGGAAGAAAACAAGAACCAATGAAGATGGTGTTTGATGAAGAATAGTTACCAGAAAAACTTTACAGCAGAGACATGAAGATGGTGACCAAACATGTCGCATTAAAAAATAAACACATTAGATCATTTGCCACTGTGGAAGATGAATTCAAAGCAGAGACATAAGGTATGTACCTTGTTCAAGAGGATGTAGGAAAGTAACAAAAGGAAATGAAACATGAACTAGAAAAACTTAAGAAATAGGATTAAAAGATATAACCATAATAGAAATTATGACCATGTTGGATGCAACATACAGGAGACCAGAATCTGCAGAAAGTACAGAAAGAGGGTGATAAAAGTAAATGAAATTAGTAAAGTTAAAGTAGTAGAAGAAAGTGACAGCTGAGGAAAAAAAAAAAAAGAAGAACAGCAAACATGCATAGTTTATGTCCCAAAAGAAGAGAATCTAAACAATGAAACAGGAAAAATATGTATGTTTAAAGGTATAATTGGAGAAAACTTTCTAAAAATAAAAGAAAATTTGTATCTACAGATTGAAAGGGCAGAGTGAGTCCCAAGAAAGATTGGCCTAGAAAAATCATTAGCAGGATATAGTTCTGTGAAGATGCTGGACTTACATATAAAGAAACCTCTGGACATTCCAGACAGAAAGATCAAGCTGCCTATACAGGGAGACAGAGGTCAATGTGGCTTTCAACTTTTCTGTAGTAACATTTAATACTCAAAGACTGTGACTGGTGCCTATAAACCACTCAAGTAAAAGGAAGTGATTTACACGTTTTAACCCAGTTATTCCGTCATGTATAAAGGAATATACAATTTTTTTGTTGTTCCTGGGAAGTATATATTTTTAAGAATACCTGCAGAAATTGGAAGAGGAAAATCTTCAGTCAGCCAAGAAGTAAATGGAAAAAAAAGGGCAGAAAAACTGTCAGTTGGGCTCAAATTTATCAATCTGTAGGACTAATACTAAATAGTTACAGAGCAAAATGTATATAAGAAATGTAATAATTACATGTAATAATGTTAATATAGGTAATGTAATGATTATGTAATAACAAAGTAATACAAGATAAAACAGGAAGGGAAAGAGGGTAAAAGATGGTGGAAGTATCCTGATTTATTTATCCTATAGCTAGAACTCAGAAAGTTTCATTTAACTGACAAGTCAGGAAATGGGTAGCCAGGCACAGACAGTGGCATGTGCCTATAGTCCCCAGCTACTGGGGAGGCAGAGGCAGGAGAATCGCTTGAGGCCAGGAGTTCTGAGCTGTGGTGTGCAATGCTGATTGGGTGTCTGTACTAAATTCCACATCAGTGTGATGACTTCCTGGGTGTGTGGGACCACCAGGTTGTCTAAGGAGGGGTGAACTGGCCGAGGTCAGAAATGGAGCAAGTCAAAACTCCTGTGCTGGTCAGTAGTGGGATCATTCCTGTGAATGGCCACTGCACGGCAGTCTAGGCCACATAGTGAGACCCTGTCTCTAAAAAACCAAAAAAGAGGTATAGTGTGTACAAAAGAAAACTCTAAGAAAAATACTATCAAGTAAGACTGGGCAGGGGAGAAGTATAAACTTTATAAGATTGTTACTACTCATCATAGGAAACCAATAGATACTGTGCATAGAAATAAAGAATTAAGTTACCCTATGAAATTATAGTTATAAAGGTAATTCCTAGAACATAAACACATAAACCTCCCAAATTAAAGGAAATGTGCACACACAGAAAGCAGGCAGACACAGATGATATAGTGAAAGATTTGATCTAAAAAGCCGTAAAAAGTATGACACAAAATGTGTTCACACACATATACATTTTATATAAATAAATATTAAAGGGCTTTATTTAGCTAATAAGAAACTCCAGATCACAGAGCAAAACCCAAACCACATGCCGTATGCACACAGTCCTCCCAGAGCAAAGTGACTTAGAAGGATTGAGAGCACATCCTTGGCTAAGGACTTACTAAATGGCTGCGAAAAGGGAAAAGAATGTCTCAGATATTCTTAAATGAGACAAAGGGCGGTGTTCAGTGATAAAGATGCAGACCACAAATAAGACTACCCATGTATCTAGTAATTTAGCATCAATATTCATCAAGTAAAAACTATAGTAAACACAAGAAACATAGAAACATTTAATTCTCCTTTCTCAGTTAATGAAAAAGCAAGTGGAACAAAAATAAGTATGTAGAAGACCTGGGAAAAATAATGAATACAGTAGATCTAATCTGTAAATATCTAAAGGCAGCATTTACCTTGTTCTAAGATGTCCATTGAATTTTCACAAAAAACATTAAAATGTTAAGTCACAAAGAAAACCTCAGATCCATAGATATAGAAATTACGTGGATATTCTCTGTTTTTAACATGATAGTGGACAAGAAAAATGGAAACATGTCCACATAAAAACTTGGACATGAATGTTCATAGCATTTTTTATAATAGCCAAAAAAGTAGAAACAACCCAAATGTTCATCAACTGATAAGGAAATAAATGTTATATGTCTATATAGTGATATATCATTTGCCAATTTTGCAATGAATTACCAATACGTACTAAAATATAGATAAACCTTGGAAATGTTAAATGAAAGAAGCCAGGCACAAAGGACCACATTGTGTATGATTCCATTTATATGAAATGTCCAGAATAGGCCAGTCTAAAGAGAAAGTAGATTAGTGGTTGCCTAGGGCTGGAAGGCATGAGAATTTGCACAGATAGTTAAATGTTACATGGTTTCTTTTGGGAGTAATGAAAATGTTCTAAAATCGACTGTAGTAATACATGCACAACTCTGTGAATATAGGAAAAGCCATTGAATCGTACTCTTTAAATGGGTGACTTGTATGATATGTGAATTCTATCTCAGTAAAGCTGTTTTTAAAAAAGATACATTTTTAAAATATGCTATGCACACATCTAAGGCCAAATGCGAAGACGGTACCCTGTAGGGAAACAGAACTATCAAATAGAACTTTCTGTGATGATGAAAAGTTCTTTATCTGTGCTGTGCTAATATTGCAGCCCCTAGCCAAATGTGCTCAGGAACTAAGGAACTGAATGTTTCATTTTGATTAGATTGAAGCAGGCATATGTGGCTAGAGGCTAATGAATTGGACCACACAACACTACAAGCTTGTCTTCAAGCCAGAGCTACCTATCATTACTACCATTGCTTAACATTGCTTCAGAGATACCAGCAACACAAACATGGGAAGAAGTAAAAAATATAAAAATTGGAAAGGAGAAGGTAAAATTATTATTTGCAGATAATGTGATGCTATAAACCTGGAAACCCCAAGAGAATAATCTGAAATATATTACAAACAGTAAGAAAAATCAGATGGTAGCAGTATACAAAATTAAATATACAGAAACCAAAATATTTTAAAATTTGCCATTGAAATTAATGGAGAAGGAAGAGCCCCTTTAGTGCTGCCTGGTAATCTTCCCACACTTCATCCGTTTACCCCCAGCCCTCCTGGACCACTGTGGGACCCTTTCCCTCCCTCACACCTTCCCCAGTCTTCACCCTCGGCCGACGGCTGCTTCTCATTTTTCTGGGAAAGTAGAAGTAGACCAAAGAGGCCTCCACGTGCTCCTGCTCAGTATCCGCCTGGGTCTGTGCCTGTTTGCACTGACTTTTCTTTCTGTCTCCGTCTCTGTGCCAGCAGTTGGTTCTTTCTCTCCTCCTCTTTCTCCCTTCCTGGGGTGGGGGCCGAGGGTGAGCCGTTTGTGAACCCACTTTGTCTTTCAGCTACTGTACCATTTTTCCGTTCATCTTAACACCAAAACTTCCCCCAAAGTTGGTTGACCTGTAGTGCCTGTTTCTCTCCGATTTTCTGTCTCTCGAACCCAATCCAATTAGGCTTTTACCCCGACACTGCTCTAAAAATGATCCTGTTAAAGTCCCCTTTGACCTGCAAGATGCTTAATGTAGTGGTCATTTCTCAGTCCTCAGTTCACTAGACGTGTTAGCATTTTTCCCTGGCTTCCAGGACACAGGCTTCTGGATCTACTCCTGCCTCCCCAGCTGATCCATGGGGCTCCTTTAAGACTGCTCCTCAGTCTCCAACCTCTTATTAGCAGAGAACACCAGGACTCAGCTCTTTTCTGCCAACCCTCATTTCTAAGAACAATCTTGTCTTGTGGCTTTAAATACCATCAATATGCTGGTGAATCCCAAATGTGTAATAACCCCTGCACAGACCTCCCCCCTGAGTGCCAGACTTTGCTATCCATCCCCTTCCTTGGCCACCTTCATTTGGATGTCAGACTTAACAGGTCCAAAATCAAGCACTTGACCATCCTTGCCCCAGGTGTTTCTCCTCCAGTCTTCTCCATCTCTCTTCATCCTTCAGTGGTTCAGTCCGGAAGCCTCGGGGAATCCTAGCTCTCTCACACCCCACATAACATTCTCAGCAAATCCTAACAGCTTCATTTTCACAGTATCAATCTGGTCATCTCTTGCAACCTTCACCTTTAACTCCACCTGGATCATTCCAGCAGCACCTTCCTCACTGGCTTCCCCACTTTGCCCCTGCCCCTACAGTTGTTCTGAACACAGCAGCCAGTGTGGGCCTTTTATTCCAAATGTGAGTTAGGCCAGGGCTATAAGGTGGCTCACTCCTGGAACCCCAGCACTGTGGGGGGCCAGGGCCTGAGGCCAGGAGTTCAAGAAAAGCCTGGGCAACACAGTGAAACCCCATCTCTGAAAAAACTAGATGGTACATATTTTGCTTGTTTATTTGTTGTCTTCTCCCTCTAGATTATAAATTTCATCAAGGCAGAGATTTTTGCCTGTTTTATTCCCTGCTGAATCCCGCAACACAAAAATGCTTGTGACATACTGGTGGTCGATAGGTATTTTTGAATAAATGAATGAGGAAATAGACTGAAGAAAGAAGAGACCAGTTAGAGGCACAGAATCTCGTAAGGAAAGCTACTTTAATAGTTGAAGCAAAAAGCTGTTCATTTCTTTCATTTGATCCTGGTGTTTCCTTGAATACAGGCACACCTCAGAGATACTGTGGGTTTGGTCCCGACCACCACAGTAAGGCAAGTTGCACACATTTTTTGGCTCCCAGTGCAAGTAAAAGTTATGTTTACACTATCCTATAGTCTTAAGTGTACAGTAACAGCGTTATGTCTAAAAAAACAACAGACATACCTTAATTTTGAAATACTTTAGTAAAAATAAACTATAGTTACAGGTGTCAAAAAATCCTTATTGCTAAAAATGCTAATGATCATCTGAGCCTTCAGCAAGCCCCAGGCTTTTTGCTGGTGGAGGGTCTCGCCTTGGTGTTGACAGCTGCTGGCTAATCAGGGTGGTGGTTGCTGAAGGTTGGGGTGGCCGTGGCCATTTCTTAACATAAGGCAACAGTGAAGTTCATGGCATCAATTGATTCTTCTTTTCATGAAAGATTTCTCTGTAGCAGGAAGGGCTGTTTGATAGTGTTTTACCCACAGTTTCTTTCAAAATTGGTCTGAGTCCTCTCAAACCCTGTCATTGCTTTATCAGCTACATTTGTGTTATACTCTAAATCCTTTGTTGTCATTTCAACGGTGTTCACAGCATCTTCACCAGGAGTAAATTCCATCTCAAGAAAACTCTCTCTTTGCTCATTTATAGAAGCAGCTCCTCATCGGTTCAGATGTTATCATGAGATCACAGCAATTCAGTCACGTCCTCAGGCTCCACTTCTAATTCTAGTGCTCTTGTTATTTCCACTCCTCTGCAGTTACTAATACTTCTCCACTGGAGCCTTGACTCCCTCAGAGTCATCCATGAGGGTTGGCATCAAATTCTTCCTGACTCCAGTTAATGTTGATATTTCGACATCTTCCCATGAATAACAAATTTTTTTTTATTTTTTTATTTTAGCATATTATGGGGGTACAAGTGTTAAGGTTACATACATTGCCCATGCCCTCCTCCCCTCCACAAATATTCTTAATGGCATCTAGAACGGTGACTCCTTTCCAGAAGGTTTCCAATTTGTTTATTCCATCAGAGGAATTACTGTCTATGGCAGCTATAACCTTATAAAATGTATTTCTCAAATAATAAGACTTAGAGTTAGAATTGCTCCTTGATCCATGGGCTTCAGAGTGGATGTTGTGTTAGATATGAAAACAACATTAACCTCCTTGCACCTCTCCATCAGCATTCTCAGGTGACCAAGTGCATTACTAATGAGCATAATATTTTGAAAGGAATCTTTTATTCTGAGCAGTCTTAATAGAAGAATATTCATCCTGTCAACAGATCTGCTGTCACCCGGGCTTCATTGTTCTATTTATAGAGCACAGGCAGAGTAGATTTAACCTAATTCTTAAGGGTTCTAGGATTTTTGCAATGGCAGATGAGCATTGGCTTCAACTTGAAGTCAGCAGCTGCATTAGCCCCTAACAAGAAAGTCTGTCCTTTGATGCCATGCTTTGACTTCTCTCTAGCCATGGTTATGCTAGATAGCATCTTCTTCCAGTATGAGGCCCTTTTGTCTACATTGAAAATCTGTCATTTAGTGTAGCAGCCTTCGTCAGTGATCTTAGCTAGATCTTCTGGGTAACTTGCTGCAGCTTACCCATCAGGACCTGCTGCTTCACCCTGAACTTTTATGTCATAGGGACAGTTTCTTTCTTTCAACCTCATGATTCACCCTTTGCTTGCTTCAGACTTTTCTTCTGCAGCTTCTTCATAGAATTGAAGAGGATTTGGGCCTTGCTCTGGGTTAGGCTTTGACTTAAGGCAGGCGTCTTCAAACTACAGCCCGCGGGCCACATGTGGATGTTTTTGCCCATTTGTTTTTTTACTTCAAAATAAGATATGTGCAGTGTGCATAGGAATTTGTTCATAGTTTTTTTTAAACTATAGTCCGGCCCTCCAACGATCTAAGGGACAGTGAACTGGCCCCCTGTTTAAAAAGTTTGAAGACCCCTGACGTAAGGGAATGTTACAGCTGGTTTGATCTTCTATTTAGACCCCTCAAACTTTCTCCGTTATCAGCAATGAGGCTGTTTTGCTTTCTTGTCGTGGGTGTGTTCACTGGAGTAGCACTTTCAGTTTCCTTCAGGAACTTTCCTTTGTATTCACAGCATGGCTGTTTGGTGCAAGAGGCTTAGCTTTCAGTATCTCAGCTTTCAACATACCTTCCTCACTAAGCCTAATTGTGTCTAGCTTTTGATTTCAAGAGAGAAATGTACCACAATTCCTTTCACTTGAATACTGGAGGTGCTGTTGTAGGGGTATTCATTTCAATATTTTTGTGCCTCAGAGAATAAGGAGGCCTGAGGAGAATGGAGAGGGACAAGGGAAGGGCCAGTCGGTGGAGCAGTCAGAAGACCCATTTATTGGTGAAGGTCACTATCTATGACACTATAGGTGTCATTTGTGATGCCCCAAAACAATTACAGCGGTAGCATGAAAGATCAGTGATCCTAGATCATCATAATAGATAAAATAATCAAAAAATGTGAAATGTTGCACGAATTACCAAAATGTGACGCGGAGACACAGTGAGCACATGCTGTTGGGAATAGACCGATAGACTTGCTCCATGCAGGGTTGCCACAAACCTTCGATTTGTGAAAAATGCATTATCTGTGATGCACAATAAAACAAGGTATGCCTGCAGTCATTTTCCCTTTGTTTATAGTGCATTCTTCTTCCTTCTTGAAACATGAACTCCTCCAGGTCAAGGAGTAGTTTCTTACACCTTCTTGTTGCCCCAGCAAATTAATGTTCACTGATGAGGAAAGGTAATTCTCATTTGGCTGTAAGCACTCAGATTACTCTTTTTTTTGGTCAGTTTTTTTCCCTATGCTAACATTTTCCACTGTTACTCTCTTATTTATCGCAGACATTGCATGTATTCCCATTGAATACTCCTGCAAAACAAAGAGTCTTTAGAATAAATAGGATAATCCACACAGTAGTATTAATAACTACGGCAGTACTAAAACCGCTGATGGTTTCCGTGCAGGCCCAGTGGAAGTACTGTCACTTCAGCAATGGTGCAACCTTCTCACAAACCCTGCTTGGCAGCTCTCATGTGTCACGGGCTTTCATCAACTTTAGGGCAAGAATCATTCCGTTCTAACAGATGGACATGAATTTAACCAGACAATAAACCATGTATGTGCCATCAATATGTTTGCTGAGGGCATGATTCCCAGTACAGAACTTTTAGGAACAGCTGTCTTATCATGAGCTACTGTTTCTTGGTGAGATGATTTGTTAACCTAATTCTGAAAGAGATTACATTCATAAAGTTAATCTTTCAGTGGTTTCCCCACTACCAGCAGCCTAATTATTTTGGGGGACAATTTTTATAAATGAAAGTTACTTACATGAGAGTCTATTTTTAAAGCAAGGTGAGGAAGACTTTATTCAGGACCATCGTGGTAGGTATAGGGACTGCTCCAGCAGGGTCTTGCATTGGGGGGAAAGAGATTGGGCACATTTCCTAATACTTCAGGGGCAAGCGAGAGTCATAGCCCAAGAGCAGGGTCAGTGACAGGGATGGGAAATGGCTAAGGAAACATCCGGAATAATAGGAGGTTCTAGCTCAGCCGGCCTCACAGAATTCTTGGGGAAGGCAGGCCAGGGTGATCTGACATCCCCTGAGGGATCTATTTACATGAGATTTTTAAAAGCTGATGTGATGTTTTCTTTCCAGATTTGGTGTAATTTGTCTAAACGGGTTTGTTAACCCTTTTTTGCATGGCCAGCAACTTGTCTCTCAGTGCCTTTGGGGGATACAGAACATTAATTGTGAGCATTTTTTTCCTTGATGCTTTTTACATTTAGTACTTCTGTTAAATTACTGAATAAACTATTACTTAAATGGTTCTAGCTATATAGTTCTTTAAAAATACAAGTCTTTTGTCTTTCTGCTTCTCTGTGTCATCTTCAGAGAACATGTTTCATTCTCTCAACAAATGATGCTTTCCCCATGGAACCTGTGCAGATTAAAATATGAAGTGTGTGTTCGTTTTGCATTCTTTAGAGGGTAACTTCTACTGGTGTACGTTTTCATCAGCATGATCTACCAGGCAAAGTATAAATTGCTGTAAAACTGGGAAAGTGTTTGAATGAGTAAAGCAGATGTTCTCTTAGCATGGAGCAGATGTAAAACTCGCAAGTGTCTGTCTAATAAAATATAGCATTTGGTTCTATACAGCTGGTGCCAGATTGCCAATTAATCATGTTTGAATGTATTTTTACTAATTAGATCCCCCTCTGTTCTTTACACATTCTGGGTATACTAAAGAAAGGGATGGAGCACAAAAGCTTTCTACTTTTAGTACTTTGAGCAATGTTTTTTCTTGTTCCCCAGTCTTTTATTATTAGGCTCATATAGGCTGGCCTTTTATCCTTAAGGACCCTCCAGTCTGATTTGGGGATGTAGGTTTGATGTTAGGATATTCCATTGAAGGCAACAGTTAGTACTTTGAACACTTTAAGGCAACTGAAGAAAAGAAAAGGAATGTAATTAAACTTAATGTTGTTTTTTTCTTATTCGCATGAACAAAAGCTAGGATTTGCTCACTTAACATCAGTTCATAACCTCTATGGTTATTTGAGCAGGGTTTGAACATTATAGAAATGAGCAATACCAGTTTGGTTTTATGTTGTCGAAAGCAATAGAGCAGTTTTTCCCAAAAATTAAAGAACTGATAAGAGTTGCCTTTACTGCTATGAAAGATACAACACAAATCAGTAGCAACTGTGACAACGAAAAAAACTGTATCATTCTGTACTGTCCTTTTTATAAAGCAAGTATGCTAATGAAATTAAATTTTAGAACCTGGTGGGCTTTTTTCTTTTTATTTTTTTTGAGACAGGGTCTTGCTCTGTTGCCAGGGCTAGAGTACAGTGGCATCATCATAGCTCACTGCAGCCTCCAACTCCTGGGCTGGAGCAATCCTCTTGCCTCAGCCTTCTAAGTAGCTGGGACTACAGGCACATGCAACCATGCCCAGCTAATACTTTTATTTCTTGTAGAGACAGAGTCTCGCTATTGCCCAGGCTGGTCTTAAACTCCTGGGCTCAAGCAGTCCTCCTGCCTCGGCCTCCCAAAGTGCTAGGATTACAGGCATGAGCCACCACACTCAGCAGTGGTCCTTTTGTTCATGCCTGATTTCCCCAGGATAAATTTGTTTTCTGTGAAAGGACATTCAGTCTATAAAAAGGTTTGCTACCCTACCTCCCATTTTTCTAAAAAGAGTTAACAATGATATTAATAAAGCATAATAATTTTAGAGTTTGGTTTTTGGAGTTGGTGATTGGATATTTACACTCTTAAATAATTAAGAGAATTTTTTTCAATGTTTTATTCATGAATTGATTTATTATACTTTTCTAATGAATAGGAGAAGTATTTAAAGAAATATTTAGAGATAAAAAGAAAAATTTTTAATAAATATTTAAAGGGTAGGAGAAATATATTAAATAATTTCTAGGTCTGAAGATAAATAGCATGAGTGGTTCTTTTAATGAAATGTTTACTACCATTTGAAAATTAGTTGGAGGTAGGGAAAATAAAGATATGCAGAAAGAAGTTCATCATCTAGAAAGTCAGATGTTCCTTGTTTATTGTCTTCCCCTAATAAAGTGGGGTTTGTGAAACATGGATCTACTGTAATGTGAAAAAAACATAAATGGAAATACATTTTAGATAATGTGTTGCAGATTCTAGAATCTGACTTTTTGAGTATTGGTGTAAAAGAATTTATAACATAGATTATAATTTTTTGTTCATTTATATAATACTTTTACATGCACAGTTGAATATCCCTTATCTAAAATGCTTGGGACCAGAAGTGCTTTGGATTTCAGGTTTTGGAATATTAGCATGTACGTAATGAGATGGGACCCAAGACTAAACATGAAATTCCTTTATATTTCATATATACCTTATACATATAGCCTGAAAGCAATTGTATGTAATATTTTAATAAATTTTGTTAGTGAAACAAAATTGTACATCGAACAGTTAGAAAACAAAGATGCCACTTTGTTGATAATCTTTGGTTGTTTGGTGTCACCATCATTTCTGACTCTGAATTTCTATGTTGCCTTTATAAGCAAGCATTTTCTCATATTTATTCACATACAAATACTTAACAGTAAAAAGTATGACAGTGAAAAACTAATGTGTTCAGAGTAACTTATGGCATCATGTTGGCTCTCAACAAGTTTTGAATTTTGGTGTATT
Source organism: Microcebus murinus (assembly GCF_040939455.1). Lineage (NCBI taxonomy): Eukaryota > Metazoa > Chordata > Mammalia > Primates > Cheirogaleidae > Microcebus > Microcebus murinus. Next base: position 57,329,732 of record NC_134119.1, read on the forward strand.
TCAAATTTCAGATTTTTAGATTAGGGATATTCAATCTTTATATAAAATATACAGTCTAAGAGTATTCACAAGATTATTCCAGAAAGTCTCCCCCATACTTATTGCCATTGCCTCCATAATTTTATGTTAATGATTTAAATTTTTAAAAAGTATTTTGCAACCAAATTGACTAATAGCTATTACTTTATATCTTCAGTTCTTCTAAGGTTAAATATTGCTTATCTAAAAGCAATTTAAATATTTTATGTATCCATTTACTACATGAACATCTTTCCACCAAGGTTACACTTGTCAAAGTAATGTTCATATGTAAAAAGTCTGCCTCATTTGACTAAGAATACCTTGTATTCATAGAACAAAAAGGAAATTAATAATCTTGTTAGCTTTTAGCAGGTGTCTAATGCAATTATATTTCTTTTCATTTGGGAGATTTTTTTTTTAATATCATTCCTGTTTTCCTATTTTGTGTCTCACTAATATTATGTGGGTATGGTGATATATTTTCAATTTTTTAAAGTTTAAACATTCACAAAAGTAGAATAGTATGACAGATCCTTTTTATCTGTCACTGAGCTTCAACACTAATCAGTTTTCTGTTCTTGTTTGCCACCATTCGAGACTATATTTTTTAGAGATTTTTCTCTTTTAAGTTGTAGTTTCTGAATCCTTTCTGCAGTGAAAATACATATTTAAACAAAACTAGGTCATGTAAACCCAGAGATCGAACTTTTTTTCAGGAAGTGGAGCGAGAAATCTCATTCAGAACAGAATGTGGACTATATTACTCCTACTACAAGCAAATGCTGCAGGCTCCAACCCTAATGCAAGGTAATTATAACTAATAGTCTGATTTGGGGTCTACTCTATTCTTTTTAATATTTAAGTCAAAAATACTTTGCACAGAAGCATTGTAAATGCTCTGCAGAACTTGTGTAGTTTTCTCCTTGTTAACCAACGTCTGATCATTATATGGAAATGTTTTTTTGCTCTAAAGGAGTTATATAACTCTCTTCTCCTTGTCTTCCAATTCCACTCCATCCCAAAAGCAATTTCTTTGTGATTTCTTGGTTTTGTTGCTGATTTTTCTCATGATCATTTTGGAAGCAGTCTTTGCAGGTGAAAGGAGCATTGTCTGAGAACTGGAGGCATTTGGATAATACCAATGAAAGTTATAGTTATCCGTCTTGTCCCTATTCCTTCCTTTATTTTGCAATTGCCGTTCTCCTACATTTTCACTTTTCCTTAAGTGGTTTGGAGCCCACACTGTTTACCCTTACTCCATCTAATGAAACCCTCCTAGAAGGATCTCTTCTACATAATACATCCCTGATGCACTTAACATGGGGATACATGGCAGAGAATCACCCTTTTCTGGGCTTTACTTGGATTCAGCTATGATATTTTGGTGAGAATTCTTCTCAGGTGATGTTTTGTACATCCGATTTTATAGCAACGGGAGACATGAAATTTTGGTTATCTTGTTTTTGTGTCATAAAAATTAATCAGTGTTTGATAGCCAGATTCATCCACAATAAGGCCAGTTATGCACCAGCCTTTCATTAGGGCTTAGCAGCCCTTGATTTTGCCTGTGTCTGTTACTTCCATAGGGCTCTGTCAGTTGGGGAACTCTGAGGTGCAGTCTGTACAGGAAAGGCAGGCTAAGTATTGATGTGTTTCCCCCGTAGTCGATCCTCGTTATTCATAGATTCCATGTTTGCCAAATCACCTGTTTGCTAAAATTTATTTATAACACCACAATCGGTACTCATAGCCCTTTCACAGTTATTTATGGATATGTCCGGAGCAGTAAAAAAAACTTTAGTCACTGACGTGCATGTTCCCATTAGAACCAGGGAGGTAGCACTGTGCCTTCTTGTTTGACATAGCAGAGCGTCCTTTTCTCAGTCTATGGCATGCTGTACTTTTTACTTTTTTTTTTTTTTTTGCTGTTTATTGGTGATTTTGCAGTTTACAGTGTCCCTCCAGCATAGTGCTAAAATGCTGTCTGCTGTTCCTGAGCTCAGGAAGGCTGTGATGTGCCTTACAGAGAAAACACATTGTTTGATAACCTTCATTTAGGCATGAGTTACAGTGCTGTTGGCTGTGAGTTAATGTTAATGGATTAACACTATAGATATAAGAAAGTGTCTTAAATAGAAACACACATAAAGCAAGGTCATGTGTTGATCAGTTGATGCAAACAGACTCGTAGGAGCCCAGCCTTTGTTTCCCACTCACTGGATCGGTATTTACCAGTTCAGTTTTTACTGCAGCTTATAGAACATAACTGCTGGGCATAATGAGAATTGGCTGCATCTACTAGCTCTCAAAATTACGAGTTGCTTCAGTAGCACCCTCTGAACAGTGGTCCTCACTAGGGGGCATTTGTGTGCCTTGGGCACATCTGGAACGTTTAGAGACGTTTCTGGTGGGTACAAGGGGGGGCTGGGAGCTGCTGGAATCCAGTGGGCAGACACCTGGGATGCTGCCGAACACCCCACGGCGCACGGGCAGCCCCCACAGCACAGGGTCGTGTGACCCAAATCTTAGCAGTGCCGGGGTGGAGAAACTGCTCTAAAGGCACATGATGAGTGTTTTCTTTCTCAGTATCACCACAGACTCAGCAGTTGATTTATGTTAATTTTTGTCATTTATTAAGATTATTCTTTTTTCTTTCTTTCTTTCTTTTTTTTTGAGACAGGGTCTCACTTTGTTGCCCAGGCTATAGTGAGTGCTGTGGCGTCAGCCTCGCTCACAGTAACCTCAGACTCCTGGGCTCAAGCAATCCTCCTGCCTCAGCCTCCCGAGTAACTGGGACTACAGGCATGCGCCACCATGCCCGGCTAATTTTTTGTGTATATATATATATTTTTTTAGTTGGTCAATTCGTTTCTTTCTATTTTTAGTAGAGACGGGGTCTCATTCAGGCTGGTTTCGAACTCCTGACCTTGAGCAATCCACCCGCCTCGACCTCCCAGAGTGCTAGGCTTACAGGTGTGAGCCACCACGCCTTGCCTATTAAGATTATTCTTTTAGAACATTTCAAACATATAAAAACAATAGAATCCTTTAATGGGTTTCTATGTGTCTACCAACCAGCTAAAAAGTTACCAACTCATGACCAATCTTGTTTCCTCTGTATCCCTGCCCTCAACCTGGATTATTTTGGAGTAAATCCAAGACATCATATTGCTTCAGCTATAAATATATCAGTGTGTTTCAGCAGTCAGTGTTCTTATTTCCAGTTGTCTTACACATTTTTCAGTTTTTGAGATATCCAAATAAAGCCTATACATTACTGTCTGTGTATTTTTTTAATTGTTTCTTTAAATCTGTCATTATCTTTCTATCTTTTTTCTTGTAATTTTTTGTTGAAAACACTGATTCACTGTATAAAGAAGTTTTCGACCTTCCAAATTTTACTGGAACCTCATGGTGTCATATAATGTTTCTCAGTTCCTTGAGTTTCCTCCTGTTAATTGGTAGTTAGATCTAGAGCCTTGCTCAGATTCAGGTTCTGCTTTTTGGTAAAACTACTTCCTAGATGGTGGTGTATACTTTTATGTCAGATGGCACATAATGTCTAGGCTGTCTCTCCTGGGCTCAGACTGATCCATCAATTATTAAGTTACTAATTAGCCTTTCACCTAATGGTTTAGATCCACTGACAACCATTACCCAAATTTGTTAATTTCATAAGGACTTAAAAATGGTGATACTCTAATTCTATACTTAAAAATGGTGATACTCTAATTCTATCATCCATTCTATCATTATTAGATAGACTTTATCTCTAAAGAAAAACATTTTCTCATCGCCTATTTGATAACACAGTTTAGTCCATAAAGGAAAGGCAGGAAAAATATTTGGCCTTTCCCTTTATTGTTTTTAGAATGAGTTGCCTTTCTACCATCTTAAGATTTTGGTTTTAAGTATCACTATAAACGTGTGGATTTTTAACATAATTGATGTGTTTTGATCCTTTGTATTCTTCTTCTTATATTCAAGTTGCCCGATGTTTGTCCAGTGGAATCCTTTCAGATTAGGTTGACTGCTGCCTTTTTGATGTGACTCCAGGGATCTTTGAAAACTACCTTGCATTTGGGCATGAGTAGATATTTCAGTCCCATTTTGTATATTTCTTACCCCTGATCTGGAATCAGCCATTTGTCAAAGGAGCTCTAGTTCTTTTTGGTACCTATTTAGAGACCACAGTTTGGGTATGAGGGACATTAATTGCTACTAGATTGGTCATTGTTTCTAGGCTTTATTTTAGTGAGCAGAGCTAGGAAACGTGAATATTTTTTCCTAAGAGAAAATATGAACATAGCTATTTTCAGTTCAAAGTTAGGATAACTGGGTTTTTACTTTTTGATTTTGTATTTGTTTCTCTTTTCTCCTTAAGTTGAAAACTTGGGTTCCATATGATATTAAAGTTATCACTTGTTTTATCCTGCTATGTGTGATACTTTCACAGTAACAATAACAACATTGCTACTAATGATATGATTACCTGAAAACAGTTCACACTGTCTTTGCAGTTCTTTTTCTCATTAGGATATGACCCATCTAGTCACATTCCTCTGTTTTCAAGTCACTGGAAAGAAAGAGTTCCCTCTTTTGTGACCAAGCCACCAACTCAATAAGTTTCTTTGTTATATGTTGCTTTTGGTTTTCAGGGATTGTGTTGTAAGATTTTTTATTTATCTTTTTTGTACTTGTTAAAGTTTACACAGTTCTAAGTCAAACTATGTAACAGCATTCAGAGAAGTCCACTTCCATCCCTGTTCCTTCCACCCTGTTTCCTTCCTTACTCTTTAGGTAACCATTCTTATAGATAACCATTTTTATTAGTTTTTGTTTCATTCTTCCACTTTTAATATTTTTAATCATATTTCCCCACTGTTATAGAAAAAAATCTGCTTACTGTATAGCATGTACACTGTTCTCTAGTTTATTTTTTTCACTTAATAAAAATCTTGGGGATCGCTCTATAATAGAAAATAAAGATATTGATCCTTTTTGCTACTGCATAGTGCTCCTTTGTATGGAGCACTGTGGTCTCTTAAAGCCTCTGCTCAGATGTGGTTTGTGGCATGTCTGCTCGCATGCCATCCATTAGAGCAAGGCAGATGGCCAAACCCAAACTGGGAGTAAGGAAGGCTGCTCTCCCAGAAGGGTACTGTTTGGGGGAGCACACCCTCCCGGAGGAGATACTACAGGTCGCGTGGCAGGAGAACAAGGCGGGGAGATATAAAATCCCCTTGCCCAAATTCCTATAGAAGAAACATGGATTTTTTTTCATTGCCATCACAAAAGTTCTAATTTACGTATTTTTGTGTAAACATTTAAATAATGTCCATCTAGTATGTGGTGAGCTCTTTGAGGGCAGGACTGTGTTTTTTTGCTAACTATTATATCCCTAGCGCCTTCCACACTCCCTGGCACATACTAAAAAGTCTATAAATAGTTTTGAATGAATGAATAATTATAAGTGTAATTGTTTCCTTCCTGATCTTTCAAATATCAATCTTAGGTTTTCACGGCTTGATATATGATAATAAAACTGAATCTATGAGGACAATTAACCTCCTTCAACGAATGAATATTTACCAAGAGGTTTTTCTCAGTGTTTTATATAGAGTTCTACCCATACAGGTATGTTGTGTTCTGTGACAACAAATTGTTATTATCAGATGAAAGTCAAAATCTGCCATTTTGAAAGTTGAAAGTTTTTACATATGTTCTTCTGGTCTTCAACTGGTTTGGCAAAAAATCAGCAATACCCTAATTTTCTCCATGTATATTACAAACTTTGCTTTCTGTTAATATATAAATAGATAACTGCTTTTTATTTACATTTTATAAGATACAAGATTTCTGTATATACATGCTTCCTGGCCTATATTGTAATAATATATGTGTGTAGTCTTAGAAGCTGATAAATATTTTCATTTGGAAATGTATAATCACTCCTGATTTATCTTTCCTATTAAAAAATCATAAAATTACCAAATCAGTGAAAATTGGACAAAGTTAGGTGGTAAACTGGTCTAGAGTAAAGAATGAAGCTAGACTCTCATGGACTTCCCTCTCTTCTTGGTGGTGGGAGGAAAGGCTGCTATCACACTCCCATCTGAGAAGGGGTGATGTGGCTTCCTGCTGGGAAGTAACAGCAGGCTCCTGAACATTACATTTTACTATCATATTTTTTAAATGACAGAAAAAGGGTTAGGGCTTCTCTGACTAACATTTTTTATTGTTCCCTTTACAGAAATATTTAGAGCCAGTTTATTTTTATATTTATACCTTATTTGGACTGCAGGCGATCTATGTCACAGCTCTTTACATAACCAGCTGGCTCCTTAGTGGCACGTGGCTATCGGGACTATTAGCAGCCTTGTGGTATGTCACAAATAGGTGAGTTGGAATCAGTGTGTCTCTCTTCTTTCCAAAATGAGAGTACAGATGCAGTTACTTCGTTTGTAGTTCAGAGAAATTTCTTCTGCCATGTGTGTTTGGGTAGGAGCATTTTCTCTTTGGTTTACATAGTGGTTTATAAATTTTTCTTACTTGGTAAAGTAGAAAGTGCTACTTACATATATTTCCAGCTGAGGAACAGAACACTGAATTGCAAGTCAAGAGTAACACCCATAGTAATCCTAATTCTATTACTTGTTTGCTGTGTGATCAGTATTTCTCCAACCATACAGCTCACCTCTTGAAGGGTTTTCATGATATTTTCACTATCCATCTCAATAGGGTTGTGTGCAGGTCTCCATTAGCAAAGCTGTACAAATGCAAGGAAATTCTTACATTGATTGATATCTATTATTATTTGATAAACACTGGAGCCTTATGAAATAGCATTTTAAAAAAACATATTCAAGATATATTGAATTATTGCCTGACCTACAGTAGCAACACCAATAGTAACTAGGAGTGTTAAAACTTGAACACAAGTTCTAATATAGGGGTTTTTTTGGTAATCCTGAGAAAATTACTTTTATTATAACCCTGCTGGGTGCTTAACTATATGCCAAGTACTTTACAAAATGCTTTATATGTATACTTTTAGCAACCTTATAGAGTAGGTACTATCATTATCCCCATTTTAGAGATGAGTAAACTGAGGCTTAAAAGGTTAATTTTACACACAAACACGTAGGTGTGTGTTTTGTGTGTGTGTCATTCATTGAATGGCTAGTATGTGCGGGGGGGGGGTCTTGATGCTGAGCGTACAAAGATGAAAAATTGTACTTATACTTGCTCTCTTGAGGTTCACATTCTAGAGAGGCAGGAAGCCTTTAAAACTTATTGCCAAAGACAAACTTAAGACTAAAGTATAAAGCACTAAAGAAATACACGGAAGGAGAATGCATAGCATTGCCTGTTAACATTAATGAAGTCAGAAATAAAAGTAAAAGGTGCTTTGGTGTGGTACATTCATGGGTTTAGGAGTCATGCTGACATGGCCTTGAACACCAGGTCTACCACTTACCAAAGCAGAGCCGTGGGCAGATCACTTACATTTTCTCAGTTGGCATGGGGATGATGATGATGATGATAAGGACAATTATTGGGAACCAGTGACCAAAATCTAAGTATACTTATCCTTAATATGATACATCTTTCACTTTAAGAAATCTTTGAGGAAATTATTGTAAAAATTACCATTTCGGCCATTCCTGTTTTCTTTTGTGCAGAATAGATACCACAAGAGTTGAGTTTACCATCCCACTGAGGGAGAACTGGGCACTGCCATTCTTTGCAATTCAGATAGCAGCAATTACATATTTCTTGAGACCAAACTTACAGCCTCTTTCTGAAGTAAGTCTTTATAAAAGTTTGTATGTGTCTTAATTCCCCAATTTTATATAAGAAGCTTCAAAAAACACAATGTGCATAGTGTCCCAATGCATGTGAATAGTTCTTGTTCTATGACCAGTTTTTTTTTAACACAAGTTAAATTAAATTCTTTATCTGAGCTTTTTCCACTTTCCAAAGAAAATGTTTTCGTTTTTGATGTTAAAAATGTCCTCTACATAATCTACCCTTAAATAGTTGGAGCAAACCCACACACAGTTTCTGAGAAACTGTCAGAATTTTTAAGCCATTGCTCTTGAGATGTGATTTGGTGCATTATTGCCTCCATAATAGTGTGGAATACACATAGCGTATGTGAATATTTATATGCAGAGTGTCACTTTATGATATTTAGAGCTTAAATAACAAATGCAAGGGTTTTCAGAGCAACAGTGTATGGCTTTTCTATCTGGTTTATAGAGATATTGGCTGCTCTTGATAAAACTTGTCTGCAAGGTTTTTTATTACTAGAGACATGTAAATTATACAAAGGTTTTCTTTTTACAGAGGCTGACACTTCTTGCCATTTTCATATCAACTTTTCTCTTTAGCCTGACATGGCAATTTAATCAATTTATGATGCTGATGCAGGCATTAGTGCTGTTCATACTGGACTCCTTGGACATGCTGCCAGCAGCGAAGGTAAGCTTTATTTTCTCATTTGAGATTTTCACTGTTTAGTGTTTTGTATCATAGAATGAGATGAAAATATGCAAGTACTTCATGATAAAATTGAAGCTCCTTCTTAGAGCTAAGTATGCTGAGGTCAATTGATACTGAGTAATTTACACAGCCTTGTTTGACCATCTTAACTTTTATTCTGCTTGTTTCAAGTTAAAAATGGATTTATTTGCCACATAAATGTCTAGGTCAATTGTTATTTATAGAGATGACTTAAAATTTAAAATATAAGGTAGCTCTTTTAAAATTTCTTACTACATAATGCCTTATGTGCAAAGAACTCAATGGGTATGTAACAACTTTTCTGTAGTACTTCATAAAATTTTCATAGTAACATTTAACCAATATAGGATGTGAATTCCTGTTGACTGGCCGAAAGAAATAAGGAAACCCATATCTGTCTCTCAGTGTCTGCTGCTGTCATTTAATCATATGTGGGTTTTTTCACGTGCACCAATGTATACTTTTTTTTTTTTTTTTTTGAGACAGAGTCTCACTTTGTTGCCCAGGCTAGAGTGCCATGGCATCAGCCTATCTCACAGCAACCTCAGACTCCTGGGCTCAAGCGATCCTCCTGCCTCAGCCTCCCGAGTAGCTGGGACTACAGCATGTGCCACCATGCCTGGCTAATTTTTTCTATATATATTAGTTGGCCAATTACTTTCTTTCTATTTATAGTAGAGACAGGGTCTTACTCTTGCTCAGGCTGGTTTTGAACTCCTGACCTTGAGCAGTCTGCCCGCCTCAGCCTCCCAGAGTGCTAGGATTACAGGTGTGAGCCACCACGTCCGGCCAATGTATACATTTTTAATATGTACATTGTGTGCATTTTAAAAATTGCTCATAGTTACCTTGTCAGTGAAGGCTGTATGAGGAGCAGTAATGAGGCACCTCTTCCCTTCCCAGCCAGGGTGGTGTCAGCAGAGGCCTACAGGGAGCCTGAACTTTCACCTTCACTCAGTAAGGAAGAATATCATCTCCCTGCCCCCTAAATGTCAGAGGGACCGCTAGACTTTTATCTCTATCTGGAAATAATGAGATAGCATTTTTCTTTCCCTACCAGCATAGAACTGGCCTGGTGCTATGGTTTGAATGTTTGTGTCTCCTCAGAATTGATATGTTGAAATCCCAACCCCAAGGTGATTGTATTAGGAAGTGCGGGGTCTTTTCGGAGGTGATTAGGGCCATTGTAAAATAGGCACGAGGGAGCTTTTTCACCCCTTTCACCATGTGGGGGCACAGTGAGAAGGTGCCATCAGTGACAAGCTAGCAGGCCCTCTCCAGACACTGTGTCTGCCAGCTCCTTGATCTTGGACTTCCCAGCCTCCAGAACTATGAGAAATAAATTTTTGTTCATAAGCTACCCAGGTGATGGTATTTTGTTATAGCAGCCTCAACAGACTAAGACGTGTGGTGTGAGAGGAGGCCTGCTGACACAGAAGACTCAAGTAAGAGCCAAAGTCCTGTGGTGTGATGGGATACAACTGAAAATCAGTTGAAATCATTCTCCTTATGTGGAAAATCAGGAAAATCTCTCTTGAGTGAAAAGAAACAATCAACAGGTGCCAACACCGAGACACACAGAAATTGGAATTATCCGACAAGGAATTTAAAGCAGCCATCACAGAAAAGCTTCATTGAGCAATTACAGACACACTTGAGACAAATAAAAACATAAGTTGTAAGAAACAAATAGAATAAATATATAAAGAAGCAAATGGAAATTTTGGATTTGAAAAATTTCAGTAACCAAAATTAAAAACTTGGGAGATAGGCCCAACAGCAGAATGAGATGGTCAGAGGAAAGTATCAGTGACTTTGAACATAGTCTAGAATTCATGTAATCAGAATCCCAGAAGGAGAGGAAAAGTAGTATGAGGATGAAAAAAAAATATTCAAAGAAACACTTTTTGAAGAAACGACTGAAATTTTCTTAAATTTGGCAAAAGATAGAAACCTGCAGAATCAAGAAGCTGAGCTAATGTCAAATAGGATAAACCAAACAGAGCCTCACCAGGTGGATTTTTTGTAGAAATTGAAAAGCTGATTCTAAAATTCATATGGAAACTCAAGGGACCCAGAACAGCTAAAACAATTTTGAAAAAGAAGCGTAAACTTGGAAGACTCACACTTTCTGCTTTCAAAATGAACTGCAAAATTGTAGTAATCAACACAATGTGATACTGGCAGAAGGATAGACATTAGGTCATTAAATGTGAAATGTCCGATTTCAAATCGGTGTGTCTTTGTTATATCTCAATCAAGAAGCAGTACAATTAAAGTATGTACCTCAACTATCGACACAGTTTTCCCATCGTAACAGTAGCTTGTTTATGCCAGCAGCAAAGAAGCCTGGAGAGCGAGTGGCAATGAAATTATGAACGGTATTTTCCACAGCATGTTGAGAATTGAATATTTTTCCCTGCAAGAAATGGTCCAATGCCTGGAAGAAGTGGTGATCAGTTGGTGCAAGGTCTGGTGAATATGGTGGATGACAGAGTTTCCAAGTGCAGCGTCCGTAGTTTGAGCAGCATTGTATAAGTTGTGGTCGAACTTTGTCTTGGAATATGATTGGCCTGTCTCTATTACCAATGTAGGCTGCTTAATAACAAATATCCTCATTTATTTCATCCAGTTGGTTGTGGTAGACATCCACAGTAATCAATTGACCAGGTTTCATTAATCTATAGTGGATAATAACAGCACTGGACCACCAAACAAACACCATTAGCTTTTTTGGATGAATATTCGGTTTTGGACTATGTTTTGGCACTTCATCTTTATCCAACCATTGTGGTGAATGCTTGCAATTGTCAAAAAAGAATCCATTTTTCATCACACATAACAATATGGTGTAGAACTGGTTCACCTTTATGTCGTGACAGCAAAGAAAGGCAATCTTTAAGACAATTTCTCTGCTGATGCTTGTTTAATTCATGCAGAACCCATCTATCCAGCTTTTTCTTTTCTTTTTTTTTTTTTTTTTTTTAGGGAACTACAAAACAGTGGAATATCCAGCTTTTTTACCTTGCTGATTTTTTTCATAAGGTCCAGTATTGTTGGAATAGTAATCTTGCTGCTGATTCATGCATGGGTTGAGGTGGATTCACTTCCACTATAGCTTTCAGCTCATCATTATCTACCTTGGCCTCAGGTGGTCACCCATGTGGCTCATTTTCAAGATTAAAATCACCAGAACAGAATTTCTCAAACCATCGATATACTGTGCGTTCATTAGCCACATCCTTCTCAAACACTTTGGTGATATTTTGCGCTATCTGTGCAGCATCAGTTCCACAGTGAAACTCATATTCTAAAACAACACGAGTTTTTTTTACTTATCCATGGTTTCACAAAAATTGCTCTAAAAAAAAAAATTTGAAAGATAATCCCAAGCCCCAAATGTGTGTTTGAAAGACTGAGGGTGTACCTTCAGAATAAACATTAAACAAGAAGTGTTCAAGTGAAAAGTCAGAGATATCAACCATCAAAGTTAGTACTTAAGGAAATCAGATATTTCTTTCTTAATAACCTAATAAATCCATAGAATAGAATTGACAGACCAGAATAAACCTTCCCAGGAAATAAACAGTCAGTTGATTTTTGACAGGGATGTTAAGATAGTTAAATGGAGAAAGAATAGTCTTTTCAACAAATGATGGATATATGAACTATCCAGAATACACAAATCTATAGAAACAGTACATTAGGGGTTGCCCAGGGGCAGGGGGATAATGGAGAGTGATATGTAATGGGGATGGGGTTTCTTTTGAAGTGATGAGAATATCTTAAAATTAGACTGTGGTGATAGTTGCACAACTTTGTGAATATACCAACAATCATGAATTGTACACTAGGGGAAAATTTGATAGAATATGAATTATATCTTAATAAAGCTGTTAAAAGGAAAAACTTGTGCTTCTCAAACTAGTAATTCTGCTTTTAAGAATCTTTCCTAAGAAAATATATTTATTCCTTCCTTCCTTCCTTTAATATGTGTTAAGTGACACTGTTCTAGTGGGGTTCTTTTAGGTGCTGAGAATACAACAGTGAACAAAATAAGGATTAGTAACTAATGAGATATAATGATCTGAGGTTTTTAAAGATGGGATGTTCATTATAATGTTAACCTAATAATAATAAAAATCTGGGAACACCTAACTGATCCAGTGGTATAAAAATTATGGCATATGGTAGGTAGGATGTTATGAAACCATTTAAAATTTATGTTTTCACAGAATAGTCATTGATGTGAGAAAATTATACTATGTAATAGGAAGTATGAAATGCTATATTTGAAATATTGTACACTGCTATGAAATCAGTATTATTTCTATAGTTAATGGTATTGGGTTTGACTCCAGAGCCTGCCTTTCTATCAGCTGCTATTTCTTTTTTACATTTTTCTGAATTTTTAAAATCAGTAAGATACATTATAACCCAAACTGTCCATATCCATTTCCCTGAGTTTATGACGCCAGGCAAAAGCACTGAACTGTTGCAGGCCTCACTTTTCAATGCTTGATGTAGGTTTGTCTCCCTTGAGGTTAAGAGAACAAAACCATGGGGAAAGTCTGATTTGCTGCTGAATAAAACTAGTGTTTTTTTATATGCCATATGAATATGGAGTTGTCTAATTTGAAAGAGAATAAGAAAACTAACAGAAAAAGTATCAAGTATCTTTATCAGGGGCTGTCTTTTGTTTTTCTTTGTGGCGTGTTTTTTGTTTTTAAGTCGGTTGCATTTGGGTTCCTTCAGTGTCAGCCTGTCAACAGTTTTTATTGCATCAAAGCTGTCCTTAATGAGTGCTTACTATGTGCCAGGCATTTCCGTACGTTACACGTCCGAGTCTTCCGGCAGCCCCTGCCGCAACTCTGCGAGGAAGGCAGAACTGTCTGTCTTTACAGATGAGCCATTTCCGGCACATTAAAGTCACACAGCTGGTTTATCCCAGAATCAGGACTGTACAGTGTAGGCGCTGCTGACGCCAGGGCTCCTGTTCCGACCACTGAGCTGCGCTGCCTGCTGTGAAGCTGTGAGTGCCTCGGAGCAGGAGGAGCCTTCACTCCAGCCGGGGGGGGGGGCTAGGCACACACACGCAGACAAAATGAAGCAATATACAGTCCTGACGTGGATAGTATGGAAAACTAGGAAATAATGTAATGCACAGAGTGCTTAGTGTCGGCTGTAAACAGTAACTGTGAGAGAATTTAAAACCGGAGATCACAAATGGCACTTGCCAACTCCCAGAATACATTTGTACCATTGTTTGCTTCTGCTCCTTCTTTTGCTCTTTAATTAATATTACAAGATTGTAAGTGTCTGTCCTTAAAAGGTAAATAAATGGTATGTATATGCTTTAGTTTCCTTTTTTAGATGGTGTTTCTTGAAGCTAAGTGTGTTTTCTGCATTATTTGTAACCTGGGATGTACCCACCTGATGACCGACATGTCAGCATGCGGTGTCTCTTGATAAGATCTGTTTAACCATCTCCCCTTTGGCTGTTGCAGGCAACGTGGCTGTATGGCATACAGATAACAAGTTTACTTCTGGTCTGCGTTCTTCAGTTTTTTAATTCCATGATTCTTGGATCCTTGCTTATCAGTTTTAACCTTTCAGTATTAATTGCAAGAAAACTTCAGGTAGGACTCTTTTGTTCTTTATTAAAGTAAACCTTTTTTTTTCATTGTGCGGTTTGTTGGACCTTATTTTCATACAGCATGCAAAAGAAAATTTATAACCCGATTCCCACTAAAAGCGTGAGTGGCATTGTTTGTTTTTTTAACTGCATGTTGTAGTATTTTTGAGCCCCCTGAGATCATCTGCCAGCCCTTTGACAATTATTTCTTAAAGAATTGGCATCTTAATTCATTTCAGGGATTAGCCATAGACACTTAGTTGAATGTCATTGATTTAAAGTTGAAACGAAAGAGAAAAGTTTTTCGCTTTTGTGTGCACATGAGCTCAAGAGTGAGGAGATTCCGTTGCTCACGGGAGTGTTCATCACAGTCTGTCAGGTTGGCACACAGACACCTGATTGTTGTTTGATTTAGTAACACTACTCTTTTCCTGGTCCCTCCATATTATGTTGCTGATTTTTCAGTGAATTAAAATTAACTCTATTTTGAGAATTTTGAGAATGTAAATACCTTTAGAAATAATGGAACCTTTCCCATAGTGTAAAATCATGCTTGAAAATATCAACCTGATCTTGTGGCTTTGTTATGTAATTAAATTTCTTAAATTTACATGGGGTTTAAAAGTCATTTGGTTTTGCGTAAAATTGTAACAAAGCCTATTTTCTTTCTCATATGCTCTAAACATGTCTATCAAGAAGCCATTTCGTTTTCTACTTTGAGAAAAATAAATCTTTTTTCTTACTGTTTACTCTTTTAAGTGAGAATTGCTATGGACAAACCTTAACCACTTTGGTACAGCGCTCACTGGCCACCAAACCTTGCCCACAGCCAGCACTCATAGTCTGCACAATAGTTTGTGCTGTGCATTGACAACACATCCGTTTTGCTCTTTTGTGTGATGAGGAAAGCTTGAAAGCACTGAAAGCTTGTTTTACTTTACAGGTAGCTTTACTTGAAATGTAAATCAGAATAGGTAACATATACATATATATTTTCATTACATTATTTTTAAATGTTCACAATTTTATTGTGATAAATGAAAAATTATAAAAGTCATATCATGGCTGTCGGCTAAAGTCGACACTTAGTTGTGCACCTTCATATCATGGCTGTCGGCTAAAGTCACTGTGCGCGTTCATATGTGGCTGTCGGCTATAGTCGACGCTCGTATTTAAGTGGTTAACAAAGATTTTTTAAAACCAGGCTTTTAGTTGACTATCAAAAGTAGCAGTTCTCATTCATTCGTTTAACCTTAGTTATAAATATCACTCTAGATATTCCAACTCTTTAGACTTTATATTTGACAATGTTATCTGAAGATTATAAGAACCTATTATTTATCAAAGAGCACAATTAATTTTTTTAATAGGGCTTTTTAAAATTGAGTTATAGCTATGCCTCTGATATATGAATTAAAGGATAAATGATGTAATGATTTATTCAGTCAGCATATCTGAGTACCTTCCAAGTGGCAGACCCCCAAACTCTGGTTTACAAGGGTTTTAAAAACAAACAAAAAAACCCTCTGATTTTGAAGGTCTCAAAGAGAAAAAAGATTAGCTCACATTTTCTCTCCTTATGGAGCTCATTTTTAAAGGATTCATTTACTATTAGAAAGTTATAAATATTAAGACAATGAAACCCCATAAAGATTAGTAGGTTATCTTTTCCACATATATTTTCCCTTTATGTTGCATGATCCAGTGTTTTAAATTCTTAATCTCATCACCAGTGTTATGAAGTTGTATTAAAATTTAAGAATTAAAACACAGGTCTTTTAATTTCCAGAAAAATCTGAAAACTGGAAGCTTCCTTGATAGGCTTGGGAAACTTTTATTACATTTATTTGTGGTTTTATGTTTGACACTTTTTCTCAACAACGTAATTAAGGTAAGTTAATAAAATGGTATATTTAATGTGTTTTTAAATTTGCTTATGGCATTAGAGATAATTCTTGAAACTTTCTTTTTTTAAAAAATTGTTTTAGAGGCCGGGCGCTGTGGCTCACGCCTGTAATCCTAGCTCTTGGGAGGCCGAGGCGGGCGGATTGCTCAAGGTCAGGAGTTCAAAACCAGCCTGAGCAAGAGCGAGACCCCGTCTCTACTATAAATAGAAAGAAATTAATTGGCCAACTGATATATATATATAAAAAAAAAAAAAATTAGCCGGGCATGGTGGCGCATGCCTGTAGTCCCAGCTACTCGGGAGGCTGAGGCAGAAGGATCACTCAAGCCCAGGAGTTTGAGGTTGCTGTGAGCTAGGCTGATGCCACGGCACTCACTCTAGCCTGGGCAACAAAGCGAGACTCTGTCTCAAAAAAAAAAAAAAAAAAAAAAAAAAAAAATTGTTTTAGAGACAGGGTCTTGCTGTGCTGCCCAGGCTAGCCTCAAACTCCGGGGCTCAAGCAATCCTCCTTCCTCAGCCTCCTGACTACGAGCACGCATCACTACACCCGGCTTTTTTGAAACTTTCAATTTCAAATAATTAAATTCTTGCTTTATAAAGTGTATTGGAATTACTGAAGAGTTACCAGTTTTACTTTAAAAGGCTCAGTTTTAACTTTGTCTTAGTAACAAGAATTATTTTGTTGTTTTTAGTCATTGATTTCTATTCAGTCTATCTAAATGTTCTATTAATACCTTGAATGCACTTACCTTTTAAGTTATTAAATTTTTAAAAGCTCAATTTAAAATCATTAAACAAATATTTCTATAAATTTAAAAAATTCTATTTAGTATCATAGTGTGCACATGGTTTTCTACACTATGGTACTAAATAAAAAATGACATGAGGCTGGGCGTGGTGGCTCACACCTATAATCCTAGCACTCTAGGAGGCCAAGGCAGGTGGATCGCTCAAGGTCAGAAGTTCGAAACCAGCCTGAGCGAGACCCCGTCTCAACTAAAAATAGAAAGAAATTAATTGACCAACTAAAAATATATATACAAAAACTTAGCCGAGCATGGTGGCACATGTCTGTAGTCCCAGCTACCCAGGAGGCTGAGGCAGGAGGATCGCTTGAACCCAGGAGATTTAGGTTGCTGTGAATTAGGTTGACGCCACGACACTCACTCTAGCCTGAGCAACAAAGTGAGACTCTGTCTCAAAAAAAAAAAAAAAAAGTGACATGATATTTATTGGGTTCAGTTAATAAATAAACTGGCCTCACTATCTAATGTCTGCTAAAAAGAGGAGTTGAGCTTATTTTGGGTAGCTGTTCCCCAACATTTAACTGACTTACAATTAACTGCCCTAACAGCAGAATGACACATTTAGTAACTTAGGCATCCCTTTGTTCTATGTCCAGGAGGTGCTTTGCTACGATTTTTTAAGTGCCCATGGGGCTCTGCTTAGTTTAACATGCTTTATTTTTTACATTTTATTTTACTTATTCTATTTTATTTTATAAATATATTTATAAAATATATAGTTATATTTATAAAATATAATATAACTATATACTAGAAGTATATAGTTCTTGGACCATGACATCCTCTTTGTTTTTATGTTAGAGCAAAACTACCGTGATTTCTTCGGATAATTTTGCCCCTGGAGGCTGGTCTCCGGGAAAAGAGACCTTTGCAAAACCGGTTCCTTCTCCATAAGAGAATGGTGGCCCTTGCTCCTGTCTGTTGACTGTCAAAGAAAAAAAAAACTCTTCACTCAGCCAGCCATGTTAAACACCTTATTCCAGGTCCTCGTTACTGTGTTCTTAAACTCTGTACAGTTCAGTACTTATCAAAAGCTTATTTGAGCAGAACAATCAGCATTTCTGGAAGACTGGCTGAGAGAGATGTAGTTCATCTGTTCTTGCTTTAATCCAACAGAAAGCTGCATCCCTGGACCACCGGTTTTTGACTCCCCAAGAGTAACATCTATATTGAATTGCACTTGGTATTTTGTCAGTGACCTACAATAAGAGGAATTAGAAAAAAATGGTCTTTGAAACTCCTTGCTATTTTTACTGTACCCATGGGAAAAATTTCTCTTGAGCCTCAGTTCTAGGGCTGTTGGGCTCTCTTCTGAGCACCTGGTTTGTTTACTCTTAAGACCCTGTGAGTGACATACGTGCATTTGTCTCCCTCTTTGCATTTACTAGAGCATGAGACCGTGTTTGTAGCTCATCTCTAATGAATATATTTTGCATACTAACTTCAATTCTGGCCTCATCTTATTTTTTTCCCTGTCTTTGATTTTCTGCTGATGCAATTTCTTCACCATTTATCTTATGTGGATTTTTGTAAGCTATAAATTAAAAATAAAAATATTGGAAATTAAAATAGTAATCACTAATGATAAACACTGACATTTGTCTGTTCACCCCTTGAGGGTTACTACTGTCTTGAATTTTGTTTTCGTGAATAAGTCTTAGCATCAGTTCTATCTGCAGATCAAAAACCCCAAAGCAAAACAGGCTTTGTGGGCTATGTATCTGTTTGAGGTTTCAGATTGTCCTATTATTGGTTATCTGGTCTAAAAAATTGTATTTACTGTGCTTCAGCCTTCTCCCTCTCCTTGAAACCAAAAAAGCTCATCCTTTATCTATTTTGCATATTTAACTTATGTATAAGATGTTTTTTGAATAAAGGATTATGCTAAGATGGGGGGGGCAGGGAGGGAGAGGAGGGAATTTGAAATTTCCTGCTTTAGAATTCCTCAGTTCTGAAAACTACTGTGAACATTACTAATTTTATACACGCACACTCTCCTATGAAATTGGACACTGAATATCCATATTCAATGGGAAATTATCAGGAAACCATGCCTAAGACACCAATAGCAATTTTTTTCTCTCTCCCCAATAGAAAATTCTTAACCTGAAGTCAGACGAACACATATTTAAATTTCTGAAGGCAAAATTTGGGCTTGGAGCAACAAGGTATGACTGTATTGAAAATCTGTGTTTGCTGTTTTATTTTAAATCAGCAGGGACTTTAAAACTTCAGGCATCATTATGCCTAGACTATTAATTGTAGACTCATTTAAAGGAAAAGTGTAATTTAGTTTCTTTGCCTTATATTGAATTTAATGCTTTGCTTTCCATTTGTTCCCTAGGGATTTTGATGCAAATCTCTATCTGTGTGAAGAAGCTTTTGGCCTTCTGCCTTTTAATACATTTGAAAGGCTTTCATATACTCTGCTTTTTTATGCTTACATATTTGTACTGTCCATCACAGTGATTGCAGCATTAGTTGTTGCTTTTCATAATCTCAGGTATGGCATATTTCAGAACTCTAACACTTTGCTTTAATGAATTTGTTACGTGTTGCAGAAAAATTGCTCAATTGAAAATCAGAATATCAGACACAGTGTAGAGTAGTATTATTTACCTAAAGGGGAAACATCTGGTTTGGCATGGACTCCACTTTCCATAGCTAAGAGATAGCAAAGAGTAAAGGTCACAGTGCATACTCGTCTAGTCTTAAGTCTTAGCTTCACAGTGCGCTTAGCTTGCACACTTAAGAACAAAGTGATCATTGAGTCAGTTATATAACCTTTCAATATTTCCATTTCCTTGTCTGTAGAGTGGGAATACTAGAAGTACTTAGACTATAGGGCTTCATGAGAAATAAAGAAGTTAAAATAATATAAAGTACTTAAAATAATGTCTTCATGCTTATCATATTTTGTAGATATAAGTTCTCATTAGCTATTATTATTACTATTGACTCATAAGTTGCTATTTTGTTTCCCTTATTTCGTGTGTTTTTCTACCTTCTTCGTCTAGCTGCTTTTTAAAATTTCTTATGACATATCAAGACTTAATTATTGTTCATTTGTTTTCTTGCATCTTATTTCAGGGCTCATAAAGTTGGAGTAGACCATAATTATTAATGTCTACTAAAATTTTTAAGCAATAATTGCCAGTTTTTTAAAACTTTGCATGTCTACTAGACTACTGAAAGAAAAAAATCAGGGATATAAAGCCTTTTTAAAAACTTCCCGAATACCTGTCTATCAAGCTGCTAGGGGGTTTGCATTTACTACTTGTGTTAAATTGAAAGAAAATTAAGTGGAAGAAGATGAAGCTACTGTCATTTGTGAAAGCTTAATGAAGCTCACAAGGAAGCCCTTTCTCTCCATAGTTACCTAGCCAATTAAGGTGCTGGGTAAAGTATGATTCACAGCCACAAGAGAGGTGTCGTTAAAATGAGCCCAGATCAGTTGAGGTGTTTTATGATTATCAAGAATGAAGCAACATTGAACCATGAAAA
The DNA here is from genome assembly GCF_040939455.1 of Microcebus murinus. NCBI lineage: Eukaryota > Metazoa > Chordata > Mammalia > Primates > Cheirogaleidae > Microcebus > Microcebus murinus. The sequence continues at coordinate 57,350,133 of NC_134119.1, forward strand.
TATTTCATTGACTATAGTTTAGTATCTTTCAGATGTGTTCTTTTTTATACCTTGCCCAAGATAAAATTTAGTCCTGTGAAAATAGATGGAAATTATTTTAGACAGTGTAATTTAATATTATTCCAGACACCAGGTTTTCAACAGGACTCTAGACTGCATACAAAGCAGGAAGTGCAGTTGGCCTTCAGTACCTTTTGACAGTGTCTGCCATGCTCAGTGTGAATCTGTGAGCCGTCTCTGGAGCTGATTTGGTATATGATCATAGATAAAGATTTTAGAGCATCCTCATCTACCAGGTAGGGATATTAGGACTCATAAGAGGAAAAGCACTGCGTTAAAGTAATTAAAGGATCATTGTACAGTGATGCGTTACTTAATGGTGGGGATATGTTCTGAGAATTGCATCGTTAGGTAATTTTGTCGTTGTATAAACATCATAGCATATACTTACACAAACCTAGATATAGCCTACTACACACCTAGGCTATGTGCCATAGCCTGCTGCTCCTAGGCAGCAACGCTGGACAGCATATCACTGTATGAAATACTGTAGGCAGTTCTAACACAATGGTAAGTATTTATGCATCTAAACATTTAAAAGGCATAGTAAAAATATGGTATAAAAGATTTAAAAAGGTATGCCTGTATAGGGCCCTTACCCTGAATGGAGCTTGTAGGACTGGAAGTTGCTCTGGGTGAGTCAGTGAGTGGTGAGTGAATGTGAAGGCCTAGGACATTCCAGTACACTATTGTAGACTTTTTAAACACTGTACACTTAGGCTACACTAATTTTATTTAAAAATAACATAATTGCGCTACAATTTTACAGTGTCACTAAGTGATAGGAATTTTTCACCTTCTTTATAATCTCATGGGACCACTGTCAACTATGCAGTCTTTCGTTGACTGAAATGTCGTTATGTGGCACATGACTGTAATCTTAGCATGCATTAACTTTTAAGTAACCTGAAGGGTATTTTATCAATGCCAAGTACTTAAAGCTTTTCTACCTTTTTAGTACTAGGGAGGAGATACTATTACACTCACAACACATCTGCATTAGCGTGAAGGCTATAGCTGAAAGGGCACGGTGTTCTATATTCATGGGATTAATAAGAGCCTTCCAGCTTGGCTGGGGTATTGGGGGAGGTGTTGCAGAATTCTCCCAGGTATCAAGGGAAGATAAGCGCATATGTTCTCCTTGTCTGGAGTAACCTTTTAGTATCAATATAGAAGCCAATATTTGGGTTGTAATTTTAACATTTAAGTAAAGATTACTACCAATGGTGAAAACTCTCTTAGAATATCACTTTACTTTTCCTGTGTAGCTACAGTAGTGAAAAGAGGATTTCTAGGAAGCAAAATCTCTCTAGTTATATGGGGAAGCATTATACAGATCCAGTTCTATTGGATATGCATGAAGGATCAGTAGGACCTTCATGAAAGTTTTATTTTTATTTTAAACTGGCAGCCCGCACTGCTTTCTTTTCCCTCAACAACAAATTGTGTGACATCTAAACTCACTCATCAATCTTAACATCACTTAAGTGGAGACAGCCGGTTTGTGCCTCCCAATGTGATGCATTCAGTAGGCCCCCCTTTTCGTGGGGGATACATTTCAAGACCCCGAGTGGATGCCTGAAACTGGGTAGTTTGACCCTACACACTACTGTGTTTTTTCCTATACGTACATACCTATGATAAAGTATAATTTCTAAATTAGGCACAGTAAGAGACAAACAACAATAGCTAATAATAGAACAATTATAACAGTATGCGAGCATCACTACTCTTGTACTTTGGGGCCATTATTAAGTAAAATAAGGGTTACTCGAACACAAGCAATGCCGTGACAGTTGATCTGCTACTAAGTGACTAATGGATGGGTAGCATGTACAGTGTGGATACACTGGACAAAGGGATGATTTATGTCTCAGGCAGGACAGAGAGGGACAGCAAAAGATTTCATCACATGAAACACAACTCAAAACTTATGAATCGTTTATTTTGGGAATTTTCCATTTAATGTTTTCAGACAGCAATTTCCGCAGTAACTGAAACCACCAAAAGGGAAACAAACCACAGATAAGGGAGGATACTATACATCATGACCTTGTGAGGAGTTCGTGCCAAAACAAAATGAACTTGACTCTAACAAACCTGTAGATCTAACTACAAGTTTACAAGAAATATGGAAATAGAGAATGTATTAAACACCACATAAGCTAAATACAGGAGATGGGAAGAGTTATAGGACAAATGTTAATATATTTTCTTTTTTTTCTTTTTTTAGTATTTTAAAATTTTATTTTTATTAATAAAAAAATTTTATTTTTTCTTTTATTTTTCTTACATTGATCTGACTGCCAAATGTAATATATTTTCTTCAACAAATGGCCTTTTTTTTTAAAGGGGGGATACTTTTATAGATCAAAAGATATTTAAAGAGATATATCAGTGAAATGCAATACATAATCTTCGTATCCGCATTCAAAGAAAAAAAGTTGCTAAAAACAGGGAAAACAGAACATAAACTGGGTATTAAGTAAGTTAAAGAATTAAAGTTAATTTTATTGGTGTGATAATGTTAATGTAGCTATATTTGATAGAAGTCATCTCTTGGAAATACATCATGAGTTATCTTGGAAATAGATCATGAGTTATTGATAGGTTAAAAATGTGATTTAGGGTTCATAAAATTGCTCCCAAATTTTTGGATATATTTTTGCTTTTACTTATTTGTAAACATTTTTAAAATACTGGTAATAACCGATAAAACATCTTTAAATATCTCTTCCAGTTTCAGTGATTCCAAAGGATTTTTTTTGCTATTGTCTTTTAAAGAATTGATGCATTTTAAGTTTTTACTTAAATTGAAGGCTACTGTGAAATTTTAGCTTTCTAATTACTAATGCATTTATACTGTGACACTTTTAGCTTCAGATATTCAAATTTGATCAGTACTAATATATTTCATCTTGGGAAAAAATACATTTCTAAATATATAAAGACATAAGTTTCTTATATCTTATTCTTTAAGATTTAACTAAGGTAGGCTGGGCACGGTGGCTCAGGCCTGTAATCCTAGCACTCTGGGAGGCCGAGGCGGGCAGATTGCTCGAGGTCAGGAGTTTGAAACCAGCCTGAGCAAGAGCAAGACCCCGTCTCTACTTTAAATAGAAAAAAATTAATTGGCCAACTAATATATATAGAAAAAATTAGCCAGGCATGGTGGCGCATGCCTGTAGTCCCAGCTACTTTGGGAGGCTGAGGCAGAAGGATTGCTTGAGCCCAGGAGTTGGAGGTTGCTGTGAGCTAGGCTGACACCACGGCACTCACTCTAGCCTGGGCAACAAAGTGAGACCCTGTCTCAAAAATAAAAAGATTTAACTAAGGTAAATTTTTTCCAACTTTAATTTTGTGTATTTGCTATTTTATTCAGTGATTCTACAAATCAGCAATCCATGGATAAAATGGGAAAATGTACAGTTAACCTGAAACCAGAAACTGCCTATAACTTGATACATACCATTCTGTTTGGATTCTTGGCCTTGAGTACAATGAGGTATTTTGTCTTATCTATTTCTTTAATTTAATTTTTAATTTGACCATTGTTTACTTGACGTTACTTAGCAGTGTAATCTGGAAACCAACAAGCATCTTCATTTATGATTAAGGTTCCCATAAAATTGTCATGATATTCTGTCTTCTCCCAGTACAAATTTTTACTAATAATCAGTTTTTTCTTAATTACAAACAGTCATCTATGTTTTACTTATGTGATAGTTCTCAGAAGACAAGGGAATTAATAACTGACCCCTGAGCAAATGGTGTCTGTGTGGTTTATGTGAGATTTTACTGTCCTAGACTGTAAAGCTCCCTTTACAGGTATCTCAGGCTCCAGGTTTATGCACAACTAGTCCTTTGTTGACTTCTGTGAAAACTTCCTGTTTTACAGAATGAAGTACCTCTGGACGTCGCACATGTGCGTCTTTGCATCGTTCGGCTTATGCAGCCCTGAAATATGGGGGTTACTTCTGAAGTCAGTCCGTCTTTGTAACCCCAAGAGGGTCAGTGCTGTCCCTTTTTTCATTTACTTGTTATGATTTTTAGTATTTCTTCCATACCAGTTCTTTTTTGTCAGTAGTTGCCCATACATCAGTCATATAAAATGGATACTAAAATTTGAAGCTAAAAATAGGTCATGGGTGCATTCAGATTTTATAAGGAATTATTTTGTAAATAATTTTATTTTTAAAAATCACATTTTTTTTTCCAGACTACAGTTTAGATTATGTTCATTATATATATATAGAATTTGGAAATATTTTAAAAAGCACAAAAAGGTAAATTAAAAATTACCAATAATCCCCTTATCTGAATTCTAACTGTTATTATAATGTATTTTTCTAAAAATAATTAAAAATAGATGATAATGTTCAATAGCTTAGAAGTACAGTTTTGGATTGTTCTGCCCTGTAAGTTCACTAGGTGGCAATATGGTAGAAGCTACCAATATCTTATGAATGATTAGAACCCTTATATTGACTCAGTTGTGTTGGGTATTTGGAGACTTGTGCTCCACTAAATTATATTTCTGTTGTTTAAAAAAAACAAGGCGGCATATATTTACAAAGCAAAACCATTAAAAAAAGCCGGGCACGATGGTGCAGGCCTGTAGGCACAGCTACTTGGCAGGGCGAGTCTTGCTATGTTGCCTAGGTTGGCCTGGAACTAACCTAGGCAACATAGCAAGATACTCCATCTCTTTTTAAAAAAAAAGTGTTCAAAATACTTGTAATCTAAATGGTGTCTTTCTTATATAGATATGTATAATGCGATATTCAGTACCAATATTAATACTGCTGTATCTGTGCTATAAGGTAAGATGGATTTTCCTCATTCTTGTCATTAATCTGTTTAGCAGAATAATTGGTTTGACTCAATGTATCTTGTGCATTATTTGGCAAAATAGTGGTTTGTGGAGGTTATAAATATCTCGTTAGCTTCTTACTGCAATTGGCATTGATAGGAGAACAAGTAAAAACATAACAAACAAGGAAAACGAGTAAAATATAACAAAAACTAGTATAGCATTTAGTCATTCTAATTTTGGTTTTTGATTCTTACTGTTCAGCTGATGCAAATTCTGAAAATAAGATGTTTTCAGACCTATTTTGAAATGAATAAAGTAGGACAATTGTTTTCCCATTACCTAATTGATATAGAGCAAGAGATTTTTATTAATAAATGTATCTTACTTAATCTAGGCCTTTTTATGTGTTCTTCAGTTTCAATAGGAAGTAATGGAATTTTTCATATTCTCAGTTGACTGATATCTGAAATAACATTAACTCTGCTTCAAATCTGAGAACTTCCTAGCAGAGATGATTATTGATCAAGTTGACCACATCTTTGGGATTTAAGGCTTGAATTATGTCACCTGGGCCGCTAGCACAGATTCTTTTACCCAATTGAGTTCTTGCCTTCTCTTTTTAAAAACTTTTACATATTATTTAAGTTTAGATTTATTTCTCATCAAATTTTATTGTAAGTTAGAACAATGGATTTCAGACTTTACTGTAAAGAGCCCCTGATTTTGAAGGGTGGTAAAGGTTCCCACCCAGAGAGAGGATCAGCTGAAGCAGTTCCGATTTTGGTTTTCTTTGTTTATATTTTCATGTAAAATTTTGCAAACCGAAGGTTTTAGGCTAAAGAAAACAATTTGATAAACACTATAAGTATTTCCAAAAAAAAAAATCACATTCTATCATGTTCCTATATATCAAAACATTTACTATCATGGGCAGAGCTCTGCGCTAACTCCTAAATGTTGGAAAACACAGAAATGGATTTCTGCCTCCCTGCCTTTGGAAGTTTTATTGGTCTAATGTAAATAAGTGAAACTTACTAAAAACATGGGGGGAGCAACAATTAAGGATTTTAAACAGAGTATCTGCTAATGAGGAATCAGGTAACTTCACCTGTACACAGTGATTTTGAGGATTAAAACTTCATCGTTCTTGTCCCACCACTGAAGACACACGCAGATTGTAACAATCTTTTCCACTGCCTGCACGCATGCAGTCTCCATTCTTTTATGTCCTAGCTGTTCATTGAAACTTTATTAATTTTTTTAAAAGCTATTTGGGGACCAAGGTCCCTCACTCTTAGTAAAATTGAGGAAGGACTCTGTAAAAGAAATGAACTATATTATAGAGCAGCTTCAGGTGCGGTCCCCAGACAAGCTGCATCAGCATCACCTGGGAGCTCGTTAGAAATACAGGTGTTTGAGTCCCACTCTAGACCCTGGGAGTGGAGTTCAGCCAGCCCATCAGGTGATGTACCCATAAAGTTTAAGAAACCCCTCCTGTAGTGTTAACAGGGTTTCTCAACAGTGACACTGTTGACATTTTGGCCAGACAATTCTTTGTCATAGAGGGCTGTCCTGTGCATTATACTATGTTTAACAGCACCCTTACTTCCTACCCACTAGATATTGATAGCACCTCCATCTCCCCTAGTTGTGACAACCTAAGATGTCTCCAGACATTGCCAAACATCCTCTGGGGTGGGAAGGGCAAAATCTTTCCCCCCACTCCTCTTGAAAACCAGTGCTATAGAAGAACCAGTGAGATCACTGAAAAAGTCATCATTTCCTGGAAATTCTTGTAGATTTTTTCTGAGAGGTAATATTCTAAAGAATCCTCTGAAAGACTGTTGGCCTAGCCTCTCTTGGTATAAGGACTTCAGGAGAAATCCTAATGCATTCAGCTTTCACTGTATACAATAGTTTAGATATTTCATCTTCTCAAAACTTGTAAAATATGAAGTCACAGAGAAAATAAAGATGTTATATATCTTAGGGGTTGCCCTGAAACTGAATCTGTTTTCCAACTGTTACAGATTTATCTGTAAGTAATGTGAATTCATACATTTCAAGGCCTGAATTTATATCACAGTTGTAATGAGGGTTTAAAATTTCTTGTTCATGATATCATTTTTGCTGTATCTCTCTTTAGGATAATCTTATTAAAAGGGAAAAGCATGTACTGGTCTCTACTCTGAAGTTGAGAGTTTAATGAAATTATTACTCTGGTCTTGATTGACTTATTGGGGTTGCTGAAATCCCATGTAAACTGCTGATGGGTAAAAACATCATGTAGTTAATTCAGCATTTTTACATTGTTAAAGAAGTTTGCTACAAAACTCTCACTAGATTTTATTATTTTCAGAATTAATAGCAGCAACTTTCAAACTAGAAAAATATCTAATATCCATTGAGTTCACAGATTTCAAATATTTTTTATACTGAAAGAATTAGACCATTTCATTAAAATGTTGGCATTCTATTGATTCTCAAGTTAATAGGGAAAATGGATAATTGAAATATTACAAAGCTGTCATTTAATCTGTAAATTTTGCCCCATCTCTTCCAAAAGCTAGAACCAGAAGTGCTGACTCCTGATTTTCCATCCCTAGCAGTTTCCCTGATTCACCCACCCAGGAGACAGGATTTGAATACACAGTAAAAATGGCCAAAGATAAGATGACCCAAACCAAAAGTGACAGGGCTAAAACACAGCCATAGACCAATCAGTGCTACTTTGCTTCTACTTAGTAGTTCTTAAGTAAAATTATCATATTTTCTACATCAGTGAAGCATAGAGACATTGTCGTTGGTCCTCTATGCCAATATGTGAAATGAATACTGCAGTTGATATGAGCAGATCTTAGTCAACCATCATTTGATAAAACAATTACAATTTAATTAATTGTTGAAGTGAATAGCTTTAAGTTATTGTATGTTAGGTAAATGGTGAGTTCAGAGTGTAATTTTACATTTTATCTGCATAACCTTAAGAAAATCAAGTTCTCCAGGAGGCACCAATGGTATAGTCAAATATATCAGATTTTCCTGGAGAGTCCTACATTTGAATATTATTCTCTCTCATTTTACCAGTAATTAATGTATGTCATTTGATCAGATTTCTAGTACAAAAAATACTGTCACAATATTATGCAATTAAAAGGGGGCTGGATTTGGAGCCAGGTTCTAAGTCATGGCTCTGCTACTTGTGACCTGGTCAAGTCAGGTACCTCTCTGAGCCACAGTTTCCGTACTTGTAAAATGAAAAGTAAATCCCAGTGGTGATGTTGCCTGCTGCGTCATCTGACTTGTGGGCTGTTGTGAGGATAAAACGAGATTCTGTGTTCAAATACATTTTCGCAGCTATAAAATGGTGTACAGCAGAGGTCCTCAAACTTTTTAAACAGGGGACCAGTTCGCTGTCCCACAGACTGTTGGACAGTGCGCACTGTGGGCCTGGGACAAGTCGGCTGCTAAGCAGGACAGGCTGCGGCAGCAAAAACACCCGGAGGGCCGGATAAATGTGCTAGGCAGCCTGCATGTGGCCCTCAGGCCGTAGTTTGAGGACGCCTGGTATACAGTCTACTTTTTAAGGGTAGATTGTATGATGTTAGTTAATTACATTTTCCTGATACATTGTGAGCTTTCACGTGGTTGATATTCTTGTCATATCAAAATAATGTTTTGCTAGATATTAACACCACATGCAATAGTGTTTTTATTAGAGAAAAATAAAAGCTCATTTATAAAGTTGCCAGTACCTTTAGTCCTAATTAACTTCAGCTCAAGATAATTTCAAAGTCCTTTTTCAGACTTTACCTCCCTTGTGCTTAGGAGGGTTGAGTACAGAGATGAAGGATTCTATATTCCAGTTGCCATGTTTATTTAGGTCACAAATTATGTGGAGTTTCTCTTTTTTTTCATTTAATATTAGTGATAGTTGTGGGTCTGGGGGTGGATTTTGTTTTTGTTTTGTTTTGTTTTTAATTTCAGTTCTGGCCAGGAATGATGGATGAACTCTCCGAGTTGAGAGAATTCTATGATCCAGATACAGTGGAGCTGATGAACTGGATTAAGTAAGAGGATTTTTTTTAACCTTAAAATTCTAAGTACCTTTTAAGAGTCGCTATACACTTCATTAGTTTTTTGGGGTGGTTTTTGTTTCGGAATCTAATTGTGAAGAAACATTTATTAAATTTTTCTTTAAAACTCTATATTTGGAAATAACTTTTTTCCATTCAAGAAATATTCTCTCCAACTATATCCCACAAAGAAAGGAAAATACCCATTTGGAGAGGAAACTAGAGTGGAGGAATAAATTTCAAACCACTGACAGAAACGGCAATAGAATGTTATTTATCATCTGTGTTAAAACTCATGGTTTTATATTCTCTTCCAAATTTATCTTTATTATTTTGTCATAATACTGTTCAAGTTTTCTATTAATGCTGACATTTGAAAGTATTTTTTCCTTGTTAATTATTTTAAAATTGTACTGTAAACTCCAGTTAATTAGAGTCATAATAGCTTAGTGCAGATTTCATTTTAGCTAATCATATTGCCCAAGCCTAAGCCTAGAGAAAATGTGAAATACAAAAACTAGAGCTTGTGTTCTCTTGAGCATCATAATGCTTTAGCATGATGTTGGTTCTTATTTTCTCCTGTGCTTTGTTGCTCTGCCTCAGCGTTCAGCGTCAGAATGAAATTCGTGTATTTCAGAGCTTTGTTAATGAAACCTGTCTCCTACCAACAAAAATAAACTTTTCTGTCTCATGCCCTGTAATACTGTATTTCCCTACTTTAGAATCAAAAAGCAGCAGTGTTATTATTCACACACAAATAGACATTGCAAATCTTGTGTGACATATTCTGAAAGCCTTGGCTGTGTTGTCTCCATCACTTAGAATTTTCGTAACCGTATTGGCACTCGGTCATGACTAATGTTTACTAACCAGTACAGTTTAGCACTGCCTGGGTATTAATAGATGGTAAATGTTTGATAGTTTAGGTCTCTTGAGTGCAATACATGGATTTTATAGAGATTTATGTCTAAAATACATATGTGGCTTTGGTCCCAATGTCGGACTGGGTTTGACTAGATGCAATGAGTGTATTTTTTCACATATTTCTAGTGCTGAGAGTGTTAAGCAGTGCTTTGTCTCTGTTTGTTTAATTTTAAACCATGCCAAACAATTACATAGAGTAAATGATTCCTTCAGTATTTATTATACATAGGAAAAGAGAGTTATTCGCATAAAAGAAAGCTAATTACTTCTGCCTTAACTATAGTCAACTGGAAATTTATGACATGTGCATCTGAAAATGAGGCTGATGTTTTCTGTCTCTAAGATTATACATGGGAAGGCTGCAGGACACCCGCGTTCTGGTAGCATCCTGGAGAGGGTAGATCTTTTCCAGATCTGCCTGGGTTAACAATGCAAGCCCCTCATTTCCACTCCTGTCTTTCAAGAATTGACTGTAGTGATTCAGAATGTATTCTAGCAGAGCGAGCTGAGGTTTATCTTCGACTGCCCTAGACTGGACGCACTTATTTGTAGTGCCTTTATTGTCATGCTTTTTCTCACAGAAGATGACTTATAGTAACATCGTGGCTCTGAAAAGTTGTGAGTGAGAGGTTACTCCAGATGTAAAGAAGATAGTGTGCTAGTCCGTTATTGCTCCCTTTGGGGAAATGTCTTTGTCCCTAGATTTCCTCTTGACGGCAGCCCTCTCCCTGAGCTGCGCCTTTGGAGACATGCTCTTCTTTTTTGTTAATTCTCAGCAACTGAAGGATTTGTATTGTTCCAAAAAATTTGTTCCATTGTGATCTGACTTTGCCTTTTTTTTCCTCTAAAATTCTTCTAATCTAAATTACCGTTTTTGTAAAAATAGCTGCTTGGCATGTTTGTGAAATAAGCTTAAGTGATGATGAATGTATGCCAAAATAGGGTCTATTTAGACATAAAATGTGTTTGTTTAAATCAACATTTAAATCAGCTCTGGTCCTCAGTCTTCGATTCCAAACACAAGTGAATGTACTTAATATTCTTTTTAACCTTCCCTGATTTCTTCTGTTTTTGAAACATAAAATATGACCTCCAGCATTCACTTCATTGCTTTGAGTCACGGTGTGTCCGTGATGTTAGAAAGTGCGAGTTGTGCTGGAGAGGAGACCGTGGCCTTAAGGGTACGTGGAGTGTACCTGCAAGCAGCCACTGGCGTCTGGTGGGGAGCCCCCGCTGCTGGTGGGAGGGTGCCTCAGTTCCCTCCATCCTGTCTTCTGTCTGTGCTGTTCTCAAGCACCCAGCTGTCTGTCCTTTGTCACTGCAGACATGACAGCGTCTCTTGGGCAGGGGCACAGCCTCCATTACCGGATGGCTGCCATCGGGGTGATCAGAACTAGAGAAATGGTGACCTGCAGAAGCTCTAGGGGACCCTCATTTTTGCACAGGGTAACTCTCACATCAAGTGCGGAGAAGCAGCTTGTTCGTCATCTCCCAGCCTCTGCTTCACGAACTTGACGCTGGGGAAGCCTCAGCCTGCCTCAGGCAGCGCTGTTGTGCTCCAGGGACTCAGCCTCCACTTGGAGAGTCAGACAATGCGAGCATTTGCTGAGAGCACCTCCACTTTGAGGGTAAATTGAAAGATGACATCGCCTCAGTGGGAGTTACTTATCTTCTTTTCTTTTTGAGGGGCCTGGTTATGACCTTTTATAGGCTAAAGAGATACCTTCAAAGGAAAATAAAGGGCATTACTTTAGGATAACACTTACTAATATGAGAGGCATCATGCCAGAGGGATTAGATTTCTGTGTAAACATTTAAAGTCTTACTATTTGAAGTTTATTTCACATCTGAATTTTTTTACTTAATACAATTCAGCAGGTGTTTATTGAGCTCCAGCTGTGTAGTAAACATGCTAACGTTGGGTAGCAGTGCATTGACTGCCTCCTCATTAGGGTAAACGTCGAGCTTCATCTCAGCACCGTTGTCTTCATTCTTGCCTCCCGTGTTCTTTCTTTCGACTCCATTTTAAGATTTTCAGAGGCTTAAAAGGTTTAGTGGAACAATTTTTTTAGAGTTCTAAGTTTTAGTAATAGAAAATGTTCCTTTATGGTTTCCTATCTTTAGTTCCTTAAAGGAATGGAGATTTAAGTATAAAACTAAGAATATTTAGGGATTAAATTTTTCTTTTTTACAAGGTTATTTGGACATTTTAATCAAAAACAGTTTAGATGGCAAGGACATTTTGTTGAAGTCAGGCCACCTGGGTGTAGTAGCCCCAGCTGCCTTCCCTGTGAGAGCCGGGAGGTCAGCCGCCCCGTGCCGCCCACACCCCAAGCCTGTGTGCGCACCTGGCTGCCTGCTCTCCGCATTGCACCGAGGTGCTGCATGCCTCCTTTTCAAGCAGATTTAAATGCATATATTCATATTTACCCCTCTTTGCTGATAATGTTTCCTGGATACAAACCTGGGTGGTTTGTTGGTTCTTTTTTTGCCTTCTGGTATTGCTTTCAGCAAAAACCAGGTGGTACTTTTATAGGTTTCACGTGTGATTAGAAAGCACATTTATTTCAGCAAGGCCAAATGCAACAGCAATCTGTGCTTCATACCTTGTTCCTTTGTGTCCTTGAATGTTTCATTTTTGGTTCCTGAAAATTTTCTTTGACATTTTGCAATTAAGATAGACAGATCTGCAGATTTGAATATTTTGAGGTATGACATTTTAACAACTTGGCTATAGGAGATTTTCACTAGAAATAGTCTCTCTTCAGTAATGAAGCGTGTATATGCGGTATATTCTCAGTGGGACTGAAAAAATATACCAAGTTTCTTTCACATTTAATCAAAGCAGAAAGAGTTACTGTATATTTTTAATATGATGTAGGCTAAGTTCCGATTTTAAATGCCTGCAAACCTCTTTTATATTTAATGAATCATTTTATAGCATTTGCATAATTCTATAAATTTTTGAAGTGTAGGTAAAGCAAATGTTCACACATTATATTATAATGCTCAGTTTACCCATTAGTTCAACAGTAATTAACTTGTTGAAACTTAGAGCTTAAAAAATCAATGAGATTATTTGTTCAAAATGCCATCAGGTCTTCCTGGAGTGACATTTAAATTATATAATGTAAATCCATTTGACCTATGAGTCCTTGTCATTATGTAGTGACATTTCTTACAGAACAAATTGTTTGCAGGTTGGGCAACCTGCGATGGAGCTTGGCAGAGAGCTATAAAAACAAATTATCCTTTCATTTTATACATCATTTGTTCATACATTTGTAAAAATTGCTTTGTTTTTCTGTAATGGAGAAGTGTCACTCAATGGTTAAAAGCACATTAGCTATTTTAGATACAGACCACAGACTGTATCAGGCAAAAGTATCTGTGAAGGAAGAATGCCCAGCATTTTATCTGTCATTGTGCATATTTTCAGTTAAGGACAAAGAATCTGGTCTCCCTTTGTCTGCTAATTTTACCACAGAAACTATTAAATACAACACATATAGGGATTTTTTTTAAAGTTTGGAAATTGTGTGATTGATTGTTTTTCATTTTGTTCCGCTTTGCTTGTTACCTTTACTTTTTGCATTTATGTTACCGGTAAAGTTAAATATTTAAAGTAGCAGTGATACGGCCCAGATTTGCCATGGAGCTAGCATTTAAAACCAGGTTAAACAGAATAAAGTAAATAAACATCATCTCTGCTATCTTCAGAGGTCAGTAGTTTTCAAAGAACTATTATTTCTAATTCATTTATATAGACATTAGGATACTTGTATTTTAAATCTTTAAAATAAAACCAAGGGCCTTAGTGAAAGACTGTTAACCATCCAGAGGAGTGCTGCACTAACAGATTGAACAGATTATGTTTCTTTCAGATTTTCTGATTTTTTGAAAAGAAAGCCAAACATTAGGATCTTTTCAATTTAATGAGCTTTATTCTGTCTTATTTTTATTTTTTATATTTTATTTTTATTCTGTGTCTTTATTTTTTTATTCCATCTTTCCTTCAATTCCTCTAAGCAGCCATTTGACATACCACCTTACTCTGCTGCTGCCTGTCGGGGCTTAGGAGGTAGGAACCTCTCAAGTGCTCTTGGAGCTTACTGAGGAGAGAGCATTTTTAATGACTGTGTTTGGTTTCCAGCATAGAAGGCCCACAGTAAGCATTAGTAAATATGCGATGGGCTAATTGCAGTATTGGTTTATTTTGAAGTGTTTGCCTGTCATGAGAGCTGAGAGCCCGGCTATATTAACTAGTGAGCGTCTTGAAAAGAGGATATCAAACCTTGTTTGCCAGCCCAGCACACAGTAGGCCCTCAGTAATGTTTTTTGAATAGATAAAGAACAACTTTGTAACTCCCTCGAGAGCAGGTCAGGAGTTTGACATAACTCTGTGAACTCTGTAATTTGTCAAGGCATTATGATTAGAGTCCAGGAAGCAGGCTGAAACCTTGGTCATTAGCTGTGATTAGGTAACAAGGTCAGTCACCTGTCGCTGCTGTCGTTATAAAATGCATCTTATAAACAGCTCTGCGCATCTTCTTGGTGCTGATTCCTATGGTATAAAACGGTGATGCTAAGTCTTGTGATTTGAGTGGGTATTGTAAGCTCGGCTGCTGGGCTTGTCTTTTGTGTAGAAAGACTGGCTTGGCACGCTTAGGCAGTAAAACATACAAACCAGGATTGTTCACCCCGTCAGCTCTCGCCTCTGCCTCATGCTCTGCCCGACGTGGAAACCAGACTCTGTTTCTTTCTGCATTCTATGTTTGTCTAGTTCCGAGGACCCAAAGACAGCCACCTTTTGGTATTAACATGTGACGTTATTGTATCATTTCTTGCAGTGGAATGGCTTTGTCAGTTGAGATTACACAAAAGGAAAGAAGACTGACTTATAAACATGATGGCACTTTCTTTAATTAATATGTGTTCATATTTATTCTCTTTAGTAGTAATGGCACACCACAAATGAAGGCGGCACAATATGCAAGGCCCAGAATAAGTGTTAAGTGTTAATGGAATCACACTGAATTTCAGTAAAACCTTTCACTAAGGAATTCTGTGCACCTTCACATGTTTTCATTTAAACCCACCCGTTCCTCTGACCCTGTGGGATAAATGTCAAAGATCCCCCGTCAACTGTTGGTAGAAAGGACAGAGGAAACATCTGTTTGTTCTCGTGTTCCTGGGTGTGATTGTCAGAGCGATGACAGCCTATCAAGTACAGCCAAGCCACGCAAAACTTTGTTCTGTCGGAATCCACAGTCTAGACTCTGGCATGGGGGGGATGCAGATTATGTGTCATTCCTTGTATGCTCATTGTAATTCTATCTGTTTCTTTTCCCCCTCATTTAAGAAAGCTTATTGGAATGCGAATGAATGAGAGTGTCATTGTTAGAAAGAAAATCTTGAATTTTTCAGAAGTAAATTATTTGTAAATGTCACAACTTGAGTTGTAGGACGTCTTGCTCATAGACATCCAAAGGCCTTAGTTGGATGGCATTCATGCTGTAGTCTTAGCGCGAAGTTGGAATACATAAAACATCCTGGTGGGATGTATGAATATGATGAGGCTTCTCTTAGAAACCTCAGCAGCAGAGCAAGTTTCATGCCCTGTTCTCCAAAACCATGGAGGGAAACAGCCTGCCAGAGCTGCTTCTGCAGAGGATGTTGAATTTTAATGATTTCATATAAACTCCTCAAAACTATCTCCTTTATTTAGCTCAGTCCAACAGGCGTGGATTCCTCTTTCTTAACACAGACAGGATAAATGTGTCTTGCAGTAAGTCCTACTGGGCCTCAAGAAAAGTGTGCACTGGCGAGAACTCCTAGAAGAGCTGTGTGGTCTCCACAGTAAAATAAGCCCTCATCGGCTTGCAGGTGACACTCGGGTTTCCAAAAAATGGTCATTAAATCCATTTCTACGATTCTTTGTTTCTCATGGGGGAAAGGAAGCATGCTCTGTCCATATTCTAGGAATCTTTCCTTGGGCCCATCATTGTCCCCCACACCCTACGGGGAGGTGGAGGATCATAGGGTGGTGGTAGCTGGAGAATGAGGTTGTACTTTAGGGTTAGGGTCCCCTGTATTCCTTACACTGCACATAAATAAGGCTAAAGAAAGGGAGTGTGTAAAATATTTTTGTTTCCACATCAGGAGTATTTTACATCTTCATATTGAGTAATAAGATACTTGCTCTTTTGGGATCTTCTTTTCATGTTCTTTTGTTTTTATTAATTGTTCATAAAAGTAATTTATAGTAATGTCTGTGATTTTTTTTTTTTCATGCTTTTTACAAAAATCCTTGGAATTGACTCATGATCACCAACAGTTTCTGGCAATAGTTTGTCATAGTTTACTCTGGGAAGCCCTTTAGTTAAGTTTAATATAAAAAGCAAGTGGCAATCTTTCGAGTTCTTTTTGTTAGAATCAGCCCCTCTGGAACAATAGCAAGAGAGGGTTGTGGGTTTTAGCCTAGAAGCCTCAGACTCAGGAGCTACCTGCCTCCTAAGACAATTCATCATTAAAGTAAAGTCATCAAAACAGTAAGTTAGAAGCTTCCCAACAACTATTCTAGTAAAGAGTCAAAAACAAATATGAAACGTTTCTGTAAAATATTAATAGTTTAAGTGCAAATCAAAACGCAAGCAACCTCCTGGTTTTTTCCCTCCAACTCTTAACACTTGCTAACATGGCTATGCAATTCTGAAAGAGTATGATATTGTCGTCTTTGTTGTCTTCAGGGAAGGCTTAGCAGTGGTGTTAATTCAGACTCTAAAATCTTTTAGTTCTAACACTCCAAGAAAGGCTGTGTTTGCTGGAAGCATGCAGTTGCTGGCTGGAGTCAAGCTGTGCACGGGAAGGACCTTAACCAACCACCCACACTATGAAGACAACAGCCTGAGAGAGCGAACGAAAGCGGTGAGGCCCCATCTATGCCTTTTCTCACTTGGTGAACCAGCTGTGGGCCGGGTTTCCCCGTGTTTGGTAAAGATGGGGCGTCATGCTGCACCTCCAGCTCGTAGGTTGTGGGGGGAGTCAGAGCACAGTGCACAGCTGCGCCCGCTGGTTCTGAACTGCGGGCACCGCTTCCATCGAGGGCGAGCTGTGCAGGCCGTAGGTGTCTCGGGAAGAGCCGAGGAGGCATCTGCCTTGAGGCCTACAGAGGGAGGGTTTGTGGGCAAAGCCCTTAGAATTTTTGAAGTGGGGAAGGGAAGGAAAAGGAATTGAGGAGTACTGGTCACCTATTTTATGGACCATTTCTGTTGTGTAGTGTTAACTTTTTAAAATTAGATAATACAGGCCCACAGTTCGAAGTTAGGAACATACAAAAAGAAAGACAGTGAAAAGTTTCCCTCCCACCTCTGTATTCCAGCTACTGGTTCCCCTCCTAGGAGACAAATGATGTTACCAGCTTCTTACGTAGCCTTCCACAAGTATTTTATGCAGGTACAAATACAAATTTTTTTCTATATTATTTTCCCCCTTTTTACAAAAGAAGCATTCTACCCCTTGCCTTTTTGGCACTTAATATATTTTAGAGATCCTTTTGTATCAGTATCTTAACAGCTTTCTTGTTAATTTTTACAGCTGCATAATATTTTATGTGAATGTAGCATATTTAACCATTTCAGTTGTTTCCCTGTTTTTTGCATTTATATAGACAGTGTTCCAAATAGACTTGTGTATGCATCACTCTTTACAAGTACGGTGTCTGTCTTTTTACATCAGAGTCTCAGATGTGGAACTGCTGGGTCAAAGGGTATTGGCATTTGTCATTTAGATAGATAGATGTTATCAAGGCACCTTCTGCACAGGTTATATCAGTTTACAGTGCAGGAGGGTGTCTGTTTCCCTTAGTCCTCCCCAGTAAGATTTCAGACATTTAATGATTCATGTTGGTCCCTTCTTAATGTTCATAGTTGAAAAGTTATTGAGAAAGTCTTGTTTTGAGGTGGGATTTGACTAACCTAAAAGCAAATGATCTTTACTAAATCTCCTTTTTTTAAAATAAGAATCATCTAAATTTAGATGCCTGCTAAAATGGGGATCTTTCAGTTGGCCTGAGTGTTCCATATAGTTCCAAGTTAAGTAGAAGAATGGGGGAAGGTGTCCCTGCTCTCCAGACACAAGGTCCAGTCAGGAGGTGGCCTGTGCTGCTTGGACTGAGAGCTGCAGAGAAGACATGTCAGCGCATAGGGCGTCCTTCTGTGTCCTACCCTCTCCAAGAGCCAGTCCCCACATAGGTGCCACGTGGTACGCCCTAAAAATTGTCATCCTCAAGGCCCTACTGCTCATCTCCAGTGATGACTTTCAAACCCTTGGAATGCCTTCGGTGTGAGTCCTTGTGCTGGACTAGGACGACCCCGCAGTTCTCGCAGGAGAAGCAGCTCACCTCCCACCGTCTCGCCCGTCCATGCGGACACGTTGAATTAGGCCCTCATACCCGGGCCCTTACGCCAGAAACTGATCATTAGAAATCAAGGGACAACAGGAAACAGCACCTCTGTCTTCATGAGCCCGTAGACCCGCACAACAGCCCACAGCCTTTTCCCACCGCAAAGTCCCAGCACAGAGGACTTTGTTCATCACGGCGTGTGGCAGTGGCGGTGGATGTGAAGGGGACGCCCCTGTAGCACTGCCGCTGGGGCTGCAAGTTGCTCTTGCTCCCGGGAATGACGGGAGGGAGAGACATGTTCTGGTTTCCTGCCGATCAAGCAGCTGCAAAGCAACAGGCGCTGCCCCAGCCTAGCACCAGGACCGTGCAGGATCCTTTTCCCCACCTGCCATTGTCAGAAACTGGGTCTCCTCCTTACTAGACTCCACCATCACTTCTGAGGGACCATTTCAGTCCGAAGGTCCCTTTTTAAAGGTAGAGACCATGTCTTACTGCCTCAGCTATGTCATTTACCTTGGCGATGCCATCTTAGATTTGGCATCTACTGGTGAATATATTCGTAACTCAAAAAAATACATTCTGAACCCAGATGTATTGGGCATGATTCACTCTCCCTGTCCCAAGGCTAAGCACTTACAATATTCTGTTGGAAATTTCCACACACGCTCCAGACCTGCAGATGAGTGAGCACAGCAGTGACCTGGGCAGGAAGAGGGGGACTCAGGTGTTTGGGTCTTCGATTCAGACCCTGTGGGAGGTCACATCGTATTCCTCGATTAACTCCGTGGCAGTTGAGTGGTATTTTACCCGATTGCGTTTGTATCTCGTTCTGAAGGTTTATCAGATATATGCCAAGAGGTCTCCAGAGGAGGTCCATGCCCTCCTAAGGTCCTTCGGCACCGACTACGTGATTCTGGAAGACAGCATCTGCTACGAGCGAAGGCACCGCCGGGGCTGCCGCCTTCGGGACCTGCTCGACATCGCCAACGGACACGTGAGCATGTCCAGCCACGTGCGGGGACTCTCCCCTGGGGGCGGGATTCCAATCTGAATCCTAGGGAAAAAAAAAAAGAAAATCAAGATGTGAAACTGAAAACTAGTTAACTAGCTAAATACAGGTACAGATATAGCTATATATTAATAGATACATAGTATAAATAAATATATTTACGTGAAACATGTAGAAAAAAAGAATTAAAATTTTTTACACTTTGTGTCTAATAGAATTACATTATGAATATAGCATTCGCTTTTCTTGCTTCCTGCAGAACCCCCTACCTCGGCACTGCCTGGGGGGCTGGGCAAGGGGAGACATAGGAGGGAAGCTCTGGGAGCCCAATTTCACATCAAACGGAGCAACCCTACCTTTGGCTGGTTTGTATGGTGGGGCTCTGCATAAAATTTATCTCTTAAGGATTTTTCTACCAAAAACAAAACCTCAGCTTTTAAAGCCACTGCTCCAAAGCTTCATATTGGCTCATCCTCAAGCGTCTGGGACCATGTGGCCCCTCTCTCCTCTCGAGCCCCAGTGGTGGGTTCTCCCTGCTCTCCCTGCCCTCCTCCCGGGTGTCCTGTGTCCACTGGGACACTGCCACAACAAAGGCTCTGTGGCTGAGCTGGCATTGCAGAGCAGAAAAGCAACAAGCCACTTCTCCTTCTCCTTGCTGAGAAAAATGTTCTTAGAGCTATGCCAAGTCTCAAGAGAGCAAACAGAAGATTTTCACCCTTTTGAGGTGTGATATGTGCTATAATTAATGGTAGAAAAGCTGATAGATATTTGTGAATGAGTGGGACAAAATGACAAACCTAGCCTAACTTAAAAAAAAAAAAACTTGACTATACAGAATTGGAGATTCAGATTTTTACTCAAGGAAAATAATAGTCCACGACTATCTTGAATTCAGAGGTGGTACAGACCAAAGATGTGTTTAAATTTTGCTTTGTGTGTAACTTGTTCCAACTGGGCCATCTGTTGAGTTAGAGAACTTTTTCTCTGGTCATAGTAGTCCTCTGTATTTCATTTTTGTGGGAAAGAGTATATACGCTCCTAAGAACAAGGAGGTCTGAGTTCTGCTTCCAGCTTTGCCATTAATGGTGATATTGTGTGACACCGTACTCTGTTCTCAGCCCCATTTTGTACTTCCGAAGCCGCAGAGTGTGGACCAGATGATCTCCAAGTAGCCATTGACATTGAAATACTATAATTTAATTTCACTAACATTACATTCATAAAGAAACCCAATACCTATTCCTGTTTCTGTTGTTTTTTATAAATACGATTTTCCTCCCAAATTGTATGTGGGTTTCTTTTGGTTTTAGATGATGGATGGCCCAGGAGAGAATGACCCCGATTTGAAGCCTGCGGACCACCCTCGCTTCTGCGAAGAAATCAAGAGAAACCTGCCTCCCTACGTGGCGCACTTCACCAGAGTGTTTCAGAACAAAACGTTCCACGTTTACAAGCTGTCTAGAAACAAGTAACAAAGATTTCTGTCCAGTCTCTATTTTTGATACAGCAAAACTGCATCCTGATGAAACTCAGTAGATGAGGTTTCCTATGTACATAGGTAGCCGGCACCTCAAAGCTGTGATATATGAGTGAGTTCTCACCGATGTTTACACACGCATTACCGTCGTCAAAAGTATCTTCTGGGAGCTCAAGTCTTTTCTTGTCTTGTCTGTATCTTTTCCATTAATGTCCCTTAGCCTGAACGTTCACAGCTTTCTAACAGTGGTGTAGAATTGTGTTGCTGGGGAGAATATACATTCCATAGATAGCCTGGACAGCCGTATACCATGTAGGAAGATGAGCACCTGTTCAGGACTTGAAATACTTCTAATTTTCAGTTGACTTAAGACAGGTATGGTTGAGTCTAATTGAAAAGATGATTGAATTATTTAATGTTATTTCATTAGTGAAGGCCAATTGGTAGCTTTTTAAAAAGTTCTTTATTGTCCTGTTTCACCTTAATATTTTATAACGCTTTCCAATTATGCTTTTAACATTAACAAAAAAAATCATGTTAGTTAGATCTTTGTATCAAACATTTTGTTACACTCTGTCTGAAAGGTAATATGTAGCATGTGAGTAGTATGTGTCATGTATTAGAAAGAGAGAGAGGAGTGTGTGTGTGTGTATGTATGTGTTTTAATGCTGGGCACAGGAAGTGTAACAATTTCCATACTGTAAGTCCTTAAAGGGGCAGAAATGTATGTAGCCAAGTAGAATCTGTTACTGTTCAGTGTTGTTATTTTAAAACCTACTGATACTCTTGAACCTCTCTCTCCTGCAAGAAAATAGTTTTGCTTTATTTCTTACTCACTTCAATTTACTGGGTTAGCAAAGTTTTGTAAACTTTTTGTGTTTTTAGCCTTTGTATTTTTTGCAGCCTAGACCTTGCAAAGTCTGAATATTTTTAAAATGTTATATCTTACCTAGTTCACTAATACAGTATTTTTAGCAGACAGCATTTTCATACCAAGTTTGAATTGTGGTCTCCAATCTTACTGTGAGGGCCCTGGTAGCATTGTTCTTTTCCTTCATAAAAGGTAACCAAGTGCCTCTAAGTCATGCTTGTTTGTACCAACAAAGAGGATTATATGTACCTGCTCAAAAATTTTTGATAATTGCTTTTATAATTAATTTCCAATGATGGGTACCTGTAAAAGCTGCTGATATGAGCACTTAATTAAATGACTAATGAAATTAGCTTTCTTCCCTGTTCTTGCCAGTTGGAAATGATGTAAATATTTCTCCTTGCAGTTGTATTGAAGTAAATTACATAGGCATCAAGAGGGATACATCACATTTTTAAATGATCTTACAGCCAGCTACTGCTTACCAAACAGCATTCAAAAAAAAATGTACACTGTCATGTTGGACACAAGGATACTCAGCTTTTATCAAAAGGTATTTAAATAAAAAATTGAGAATAGTTGGGTTATTAAATTATACTATTGAAACTTTCGAATTATATCTTTCCTGTATCCCTTAATAAGGTTGGAGACCACTACAGTTTAGGAGAATACAATAATAAGGCATTTTAATCAGTATTAAAACTTTAATTAACCAGTAATGATGCATGCCTCTTGGAGCTGACAGCATGGGTCAGCGCATCCTTCAGCGAGTGCCTTACTCTAATTGAAACCAAGCACATGTAAGGTACAGTTTGTTAGTCTGTGTGGTTTTGTTCTTAAAATCCTCTGTTACTTTTTCAGATGTATGTAAATGTATTTTAGATATTTCTGTATGTTTTCGTCTAAGCATTTGGGCACTTGAAGTCTCAATATACAAAACATGCACTTAAATCTTTATGCTTATCATCACCACAACGATGGCATACAGTGATTTTTTTTTCATTATTTGGGTGCCATTGTTGCCAAAACATTTAGTGTCAGTCTTCAGTGAAAAATATAAAGTGCCAAAAAAAATCTTGCAAGACAGAATCCATACTACACTCGTTCCAAGACACTGTGACCATGTACAGTAGAAGTTCTTCCTGATGACCAAATCTCTCTCAACAAATCATGTTAAATATTTTTAGCACATGTCAGTTATTGTCTTATGTGACCTTCTCATTGAAGTACACATGAGGAAAGAGGAAAAGCATCTATCTGACTTCTGCCTCTGGTTTCTAGCCTCTCCTAATAAGCTGAAGCAAGAGAACTGTGTCCTAAGTCCCATGCCACACAGACTTTCGTGGTTGTATTGATACTTGGTAATAGCCACGAATAATGGCTCTGTATTTTATGGATAGAAAAGCCACTTGATTTTGCTTCTGAGTTAGCAGTCAAAAGACCTCTAAGTACAGTAGAAGTGCTCTTCACTGGCCCTGCTTATGTGACTCCCTAGACCCGGAAGTCTCCGTCCCTCTTGTGACCTGCCTGCCCCAGCACAGCTGGGAGGTCTGCTCTCTGCTGTTCACAGAGCTCTTATTCCCTCCTGCCCTTGAGTTCTATGCCCACACCAGATTTCTCCGTACAAGTTCTACTTCTTATTGTAAACAGACAACTCAATTACTTACATAAATCTAGGAAATACAGGTGTCAAAAGAAAGTTATTTCTGCAAAAATTAAGTTGAATGCTTTGGTAAGATTTGATAAAAGTTGAGTTGCTGATAAAGGTTGCTTTTGAATTAGATGTGGTTAGGAAAATCATAAACTATTGAGGAAAACATAAAAATCAAGAAAATTTCTGAGCTTAGATTGCTTTGCAGATTGATTTAAGAAGAACTCATTCTACCTTTAAAAATCTAAACCAATAGGAAAGTGTTAAAATGTACCCAAATCATGTTACTGATATGATTTATGCAAGAAGTGGAACTACAGTCATTGGACCGTAATACAAAGGAAAGACCTTATCTTTACATCAGAAGATTAGCAAATAAACATACAATTAAACATTTTAAGTTATGATTCCCTGCTTTAACCTACTTCCTTCATTAAATGACCAACTACTGGTACTGATCACAACAGTTATGAGAGATTCTACTGTAGTTGAAAGGTTCCAGTTACTTTTATTACAGGCTTTTTAAAAAATAGGGATTGATTTCAAATAGGTGTTATGTAGGCAACTTGCTGTCCTCTTAAAGATGATTTTCTTGACCTTTGTTGAGATCGACTGTACGACTATGTGTATGTGTGTCTGTTTTGAGTGGGTGCTGCCAGGTGGCCAGGGCACATACAGATATTTCATCTGACCTGCCTCTTTATTTCACAATTAACTAAAAATACAAATGTGTTTTCTGATTCTACATTAACTTTGTCTAAGATGTAAAAATTTTAGCTTATCTTTGGTCAAAATCTATCTGAATTAACATAGAAGTATTTGATTTTTAAAATTTAATTCAAATCTTGGAATCAGTGGGAAGATACCAAAATGTTCTCTGATTATACATCTTGGTTAATACGCTCCCCAAATGCTTTATACATGGCAACCTTTTGGCCTCAGAGTGTTTGTTCATGGAAAAAAGCTTTTGAGATGAGAGGGTTGCTTACTTTCTTGTGGCAATTGATTTTTGGTTTTTAACATCCTATGGGTAAAATCTTACAAGGAGGTTTTATAATTTGTCGTACTGAATTGTATGGAGATTATATACTAAGTAAAGTTCTTTTAAGTCATACAAGATGAGTGTCTTACATTTCTTTGAAGGTCAAAAACCAAGGAACCTGCTTATTGAAGTGATTAAATATTTGCTAAATAGAGTAAATCAGCTGGATTTCAGCCACTCTAATAGGTGTGTAATGATATTTCATTGTAGTTTTAATTTCCATTTCCCTGAGGACAAATGATGTTTGAATATCTGTTCATATGCTTTTTACGTCTCTGTATCTTCTTTGGTGAAATGTCTATTTAGATCTTTTGCCTATTTTTCAATTGGGTTTTTTTCTTTCTTATTAAGTTTTAAGAGATACTTGTATATTTGGGATTCAAGTCCATTATCAGATCTGTGTTTTAATAATATTTTCTCCCATGCTATGGCTTGTCTTTTCATTAGCTCAACGGTGTCTTGCACAGAGAAGACGTTATTAATTTTAGTAAAGTCCAGCTTACCAGTTTTTTAATTCATGAGTTGTTCCTTTGGTGTTGATACTAGAATAACGCTGGCCTCAAAGAATGAACCATGAAGTGTTTCCTCTGATTCTGTTTTCTGGAGGAGATCGTGGAGAATTGGTATTATTTCTTCCTTACATGTTCGGTAAAATTCACCAGTGAGGTTTTAGACCATCTGGGCATAATGCTTTTTTTTTTCTTGTTTTGGAAGGTTA
The DNA here is from genome assembly GCF_040939455.1 of Microcebus murinus. NCBI lineage: Eukaryota > Metazoa > Chordata > Mammalia > Primates > Cheirogaleidae > Microcebus > Microcebus murinus. The sequence goes on from NC_134119.1 coordinate 57,375,181, forward strand.
CTAATTGTTGACTCCATTTCACTAGTAGATACAGGGCTACTCAAATTATGTTTCTCCTTGTATGAGTTTTGGTGGGTTATGTCTTTCAAGGACATCCACATGCACAAAAATGTACCTAGGTATAGACCTTACACCTTTCACAACAATGAACTCAGACAAATCACAGACCTAAAGGCAAACTGTAAAACTATAAAACTTCTAGAAGACAACATAGAAGAAATTATCATTGACCTAGAATTTGGTGTTTTTTGTTACGGCACCAAATTCATGTCATTGATAAAGATGTTGCATATGGGTATTGTCTAGAGAGGCAAGAAACGGGAGATGAAAGCACCCCTCTGAGCCCTTTCTGTCAGCTGTAATTCCTTACACTGTCTCCCCACACAGTAAATGAAGACAAATCTGAAGGCGAGACAGAAATACACCCTTAGGGCTCCAGACCATTTACATACCAAAAGCACATTAGTCAAAAGCACTAGGGTATCAAATGGGTGTCACATCCAATTTGTTTAAACAGACATAATATGTAAATAATTGTAGCCAAATATGTCATTGGACAGTTTAGAACCATAACTTTTTTTTTTGATCCTGAAGTCACAAAAAGCTCAAGTTTAACTCCAGACAAACAAAACTGTCAATTGGGGAAGAAAAAAAGTCTTTGGCTTAACTCAGAAAATCTGTTCAACTTTGTCTCACGGTCAGTGATTGATAGATTAAATCTTTAGAAAGATCATAAAAGTTTTGTGTGTTTAAAGCAAGATGATTTTTGTTAATAAAGCTGAATGTTCTGACAGGGAACAGTTAGAAAAGGAGCCAGCCAAGTAGGAAGCAGACATTCAACAGACCAGTGTCTGATGTGGCTAAGAAGCCCTCCACTGATGTCTCAGCAGGAGGAGAGGACACAAAGGACACCATCGCCACCTCTGACACTGGATGACAGGCCCTAACGGTATTGCAGGGGGGAAATGTGGAGCCACCCAGGCCTGGTCAGAGCTATCGCCCAGCAACTTCCTTGTTCCGTGAGCACAGTGTCCTCACCCATGGATGGAGAAAGTCATGATGCCGGTTCTCATGAGGACATAGAATTAAAGGAAGCGATGTAGCTGGACCTTACAAAGGGCCAACACATCCCAGGTTCTCAGCAATCCCCTGCCCACCACTTCTTGTTCCACCTTTGAAAATTATTAAGAGATATTCCCAAATGCATGAGAGAAATGTACATTAAACCTGCACCAAGATATGCCTCTCCCTTATTGTCACATTAGCAAATACGGAATCCCTGTGTGACAGAGGTGGCATTACAAGATAGAACATTCCATAATAGTGTTGGGACAATCTGGACAGAAAAAGATGAAACTGGAGGTCCTACCTTTTACCTGTTGGGTGAAATTCCTCATGGATTATAAGTGCTTAAATCGGAAAGGAAAAACTTTAAAAATGCCTGGAATAAGATATAGGACAACATATTATCTTGAGTATAGAAGGATTTCTTAAACAAGACAGAGAAAGCACTAACTATAAAAGAAAATATCGATAAATTTTACATTTGGTATGTACCTGTAGTCCCAGCTACTTGGGAAGCTGAGGCAGGAGATCATTTGAGCCCAGGAGTCCCAGGCTGTAAGCGCTATATGATCATGGCTGCAAATAACACTGCACTCCAGCCTGGGCAACATAGTCAGACCCTGTCTTTAAAAAAAAAAAAAAAAAAAGATTAAGAACTTTTGTTCACTGAAAAAAACCATGCAAGTTATGTAAAATGTTAACATAGAGGAAGCTGGGTAAAGGGAATACAGGAATTTTCTAGACTGTTGCAACTCTTCCATAAGTCTTAAATTATCTCAAAATGAAAAGTTTTAAAGCCAGAGTGGTGCCCCCTTATCTGTAAAGGGATAGGTTCCAAGACCCACAGTGGATACCTGAAACCACGGATAGTACTAGACCCTACATACACTATGCTTTTCCTATACAGTAGCAGGCAGGTAGCGTGTGTGTATGTATATAGACACACTGAACAAAGGGACTACTCACATCTGGGTGGAAGGGAGCAGGGCAGCGCAAGATTTCATCATGCTACTCAGAGCAGCGCACAGTTTAAAAACTTAAGAATTGTTTATTTCTGGGATTTTCTATTTAATACCTTTGGACCACAGTTGGCTGTGGTTAGCTGAAACTGGAAAGCAAAGCTGCAGATAAGGGGACACTACTGTGTAGATTAAAATGAAAAGACAAACCACAGATAGGGGAAAATATTTGCAACACATGTAACCAGCCAAAGGACTAATGTCCAGACTATGTGAAGAACTGCCACGGGTCAGTAAGAAAAAACATGTAAATAACCCAGTAGTAAAAAGCATATACACCCAAAACACTAAAAACGAAAATAAAAGACATGGACACTCATTTCACAGAATGGCCCGTAAATGTGAACTTGATCCTTCACCGTATTAGACATCAGTGAAATGCAACTGAAGACCACCGTGTGTATGTGATGCGCCTTAAAACACTTTGGTAAGTGTCCTCAGTGGGGCGATGAATGAGGACAAGGGGCCGGTTATACTCTTCTCTCTACTTAGGTACATTTGAGAAGGTTCATAAAGATTTAGAAAAAAAAAAAAAAACCTACAGTGAGATACTGCTTTCCACTCAATTGATTGCCCCAAATCAGGAAGGCTGACATGTTTTGGTAAGCATGTGGACTGGTGGGAACTGCCCACTGCTGGTCAGAGTGGGAACTGCCAGAATCCCTCTAGAAAAGAGCGTGGCAATTTTGCAATGCTTAAGCACATGCATATTCTTTGACCAGCAATTCCCCACAATCGTGTACCTAGAGGAAATACTGCACAAGTGCCCCAAGAGACGTGTGGAAGATTATTCATAAGAAATATGATTCATAATAGAAAAAAATTAGAAGGCAGTAACCCAAATGTCCATCATTAGGAAAACGGCTAGATAGAGCTATAGTCACAGAATGGACTTCTCACTGCGGCAATGAAAATGGGTGAACGACAGCTCCATGCACCAATACAGATGAATCTTAGAAATACAGTACCGAGTGATAAAAGCAGGTCACAGCCACATACAGGTTGATGTAATTGTTATAAAATTCAATACGGGAGGCTAAACAATATATTATTTAGGAATAGATATCCATGTAATAAACTTTTAATTTTCAACAAGGGAAAGAAAAGCTTTGGGATAGTGGTTACCTCTGGAAAGAAGACAGGTTATGTGCGTAACACCCCAAGGACAGGCAACTGAAGAGGTAATTGCTAGAGAGAAATTCCCAGTCATTATGTATATGCTCATTATTATGTATGTTATGTATATGTTTATGATAGCACTAAATTATATTCTAATAGATTACTTACATAAGCAGTGGTACATATATGCGGCAGGTGTCATGCATCCATCAAGAATCTTGTTCTCATTGGGCATGGTGGTTCACACGCTGTAATCCCAGCACTTGGGGAGGCCAAGGCAGGAAGATCATTTGAGGCCAGGAGTTCAAGACCAGCCTGGGCACCATAATGAGACCCTGTCTGCCAAAAAAATTTAAAAATTAGCCAAGTGCAGTGATGCACTTATAGTGCTAGCCACTCAGGAGGCTGAGGTGGGAGTTGGAGGTTGCATTGACCTATGATTATGCCACTGCACTCTAGCCTGGGTGGCAAAGTGAGACTCTGTCTCTAAAAAAAAAAAATCTTCTCAAAGACTACCTTAGGATCTTGGAAAATATATCATTTAATGGAAGAAGTTTCAGAACTGCACAGAGAGACTAGATGATGGTGTACCCAGCCCCCTCTGACTGTAAATGCCTAAAAATGGCAGGTGTACCTACACATATACATGTCTATATTTTACATCTGTGAACAGTGCTGAAAAAGGTACCTTCAATGAACCAGTGATTAGGAGGAATCCCTGAAATTCACAAGGCAAGATGGGCCTGATTTGCAGGACTTGCCAGCCTAAAACATGCCCAGGAGAGGACTTCCGTGGAACACAGGAGCAGCTGAGGTGCTGAGGCAGGAGGGGTGGCCCTGGGGTGTCCAGCCAGATGCTGGCCAGCGCTGCAGCCATGGCCACAGACGGGTCCACTCACTCTGCGCCATAGGCCGTGCCAAGCAGGGAGCAGCAAAGGGATGCTTCTGGGAATCCATGAAGCAAGAATGGGATGTATGAAAACGAACACATAAAAGTCTTGGAAATGAGTGGATGGGCCAAGGAACAAGATGAGGAGCAAGTGAGGAGCAGCATGGTGGATCTGGATACGTGCAGACCAGGAAGCCTGAGGGCTGGGAGGTCTGAGGCACCGGAGTTCTCAACAGCTGAGATCCACAAGGAGAGGAAAGAAATGAATCGAGTAATCAGAGCTCAAAAGAGACAAGTCCACAGAGCATCACATAGGAAGAATGAAAAAGAGACCTGCCCTAGACCCAGGGTGTGAAGTTCAGGATGAGAGAAAGAGAGAACTCTTAGAAGCTTCCAAAGAAATACTTCCTACAAGGAACAAGAATCAGTAGACTCATCAACAACCCCGAATAAAAGACAACAGAGCAACTTCGTCAAGATTTTGATGGAAAACTATCCCGCACCTAGAGTACTGTTCCCAGCATGATTACCTTTCAGAACTAAGGGTCTGGTGACAAACACAGCCTTCAGGGAGTCAGCACATATACCACATTAGTGAAGAAGGACACCAATACATGTGTAGAGAAGTCTCGATAAACAGATTATGTTCCTGGTGACCCTAGCAGGGAGATGGGGGGAAGTGAGAGCTTCTTGCAGGAGGGAACAACACGGATACTGGCGAATTCTAAATCTTAGGAGAATCTGATCATTGATCCAATTCAATGGACTCATTGATCCCAAGGAAACCCAGATCGTCATCTACTTGGGACCCTCTCCTCCTCCCAGTGAGAGGCCATTCACACGGTGTGCAAGGGTGAGAAGTAGAAGACACAGCCTGTTGAAGAGGTGGCTGTACTTTTCGAGCCACTGAAAACCCAGTGTTATGGATACAGTAGTTTCCCCATATCTGCAGTTTTGTCTTCCATGGTTTCAGTTAGCCCACAGTCCACCACCATCTGAGAGTATTAAACCGAAAATTCCAGAAATAAACGTTCCATGTCTTAAAATTGTGTGCTGTTCTGAGTGGCGTGATGAAATCTCACAACATCCCACTCTGTCCCTCCCAGGACGTGGCTCCTCCCTTAGTCCAGCTCTCCAGGCTGTCTGCGCACGACCCACTTGTGGGTCGCTCAGTGGCCGTCTGGGTGATCCGATTAACTCTCATACCGGTATGGCAGAGCTTGTGCTCAAGGAACCCTTCTTTTACTAAATAACAGCCCCAAAGCTCAGGGTGGTGATGCTGGCATATTATAATAATTGTTCTATTTTATTATCAGCTGTTAACCTCTTACTATGCTTAATTTATAAATTAAACTTTATCATAGGTATGCATGTGTAGGAAAAACATAGTATAGATAGGGTTCAGTACTATCGGAGGTTAATACAGGCATCCACTGGGGGTCTCGGGATGTAGATAAGAGGGGACTACTGTACCCGGCACAAAATCTTTTGAAAATTAAACCAAAGGCACACACATGTCCCCGTGCCTAGTGAGGCGAGTTCTGTTGCACTGAAAGTTATTTATGGTGAGCATTATTTGTCATGTTCTCTGTCTTTTCCGGGCCAGGGGCCAAACCCAGCACAGCCCCGCCTCAGCCATCTCCGATACTGCGTGTAGAAATGCCCATGCACCTTGAAAAAGGTCTTTCCTGAGAGTGAGTGACCTAGGGCCATTATCTCCTTATCAAATCATGATTTAAAAATATGACAAAATTTAAAAACAAAATATGACAATAAAACCACATAATTTGCTAAAGATAGAATTGTTGGATCTGATATATCACAAAACCTTACCACGAAGGTGAAGCAATACAGAAAAAGGTACTGATGGTTAATTTTATGTGTCAACTTTGAATTCCCAGTTTATAAAGTGATTTATAGCTTCATAATCACCAAACAGGTGAAACAACACTTTTAAGATGACAAAGTGACCTGGTAAGACTTTTTTTTTTTTTTTTTTTTTGAGACAGAGTCTCACTTTGTTGCCCAGACTAGAGTGAGTGCCGTGGCATCAGCCTAGCTCACAGCAACCTCAAACTCCTGGGCTCAAGCAATCCTACTGTCTCAGCCTCCCAAGTAGCTGGGACTACAGGCACGTGCCACCATGCCCGGCTGATTTTTTGTATATATATTTTTAGTTTGCCAATTAATTTCTATTTTTAGTACAGACGGGGTCTTGCTCAGGCTGGTTTCGAACTCCTGACCTCGAGCAATCCACCTGCCTTGGCCTCCCAGAGTGCTAGGATTACAGGCATGAGCCACCACGCCCGGCCCTGGTAAGACTTCTTAAAATTAAAAAGCCCATTCTTTTTAGCCAATATTCTATCATGGTACATTAAATGAAAAAGAGGACCTTGCCTGTAAGAATCTTTTTTTTTTTTTTTGCATAAAATTTTAAGTTCTCAGTCTTTCAGTGAGATGGACACAAGTTAGCTCCAAAGAATTTTGGCTGAATAATTAAGTTAGGATTCAGCTGCTTGCTTGGAATAAGATTGAAAAAGATAAAGAAATTAAGCCTTTGACCATTTTACCCCAAAATATAATTTCTTCATTATGAGGAACAAAACAGAAAAGAAGTTAAAGAACTTCCTTAATAAAAGCACTGAACTGCCACAAGTCTAATAGACTATTAGGGCCTAGATGAAGATGGAAAATTACCTAATAAAAATTGCAATTTGCATAGATTTGCCCCATAATTACAAAACTTATTAAGCTCTATTTTCCAGATACTATAATGGGGTTCACCTTTCATTTAATGCAATTTGTGATCACTGACAACTGCAGGCAGCAAACGTTGGTAAAATCAAATCCATAATTACATTTTTGGTTGATACGTGAAAGACTGAAATATTCATTAGCTGATATATATATACTATTTGTTAAAATTAAGTAGAATGAAAAATTCTGAAGAAGGTTCTACTCAATTCTTTAGCTTTTCAGGGCTTTAGAGCCATTGATTCTGCGCAAGCCACAGATATGAATGTTACAGAACAGGGAGAGAAACACTCACTTTGGGTCTGTATTCATTCAGTCTATGGTAAATGGTAAATGTTTGTTATTACTGAATGTCATTCAGTAAATGGTAAATGTTTGTTAAAATCTTCCACATGTGTGGTTCTGTCTGCAAATGTCTGTTTCACGCTGAACCTTCTAAGTCGCAACTGCCTTACAGTTTTGTGGCAGACTGAGACGGTAAGGCCCCCAGTGAGTCATGCGTCCCTAGGTTCACGTCCCTTTTCAATGTGGTTCTGTGGCCCCTCCCATCGAATCATAAGGTCTATTTCCACCTGAATCCGGGCTGGCCTGTGACTTGCGTTGGCCAGTAGAATGCAGCAGATGTGAGCCTGGGCCATAAGAAGCCTTCATCTTCTGCCTCTTGCATTGTCCCTGCTGCCGTGGCAGCGAGGATGATGGGAGACAGGGTACCGGGAGAGGTCTGGCAGACGGCCAGCACCAAGACCCCAGACGTGAGGAGGCCAGCTTGGACCCTTGAGCTTCTAGAAGGCTTCAGTTATGTGAGTAGCCCTCCCTACGATGTCCCCACGAGGACCGCCTCCCTTCCAGAAGCCTTCCTCACCTCGCTACTCCTCACTGCCTCGTGCCCTTCCTTCCCACCAGACTTGCTTAAGTCTCTCTAGGCTCTGAGTATCAAAACCCTCTCAGATCAGGTTAAAAGGAGAATTTATTTTGCATCAGAAAAGTCACCCAAAACTTGAAAATAGTTAAAATAGATTTGCTGGGTGTTCTTTGGGGACTGTCCTGCTTTTTCATCCTTGATTAACTTTCCATCGACTTGGCTATTTCAGGTCTCTGTAGGGACAGAGGTGAACTAAGAGATTTTCAGGGTAGATATGCAAATAATCTCTGACCAAGTAGAAAAAAGATAACCCCAGATACAGGGGTTTTGACTCTGCTTAAAATTAACCAAGTTACTATTTAAACCAGCAATCCTAACATTCCTTTATTAAGTCACCTGAAACAGCCAGTCCTCCAAATGCACTTTGAAACGGTTTTAGCATCTTCCTGGTCTCCATATTAATTTATGAGTCAAGGAAAATCTTTGGCACTCGTTCTTTTGATTGCTGAATCATGTTATTTAATCTGTTGTAAATTATACCTTAGAATAAGGCCCCAAAAAGGGTTTCAGAGAACCCAAGGACTGGAGGAACTATTCAGCCTTGCGAGGCAGCCCTCGGTGTCTCTCTCTCTCTCTCTCTCTCTCTCTCTCTCTCTCTCTCTTTGTGTCTCTGCTGCACTCTCCTCCCCCCTCCTCTCTTTTCTCACTGTTAGGGAAAACGGCCATCCCACAACCCTTAAGTTTGCACAGTCTCAATTTAGAGGAACAGCCCAGACTGGCCACAGTTGCAGAATCTTAAATCTATTTCTAAGAGAAAGACCAAGAACGCTGCAGTTTGGTCCTGGCATCTGCTCCTTGAGCACTAGAAGGACAAGGACTAGACTGAGAAGCGTCCGCATCTGTGTGACCAAAAACATCACTGCAGACCCCCCAGGACCAGGCCGTGGCCACCCTGAGGCCCCCACTGCCTCTGGATGCCCAGAAGTGAGCTGAGCCTGTGGAGAGAATGGAGTGTGGGTGTCCTGGTGTTATTAATCTCCCCTCTCAGATTCACCGGTGTTTTTCTTTTGCTTGATTAGCATTGCCAAACTTTAAGTCATTTTAAATTTTTTTCAAGAGAACTATTCCCTATATTAAAAATTCCACTCTAGTTCTTCTCTTCAATTTGTTGTTCTCTGATTTTGTCTCCATTGGTTCCATTTTTATTTTTCTCAGCTTTATTTTATTGGTTTTCTAGCTTTTTATTGAATATTGAGTTCGCTTATTTTCATCCTCTCTTGCCTAATAATGAAAACACTTCATCCTCCTGCTCTGAGCAAAGATGTGGCTACATGTCTCAACCTTTGGTGCTTCATGTTCTCCCGGTTTCTAGCTTCTGAGGAGCCTGGGATTGCTACTTGGGTCTGCTCCTTGACAGAAGGTGTACTTAAAAGGCTTGTTTAGCTTCCAGAGCTTGATTTTTTTTAAATTAACCTTTTGTAATTGATTTCTAGTTTTACTGTTGTCAGAAAATGTGCCCTGTGGCACACCTTGCCCTGTGGAACTGGAGATTTTCCTCTTGTGGCTGTTGTGTAGGTTCTAAGATAAGGTGATTATACCCAGACCAGAATGCCCCACGGATCCACAAATCAACCTTATTACAAAGCTTCTAACTCTTGTTTTTCCTATTTGACCTGTCAAAGATTGAGAATGGTATGTTGAAATGTCTCACTGTGATTCTCCTTGTGACAATTTATTCTTGAATTTCCTCGAGTTTTGCTTTATACATTTCGACTTCAGTAATTTGCTACATTTGTGTTAGTGATATGGACATCTTCATTGTGAATCATACCTTCTGGACCGTTAATATGTTGACCCAAATCTATATCACATGTTCATCACATAGCCCCAGTTTTTTATTGCATCTGCCTGATACTCAAATATTTGAGCATCTGCCATGTGCCAGGCACTGTGCCTGGCGCAGGAGACAGAGTGGTGAATGGAACCAACAAGGTCCCTGACCTTACAGAGCTCCTAGTGGAGGAGAAAGACGGTGATCAAATTTAGCAACAATGTTAGACTCACACGCTCACGCACACACTCTCACATTCACACGTTCTCATACACACTAATGCTCTCAAACACGCACACACCATTATGTGCTTGCATGTACGCAGACCCGCTGCCGCTCACACTGACACATACACACTTGTTCACACGTGCACACGTTCACACACTCATGCACATTTCAACCTGTAAAAGTATCCCTGTGGGATGGACTGTTAGGAAGGGAATTTGGGGGTTGAAAGTCATGGGCATTTTAAATGAAAAAAAAAAAACTGCCACGTTTTTGTTCTCTAAAGACAGTACTTCCCACCAGCTGGGCAGGAACGCTTCTCCCCATACCCTTACCAACACAGAATTTTTTTCTAGATTTTGACATTTAGGCTGGTCCAAGAGGTGACAGTGCCATTTTTGTGAGTATATTAGTATTTCTTTGATTCATAAACATGAGCACCTTTTCCCGTACATTTATCTTGTCTATGTTTACAAGCCTTTTGCTCATTCTATTAACACCTTGCTATACTCACAGATATGTTTTCAATTTTGTCATTTGTTGTTTAACCTTATCGATGGTGTGATGTGTATGTAAGTTGTTAAATTTGGAGTGCCCTGTTTTTTTCTTCTGTTGCTTGTAGATTTCTTTTCGCCTCTCAGATTATGAAGACACGCTCCTATATTTTCTTCTGCTACTTTAGCAATTCTTTTCTTGCTTTTAGAGTTCTAATCCATCCAGACTCTTGTGAATAATATGAAAGCAGAGATGTAATTTCTCCCTAACTGAATAGCCAGTTGTCCTGGCAACATTTATTGATTAATCAATGAACCAGTCCCCACCAAAAGTGAAATACTATTGCCAGAGCAAGAGGTAGTAGGGAAGAGGGATGCTGGGCAGAGGGAAAAAAATAAATGTGTAATTCCAGTGCATAAGATTTTCTTTCCAAGTCGTAGAGCCTCTATTCTGAAAGGAAGCAGCAACTGCGTGGTGAGGAGCCATTTCCAGCCCACGGAGAGCTTGCTTTATTTAGGGAAGACAGATCTTGTTTCATGGAGACCAGGCTTTTGGTCTGAGTCCAAGATGCAAAGAGGTAGCCACCCAGCCGTGAGCAGAGCCCCCAGATCTCGGGAAACAGGCACCCCAGGAGCAAAGGCAGTGAATACAGCATGCAAGCTGTGATGAACACTTCCACGGTGGCCAGTTTAATACAAAGAGCCAAGTCCTTTGTTTTGATAAATCTCAAATGCTTACCTTGAAGAGAGAGGTTGTCATGGTAACTCTCTCAGAGACAATATCTTCACCATAGACCAGTTGTTTAAACTCTAGAGAACAATCTTTTCCTCTGTGATGACAATTAAAACCCAACAAGGAGACCGAACCTGGCAGCACCAGTATGGACCACAGGAAGTGGTATGAAAACCTTCACTGGTTTTCAAAACACTTCAAAAATGGTACAGGGACTTAAAGACATATGACACCTTTTTAAAGAGCTAATATCAATTGTTGCTTAGCATGATAAGTATAATAATATTATAATGAGTTTGCTTTTTTAAAATATGAGTATATTTAATGCTAAATTAAAATACACAGCCAGGCCGGGCGCGGTGGCTCACGCCTGTAATCCTAGCTCTCTGGGAGGCCGAGGCGGGCGGATTGCTCAAGGTCAGGAGTTCGAAACCAGCCTGAGCAAGAGCGAGACCCCGTCTCTACTATAAATAGAAAGAAATTAATTGGCCAACTAATATATACAAAAGATTAGCCGGGCATGGTGGCGAATGCCTGTAGTCCCAGCTACTCGGGAGGCTGAGGCAGGAGGATTGCTTGAGCCAGGAGTTTGAGGTTGCTGTGAGCTAGGCTGACGCCACGGCACTCACTCTAGCCTGGGCAACAAAGCGAGACTCTGTCTCAAAAAAAAAAAAAAAAATACACAGCCAGGAATGACATATAGTCATGCCTGTAACCCCAGCATTTGTGGAGGCAGAGGCAGGAGGATTGCTGTAGCCCAGGAGTTCAAGAGCAGCCTGGGCACCATAGTGAGATTCTGTCTCTGCTAAAAAGAAAGAAAAAAAGTTAGCCAGGCATGGTGGCTCACACCTGTAGTCCCAGCTGCTTAGGAGGCTGAGGTGAGAGGATAATTTGAGCCCAAGAGTTCATAGGTTACAATGAACTGTGATGGTGCCACTGCACTCCAGCCAGGGCAACAGAATGAGACCATGTCTCTAAAAAAAAAAAAATTAAGTAAAATAAAATAAATTTAATTAATTAAAATACATGAACCTAAACGGTCTCCATCCTCATCACCTGCAGCTTCTAAACCATTGCCGTATGTCTTAACCCTGTTTCTGGGCAAGAAGCACCCGCAGCCTGACAGAACCAGGCTGAAACTGGGCCCGGCACCTCCCAGACACGTGGCTACAGCAGCACAGTGCCTGCTGGGGGTGCGGAAGGTGTAAGGGAAAGCAGCTGTGAGAAAAGACCATCACATAGGTGTGCGCTGGGTTATGGGAACCAGCAGAGGGTAGTGAAACAATTAGGGCTGGCACTACCGGGAAGATGTCATCACCCCTGTGCTGAAGGAGTCAAGGGAGGGAGCAGTCTTTCTGGAGTCCCGTGAGGACTGGGATTATGGGAGAGGGACCCCTCCGCACGAGCTGTAGCTGTAGGAGGCTGCCAGGTGCAGAAGCAGGCTCTGGAGTTGACATCCCTCGTGGACAGGCCACCTGCTTTGGTTTCCTCATCTATAAAGAGTGGATAATAATACTACCAATGTCATGGGGCTAACGATTAAAATTTATCCGGTCCCTGACTTACAGTTTTTTACTTTATGATGCTATGAAAGATATACGCCTTCAGCAGAAACCGTACTTTCGGTACCCATACAACAATTCTGCTTTTCACTTCCAGGACAGTGTTAAGTAAATTATATAAGATAGTAATTTTATGATGAAACAGGCTTTGTGTTAGACAATTTTGCCCAACTGTGGGCTAATGTAAGCGCTGTGAGCATGTTTAAGATAAGCCACCTGAGCTGTGATGTTCGGCAGGTTAGGTGTATTAAATGCATTCAGTTCCCCAGGTCACACAAGGCAGGAATGAAGAGTGGGGTGGGGGAGACAGAGCATGAGAGAGTGGCAACTAGCAGTATATATAAGGGAATAAGTAGGGTATGGGTCACTGTAAGTCCACAGGGAAATGCCTGAATGGCCCATTTAAATGAAGCAAGGAGGGCCAGGCGAGGTGGCTCACGCCTATAATCCTAGCACTCTGGGAGGCCGAGGTGGGCAGATCGCTCAAGGTCAGGAGTTCAAAACCAGCCTGAGCGAGACCCCGTCTCTACTATAAAAAAAATAGAAAGAAATTAATTGGCCAACTAATATATATATATATACAAAATGAGCCGGGCATGGTGGCGCATGCCTGTAGTCCCAGCCACTCGGGAGGCTGAGGCAGAAGAATTGCTTGAGCCCAGGAGTTTGAGGTTGCTGTGAGCTAGGCTGACGCCACAGCACTCACTCTAGCTGGGGCAACAAAGTGAGACTCTGTCTCAATAAATAAATAAAGGAAGGAAGGAAGGAAGGAAAGCAAGCAGGTGCCCAGTCTGCTAGACAGGAGCTTTGCCTCTAACTTCTTGTGTCTGGCCACTGGCTTGGACGTGGTGTTCTCACAGCCAGGCAGCACCCTTCGCCGTGTTGCTCCCACTAAAGGGAGTCCGTGCGTAAGGTCTGTGGAATAGACATGCAAGCATAGTAATTACAGTTGCAGACATAAACGTTAGAAAAACTAGAAAATGGCGTAAAGTGACTGAGCAAGGGAAGATAAAGAGGCAAGGGACTGTTTCCATTATAAGTAATTTTCTATTATTCTTTAACCATGTGCACAAATGGGATAAAACAATTTTTCACTGAAGATCATTTCACGACGTCTCACCATATCTTTGCTAATATCCAACAGGTGGGTTTGCCATTTTAGAAAGACCCAATGAGCACAGGGGAGAGGCTGACAGAGAGATTGAAAGACTCGCATCTCTGTCCGCCACAGTGCACGGACCGTACCTGGAAACCGATTATAACAACAAGCTACAAAGCACTCGAGTCGTCTCAGCACTTACTGATCAGACATTTCATAATAAGGAATTGCAGGCCGAGGCGGGCGGATTGCTCAAGGTCAGGAGTTCGAAACCAGCCTGAGCGAGACCCCGTCTCTACCAAAAATAGAAATAAATTAATTGACCAACTAAAAATATATATACAAAAAATTAGCTGTGCATGGTGGCACATGCCTGTAGTCCCAGCTACTTGGGAGGCTGAGGCAGGAGGATCGCTTGAGCCCAGGAGTTTGGGGTTGCTGTGAGCTAGGCTGATGCCACGGCACTCACTCTAGCCTGGGCAACAAAGTGAGACTCTGTCTCAAAAAAAAAAAATAAGGAATTGCAAGGAGAAGGAGGCTGATAGGATAATGATTCTGTGGATTTTTTTTTACTATTAATAGTTCTTATTTTTTAGAAATACATACTGAAATATTTACAGATGAGATGGTACCATGTCTGGGATTGCTTCCAGATCCGCCGGGGGGAGGAGGGTATGGATGAAACCAAACTGGCTGTAAGTTGATAGCGTGGAGTTCATCATACTATTTGCTCAACTGGCGTATACGTGTGAAACTTCCTATATTAAAGGCAGAGAAGAGGAATGTGTATACGAAGTGGCAACAGCACACATTTTGACATCTTATTTTTAAAAATTAAATATATGCTGTTCAGTTGCAAAATATAAAGCCCTAATTTGGGCAGAGCGTCCCCTTCGAAGGGATTTGAACATACATTTCCGAACCCCAGGACTGGAGTGTGGGTGCTGCTGGTGATGCTCCGGCTCTCAAGCAACGGGGAACAGAGAGAAACCGGCAGTGCATGAAAGGGAGGCATTCATCATGCTCCCCAAAGTCTGAGGACCCCCTCCCAAATAGTCACGAGTCCCTCTCACCCCAGGGTAGCACCTGATTCACTTGGGTTGGTTTGCCATGCCAGACCAAGGTGCCGCTTTGGCAGGGAGGCGGAAGATCATGAAGTAGGAGGGGAAGGTGTGGGCCAAGGTTTGAGGGAGAAAACGAGACTGTCTGCTAGAACAGTGTTTACAATAGGCACTTAATGTTTGCCTGGATGGGTGAGAACCAAAGCACAAGCACTGAAGGAAGGGGTAAGAGAAGAGGTCTGTTGATAAAGGCTGTAATATTATAAAAATCTATATGATTTTTGCTATGAATGTTTGTGTCCTCTTCCAAATTCATAAATTGAAATCCTAATCCCCAAAGTGATGGTATTCAAAGGAGGGCTTTGGAGAGTGATAATTTTTTTTCTTCTTTTTTTAAATATTTGGGGGGCTTTTTGTTTTTTGTTTGTTGTTTGTTTGGTTTTTTTTTTTGAGACAGAGTGTCACTCTGTTGCCCAGGCTAGAGTAAGTGCCGTGGCGTCAGCCTAGCTCACAGCAACCTCAAACTCCTGGGCTCAACCAATCCTTCTGCCTCAGCCTCCTGAATAGCGGGGACTACAGGCATGCGCCACCGTGCCCAGCTAATTTTTTCTATATATTTTTAAGTTGTCCAGCTAATTTTCTTTCTATTTTTAGTAGAGATGGGGTCTCGCTCTTGCTCAGGCTGGTCTTGAACTCCTGAGCTCAAATGATCACCCGCCTGGGCCTCCTAGAGTGCTAGGATTACAGGTATGAGCCACCGCACCGGGCCAGATTTGGGTATTTTTTTTATTTCAGCATACTACTGGGGTATAAATGTTTAGGTAACATATATTGCCTTTGCCCCACCCGAATCAGAGCTTCAAGCGTGTCCATCCCCCAGACAGTGTGCACACCGCACCCATTGGGTGTGAATATGCCCACCTCCTCCTCCCCCCTCCCTTCTGCCCAACACCTGGTGAAGGTTACTACCATAGTGCACATAAGCATTGATCAGTTAATACCAATTTGATGATGAGTACATGTGGGGCCCCTCTGAGGGTCATTCTTGTCAAAGAAGCCAGAGGAGTTTCTGTGATTCTTGTCTAAGCTCATGTGTAACCCTCCATTGTTTACCTTTTTGGATTTTCGTATTCATTTTCTCCTGTGTTTATTTATTGATTTGCATAGTGTGGCCACAGCAGCCTACCCAGTGTCATAAATATGCAAAAGGCAGCCATAGGCATAAGTCAAATTTTAGATTCATGAAACAAAACATTTTTCAAACATGTGACTTAGAAGTAAGTGGAAAAGTCACTGCAGACATGGCAAGATTCCATATAAATTGCTTCAGCTGAAGTTAGACACTCAATTAGGCACTTAATTATCCTGAAGCCTTATTGATGCCCTATTAGAAGTGGCCCCACCCCCTGGAATCCAATGGAGATCCAAGTCTGCTCCATGGAGGGATCCAGAGGCAAGTGTAATACAGGTAGCCTTCAATCCACAGCTCCCAGCTACCTCCCTTCCTGTTGTCCTAGTCACACCACTCAGGGCACAAGCATTTTCCTCCTGAGATTCTCTCACATCTGAAATTTAAATGTGGGTTTTCCTTCAGGACTGCAAGCAGACAGCCATGCCACTGGCCACACTGTAAGGATGTCAACCTTTAGCGACAGCTCAGACCTTCAAGGGGTCATCATCCGAGCCACTCTGATCAGCTGCCTGGAGTTGGGCTCTGACTGATGGAGTCAGTTAATGGTCCCTGGCCCTCTCATTAATAACTTACCTCCACAGGCGGCCAGCTCCAGGTCCCTGCCCCTGGTATCACATTATATGATAATTATACTCATATTAGTTTTTCATACCCTTTGGACACAGACATGCTAATTTGGATTATTAGACATTAAAATCTTATAAAGTTCTCTAGCGATTTGAGGTCCAATTTCTTAAATTGGGGGCTCTGTTGGAGAGAAAAGATACGGCTACTTCCCGGGTGGGTAGGCAAGTTAAGCTCCTCTGCGGGCGGGGATGTTGCGTCTCATGCCAGCCTCAACACCTGATTTTAAAGTGTGTGTCAGAGAAAGACAAATCCTGTATGATCTCAGTTACGTGTGGACTCCAAAAAGGGAAACTCCCAGAAGCAAGGAGTAGAATGGTGGTTTCCAGGGACTGGGGGTGGGGGAAACGGGGGAATGTCAAGGGTGCAAACTTGCAGTTGTAAGAAGACATTCTGGAAATCTATCATGCATCATGGAGACTATAGTTCATAAAAACGTATGCTTAACATTTGCTAAGAGTGTAGATCTTGGATGTCCTCATCACAAAAGAAAAGATAACTAGGTAAGGTGATGGGTGCGTTAACTGACTTGACTATGGTAATCATTTCACAGCACAGTTGATGCTGGGACAACATGGATTGGAACTACACGGATCCATCCACTCGTAAACAGATTTTCTTCTGCCTCTGCCACCTCTGGGACAGCGAGACCAACCTCTTGCCTTCCTCCTCCTCGGCCTTTTCATTGGGAAGACAATAAGGATGAAGACCTTGATTACGATCCACTTCCACTCAGTGAGCGGTAAATATATTTTCTCATATGATTTTCTTAGTGACATTTTCAGGATATAATATGTATATAAAATATGTATTCGCCAACTGTTTATGGTATCAGTAAGGCTTGCGGGCAACAGCAGGATATTAGTAGTTACATCTTTGGGGAGTCAAGAGTTATCCATAAATTCTTGACTGCATCGAGGATCAGTGCCCCTCGCCCCCATGTTGTTCAAGGGTCAGCTGTATATACGTATATCAAATCATCACACTGTACACCTCCAATTCACACAATTGCATGTGTCCATTGTACCTCAATAAAACTGAATGGGGAATGTCCATAGCCTCTTTACTGGCCTCCTTACCACTTGCCCAACAGTCTTCATCTCCTCAACCCCAGACGCCCACAACACAGGCAGAGATGTGGACTGGGAAGAGCTATAAATGAATATGGACTCTTGATGGCAAGCCAGACCTTCAGCTTCCCAGAGTGTAAGAACTCTTAACCACTGTCATGCTCTGAATGAACTGCAAGGACCCTGCAGCTCTGTCCATGGAGTTGTTACGAGTTTGGCTCCTAGGAGACACAAGGCTGTTGACCCAGAATGAATCCCTGATAAAAATGTATTTTTATTTTCTTGTATCTGAATTGTCCCCTGAGGGACTGAAGAAAAGAGTCCCCAGCTGTTGGGTGGAGCATCATCACCTGGACTACTACAAGGATGACTGCTACAGAGGGACACTTGACACTGCCAGGCTTCTACCCCACGCCCTGCGAGTAGACTAATGCCGTGTGGTCATGAGTCTGGATGTTCGGTTGGGTTTAACCACTTCGGTACAAGCGTCAACTATAGCTGACAGCCACAGATGAACATGCACAGCGACTTTAGCCGACAGCCCTGATAGGACTTTTCTAATTTTTCATTTATCAAAATAAAATTGTGAACATTTAAAAATAATATAATAAAAACATGTATGTCTATGTTACCTATTCTGATTTACATGACAAGTAAAGCTGCCTGTAAAGTAAAACAAGCTTTCGGTGCTTTCAAGCTTTCTTCATCACACAAGAGCAAAACGGACTCATCGTCAACGCACAGCACAAACTGTCGTGCGGACTGTGAGTGCCGACTGTGGGTGAGGTTTCGCAGAGGGTGTGCGCCTTACCGAAGTGGTTAAGAAGAGCCCCCTGGCATGAGTTCCTCCCCGCCGAGGTATG
Source organism: Microcebus murinus (assembly GCF_040939455.1). Taxonomy (NCBI): domain Eukaryota; kingdom Metazoa; phylum Chordata; class Mammalia; order Primates; family Cheirogaleidae; genus Microcebus; species Microcebus murinus. Next base: position 57,393,643 of record NC_134119.1, read on the forward strand.
CTGTGGTCTGATTAAATGACAATATGTGTGTGGTGCTGGGCAGCAGGCGCTGTTTGTGCCCCTCTGAGATCCCCTTCAGGGGCTGCCTGGAGTGTTGACTACAAATGGCTCCCAGCTGCCCCTTCTCCAAAGAATGGCCTCAACTACGCTGCCTCTTCCTTGCCTAGCAGGTTATATCTGGCTGTCCTGACACCCCTGCTCCAGCGGCAGCCAGTGGCCAATGACTGAGTGACATGGGGATACAAGAGGCTGGCCTCCTCGCCTCTAAGTCAGTCTAACTCTGTGGCACACTTTGAGCTCCTGAGTTCCCTGTGCAGCTAGACTGAAGACAGATACCACACTCAACCTTCGCTTTCTTCCCGGCCCTGGGCCCTCGTTCCCATAGCCCAGGAGTCAAGGGTCGTCTGCTGGCACACGCTTGCTCCTGTCTCTGCAACTGTGCATCTGCTGGTTTGGAGGTCTCGGGCCCCAGGGGTCACAGCAGTGGTTCCCTTGACCTGGACACCCAGACTGCCCCTGACCCTTTTGGGATCTTCATGCCACTGAGCCAACAGGAAGAGAAGAGGGCTGATCTCCTGACCGCAGTGGTTGAGCCCAACGGTCAACAGGAAGTGGGTTGCTACCACACAGTAGACACTGGGAGAAGTAAGTCTGGCGCCCAGGCAGTTCTCCAGAGTACCTCTTAGTGTGCCAGCGTTCATGGTAAAAGTTAATAAGAACTACACGATCTATTAATATGAGGAAAACTATAAAACTTTGACAGGTGACATCAAAGAACTAAATAAATGGAGAGATAGTCCATGTCCATGGATAGAAAGACTCAGAATTATCAAGATGTGAGTTCTTCCCAACTTGACCAATAAATGCTATGCAATCCCTGTCAAAATCCCAGCAAGTTATTTTTAGGGGATCAACAAACTGATCCTAAAGTTTATATGAAGAGGCAAAAGACCGAGAGTAGCCGACACAATATTGAAGGAGAAGAACAGAGTCAGAGGACTGACACCACTTGACTTCAAGACTCTTCGTAAAGCTACGGTGTGGGATATGCCAACAGATCGATGGAACATGACAGAGTGCCCAGGGATAGACTCACCTAAATACAGTCAACTGATCTTTGGCAAAGCAGCAAAGGCAAAGAGAGTCTTTTCGACAAAGTGCTAGAAAAACTGCACAGCCACATTCAAAAAAATTCATCTAGACACAGACCTTAACACCCTTCACAAAAATGTATGCAAAGTGGATCCTACACCAAAATATAAAATACAAAGCAATAAAACTCCTAGAAGAGGACAGAAGAAAATCTAGATGACCTTGAGTATGGAGATGACTTTTTAGAGACCCCCAAAGCCACACTCCATGAAAGGAATAATCAAAAAGCGGGGCTTCATTAAAATTAAAACCTCCTAGGCTGGGCGCGGTGGCTCACGCCTGTAATCCTAGCACTCTGGGAGGCCGAGGCGGGCGGATTGCTCAAGGTCAGGAGTTCAAAACCAGCCTGAGCGAGACCCCGTCTCTACCATAAAAATAGAAAGAAATTAATTGGCCAACTAATATATATAACATAAAAATCAGCCGGGCATGGTGGCCCGTGCCTGTAGTCCCAGCTACTCGGGAGGCTGAGGCAGGAGGATCGCTTGAGCCCAGGAGTTTGAGGTTGCTGTGAGCTAGGCTGACGCCACGGCACTCACTCTAGCCTAGGCAAGAAAGCAAGACTCTGTCTCAAAAAAAAAAATAAAATTAAATTAAAACCTCCTGCTCTGTGAAAGACAACGTTATGAGAATGAGAAGACAAGCCGGAGACTGGGAGAAAACATTTGCCAAAGACACGTCTGACAAAGGAGTGCTACCCAAATTATATGGAGAATTCTTGAGATGCAACAGTAAGAAAATAAAAAACATGATGAAATAATAGGCCCAACACCTTAACATATACCTCACCAAAGAAGATGGAGAGATGGCAAAAAAGTATATGATGAGATATTTTATGTCATAGGTCATCAGTGAAATGCAAATTAAAACAACAATGAGGTACCACTACACGCCTGTTAGAATGGCCCAAATCCAGAACACCGGCCCCTCAGGATTCTGCAGCCTCAGAGAGCAGGGAGATGCCCGGTCCTCGCTGCTCCCAGCAGGGCTAAGCAGGGCTTCGGGAAGGTTCCAGGGGGGAACAAGTGAATGCTTTGTAATCCACATTTTAACTGACACAAGCCTCTAAAAGCGTTGGCTATGACTGCCCCGCCCAGCCTATGCCTGGCCCCACTGGTAGAAGCAGCCAGGCGGAAGGCAGGGAAGGCCGGGGGAAGCAACCTAGAAGAGAGGGTTGGTCAGGAAGGATGTCAACTCCTGTGATAAAGGGAGACCTTTCAACGTTTCCATGCGTCCGGGTCCCCAGCCTTGTCCCGGCCAGGAGCCGGGGCTGCCCGCCCGGACGGACCGGGGCGGCACCCACGGAGCCCAGCCCTGGACCTGGGGCGCCGCAGGGAGGAGCGGTGGCCGGGATCCCCTGTCTGCCCGACACCACACCGGGCCTGGGAGGGGGCCGAGCTCGGCACCGGCGCATCTCCAAAGTGACCTGTGAGATACGGCAGAGGAATGAACAGAGCATCTGTGCAGGGCACCTGGGGGAAAGGATGGAACAGACCAAAGCAGTACCCTGAGATAGAAAGGGATGGAAGGTCGAGGTGAACCGTACTTATTCATGAGGTGTGGGAGGCGAGCGACCTCGAGTAGCTGCTGAGCCATCGGTCAGTCGGGAACTGAGAGTTGATGGCACCACAAAAACCCAACGCGGTCTCTGTACTGCCAAAGTCTCTGTTGCAAAATTAATCCCATAAATAGCTGGAAAAAGGGCAATCAGCACCGCAGTGCGGGGGACAACCACGAGGACCCGAGACCGCCCTCCCTCTAGCCGGGGCCCGTCAGGGGCATGGACTGTGGCTCAGAGAGCCGCCTGCGCTGGGCAAAGACTAGTGACCATCGTAGGTTGCGTGTAACTGCTGAGGTGTGAGGAACAGGACCTTGCGACAAAGGGAACTACGACGACTGGCCCAAACTGCAGTTAGCCAAGAACCCACTGAGCCGCCGTGGCTTTGGTCTGCATGTCATGAACAGAAAACTTCTGTGACCAGCATGAGTGTCACCGAGGTGGGAAGATGAACCCAATTTACAGAAACATGGTGACTCCAAGAAAGGACAGTGTCTCCAACACAAACCACAGGAGGTCATTAAACCCGCTGGCACCAAAGAGGAACTTTGGCTTGAAAACAAAATTAGTGTGAAAGATAAAGAAACACTATGCCTGGAACCACGTGGTCTCTGTGCCTGGAGACACCAAACATAAATCTCACCAGGGACTGAATGGACTCCTGCTTTGTGCATTGAGGTTTAAAGATACCATGTTCTTGTTGTGAACCATAATCAGAATGACCGATAGTCTTCAGCTTATCTGGAAGATGTATTTGAGCCAGAGCATTGAATACCTCGAGTAGATTGTAATGGGTGTGGCTGTATCATTGAGAACGCTTAGTAGAACAAGAGAACCAAATGGGTAGAGCAGTAGGAAAACTCGTAAGGTGTATTCAGTATAGAAAGTGACCTGTGAGATACGGCAGAGGAATGAACAGAGCATCTGTGCAGGGCACCTGGGGGAAAGGATGGAACAGACCAAAGCGGTACCCTGAGATAGAAAGGGATGGAAGGTCGAGGTGAACCGTACTTATTCATGAGGCACAGATTTCATCAGTAATCTGGCTCCTGATATTATGATGTCATGCCCTAGCTTTAACAGTGAGCCCAAAAGGATTTTGAAAAAATGTCACTCTGTACTGCATGCAGCCGTATGTAAAATAGGCTTGCTCTGAGCAAAGAAGCATCAATATCTATTACTTAGAAACAGATGAGAAGGCAAATCGGCAGCTGCTAGACAACAATCAGACACAACCCCACTCCGTTGTGTTTTGTGCCTCCAGATTTCTTTTTAATGGGCCTAACTCTCCTTCTGCCTCTTGTATCTCGTAATTGTCAGTGAGTTCAACAGTACCTTTCCATGGCATAACGACTGATTGACTGCAGAATCATGGCTAATAAACTGACAAAAACAACTTACGAAGACATAGCCTTTAAGTGTGTGAGGTGACACTGTGCAGTTCAACATGCGACACAAACAGCTATGAAGCCGAAGCTCACGGCCAAGTTCGCTGTGGCTTTCTCCGAGTGAGTCGGGCATATGGCACCATAATGGAGCATAAATTCACAGCAACAGAGATGTACGAGGGAGATTAAAGCTTCATCTGTAAGGACATACTGCGTGGCAAAAAACAACAATTATTGTATTTTCTGCTTTATATTATAATGAGAAACTCACTCCCTTTCGGTAGAGTGTGGGCTCCCTCTGCTGCTGGCAGGAGACACCAGAACTCCAGGCATTTGAGGCTCCTTGGAGACCTGAGTAGAGAAGGTGGCCTGTCCTGGGGCTGAACGTGGCAGAGGGACCGACTTATTCTGCAGGCCCTGCCCTGTGGGCTTGTGAGACTGTTTGTGCTGCTGCTTCAATAAGAAGCAAGAAGTAGAAGCGATGGAAAACACAAAGAAGTGATGTGTCATCCAGACCACTTGTGTTCGTACTCAGGTGCATCACAGAGCTGATGCTGAAAAGCTTGGCTTCTCTTTTCTTCTTTCTTCCTTCCTGTCCTCCTTCTCACTTTCCTCCCTCCCTTCCTTCCTCCCTTCCTTACTTCCTTCCTTCTATTCCTTCCACGCAGCCACTGGAGAAGTTCCTTTGTCTCCATTTCAGAAGGCTGCTAACAGTTTTGCTAGTTCTCTGGGCTCTGCCTTGTCCAGGGGCTTCCAGCAGCTGGCTTTTGTGGTGCACCCCCCAGAAGGTCTGTCACTTTCCCCACATCAGAAGGCAGTGCCTCTCAACACACCTGGCTGCACCCCACCTGCCACCAGTTCCACTTCGAATTTACTGCTTCTCAGCAATAGGACGTTTTGCTGTAGCCATCCTGAGAGCAGAAACGTTTTAATGCCACAACTCTGATGTGTCCGTTTCAGCCAAACCAAAAAATAAACCCTTAAACTCCAGCTGTTTCTATTCCCAAGATGTAGATGAGAGATCGTAAACTCCAATCCCTAGAGATGGGCTGGGGCTTGCGTGTGGAGTATGTGAGGTTCTGGGGTTGGGTCAGATTCCGCAGTCTTTGAAACTAGGACCACACTTGCTCCTCTCAGAGGGAACCATCATCCATCATCCTAAGAAAAATGTCCCGCTCACTCACTGATAATTTTCTTCTTTCTGTGATCAGTATCTTAAATTCTCTGATTTCTCTCTAAGGGCCATACTTTCAGTTAACCAATAGAGATTGTGTGTGTGTGTGTGGTGTGTGTGGTGTGTGTGTGTCTATGTGTGACTTGCTGGTGATGCTAGCTAGCCTTATTTTACTGGGTGTGCATGAGATACTAAGTGAGAGGGAGCAGGATTACTTGCTAGCTCTCTGGTAATATTATATATGCTGACGTGTGACCACCTGTTCTTACCTGCAGCCTGCATAGACAAATGTTCAGTTACATTTCCAATGGTGTTCTTGGTAATATGCACAAGACTATTCAATAGGAAAAGGATAATCTTTTCAACAAACAGTGCTGGGAAAATTGGATATCCACATTAAAAAAAGCAATAAAGTTGGATTCCTTGCCTGACACCATATACAAAAATTAACTCAAAATGGACCAAAGACCTGAACTAAAACTACAGAACTTCTAGAAGAAAACATAGGAAAAATCTTCATGACGTTTGATTTGGCAATTATTTCTTGGACATGACACCAAAAGCACAGGCAACAAAGAAAAAGACACATTGGACTTCATGAAAATTTAAAACTTTTGTGCAGCAAAGGGCACAATCAACAGAATGAAAAGTCAACCCATGGAATGGGAGAAAATATTTGCAAATCATGTATCTGATAAGGGATTGATATCTAGAATATGTAAAGAACTCCTACAACTCAACAACAAAAAAGAAAAGTGAATTTTAAAATGAGCAAAGGACTTGAGTAGGCCTTTTTTCTGAAGAAGATAAGCAAAGGGCCAACAATCATATGAAAAGATGCTCAACATCACTAATCATTAGAGAAATGCAAATCAAAACCACTATCAAAAACAAAATAAGTGTTGGTGAGGAGATGGTACAATTGGAAACTTTGTGCACTGTTCTCAGAAATGTAAATAGTGGCAGCCTCTGTGGAAAGTGGTATGGCCATGCCTCAAAAATTAAACATAGAATTGCCATATGTTATCCAGAAATTTCTCTGGGCATATACCCCAAAGTGAAAACTCAGACTTGATTTATACACCCATGTTCACAGCTGCTTTATTCACAATAGCCACAAGGTAGATACAACCCAAGTGTCCATTGACGGATGGATGGATTTTAAAAATGTAGTACAAGGCTGGATGCTGTGGCTCACTCCTGTCATCTCAGCACTTTGGGGAGGCCAAGACAGGAGGATCACTTGAACTCAGGAGTTCAAGACAAGCCTGGGCAAACACATCAAGATCCCATCTCTACAAAAACTTTTTTAAAAAACTAAAAAATTTTTTACAGGTGGTGGCACACAGTAGTCCTAGCTACTTGGGAGGCTGAAGTAGGAGGATAACTTGAGCTCACAAGTTCGAGGGTGCAGTGAGCTATTATCATGTCACTGCACTCCAGGCTGGGCAACAGAGCAACTTTACTTGTAAAAATATGTGGCCTATATACCCAGTCGAATACATCCAGCCTTAAAAAGGAAGGAAATTCTGACACTGTGCTACAACCTGGATGAACCTTAAAGACTTTGAAGTGAAATAAACCAGTCACAAAAGGACAAATACTGTATGATTCCACTTATATGAGGTACCTAGAATAGGCAAATTCATAGAAAGTGGAATGGTGCTTACTAGGGAATAGGGGGAGAGGGGCAGGCGAATTATTATTAATATTTTCAGTGGGTAGCGTTTCGGTTTGGGATGCTAGGTTGTAAGATGGTGGCGCCAACTGCACAATGTGAATGTGTTTAATAACACCGAACCATACACTTGAGAATGGTAAATTTTATTCTATATTTCGCCACAGTTACAACCCTCCCTCCCCCACACCCCCTGCAGGGGCTAGGGGACCCCATGCCCCCCCCCGCAAAGGCAGGAGCACTTGGGGGACCCCCAGGGAGTTCTCCAGCCACAGCCCCTCGGCGGAGGGTGTGTGCGCATTTAAGAGCTGTGCAACCATCGCCACGATCCAGTTTTGGGGCATGTCCGTCACCCTACTCTCCTCTACAATAGCGAGGATGTGAGCCTAGCGCGTTATAGGCCGGCAACACGTTGTACCCGTAATTATTACACTCGTCGGTGCCCCGTCAGTACATCGTTCTCTCTCCCAGGACGCAGCCCAGGCCTCGCGCTGCCGCGCCTGCACAGATTGCGGGCGCAGCGGCCGATCCCCACGGCCCCGCCCCACCGGCCCAACCCCTGCGATCGGGGAATCGGCGCTCTCCCCGACGCCCTGGCAGCGACAGGGGGCGTGGCTCCGGGCTGGATTGGTGACGCCTGGGCGCGGCGGGCGCCTGCGCAGTGCCGGGGGCCGTGCGCGCGCCGAGGGCTGGGGGCGAGCCCGCGGGGCGACGGCGGCCGCTCGACCCCGCACGGCCGCGCCATGGCGGACGAGGAGCTGGACGCGCTGAGGAAGCAGAGGCTGGCCGAGCTGCAGGCGAAGCACGGGGTGAGCGCGCCCGGGCCCGGGCCCGTCCCCTGTGGGCCCCGCCTTCGCCCGGGCGGCCTCGTGGCCCGGACCCGGCCCGGCCTGACCGCGGCCCTTCCCCGCCGCGAGGGGCCTGGGCGGCCGGGCGGGGGGCGCCGACCTCGCGCGGGGCCTGGCGGGGCGTCTGCGGGCGGCGGGGCGCCCGTCCGGGGCGGAAGCTCGGCGCGCCGCTCCGCGCCCTCGGCGTTGGCCGCCGGCCGCGGCGGGGCGGAACCCGGCCGCGCTGGGGTTCGGTTGTGCCGGGCCGAGGACGGGCGGTGCTGGCCGGTCCGCTGCGCCCCGCGGCGGGGGCAGGTGCGCGCTCGGCCCGGCGGGCGGGCGGGGGACGCCGGGCCCCGGAGTCACCTGCGGCCCTGATGCCGGGGCCCGCTTCGTTTCCCAGACGTTATTTGTGCCCGCGAAGCGCGGTTTTGTGGCGCAGGGGTCCCCCGCCTGCCACGGGGAGGGGGCTTGTAAAATGACATGTTCTGCGAGACTGTGGCTTCAGAAGCTCGCGGAGACGTTGCGGCAGGTGGAGACCACCCCGCTGACTTCTGTGAGGTGTGGCTTTCAATTATTCGGTAGGTGGTGTCTGCCACTGCGGGGAGACTGTCAGGTCTGAGGCACAAAATAGAGTGGTTCCTTTTTTTTTCCCCCCCTCCTGTGAAATTAACTCTGTTAAAAGGTTACATTGTGTTTTTTGTTTGTTTTTTTTTTTTTCAGGATCCTGGCGATGCAGCTCAACAGGAAGCCAAGCACAGGTATGGGCCAGAAAGCTGAACTTTTTGAAGGGTGGTTTCACCCAGTGGAATTTTTTTTTTTTTTTTTTTTTAGTTAAAGTTTTTCTGGGCATGGTGATTTGTCCATAAATTGCCACCAGGGTGCCTTTGTTATTAATATGTTAGTTAAATAAATACACACGGGGGGGGGGGGCACGAAATAACCTGTATTTCAGTTACTGGTTGGTTGTGTGCTGAACTGTGATTACCTTAAAATGAGCATCATCATAGAAATACTTCATAGGGATACTGCAGGGATTAGATGAGTGCAGTGCCTCACACTTAGTAAGTGCTCAATAAATATTGGCTTCTACTATTCTGTTATTTTATCCCAGCGTGTGGCAGAGTACCTCACATAGTTGCAGATATTCATTCAATGGCAGGCTTATTGAATTTCGGATTACCCCTTTATGCTATACCATTTTTTAAATTGTAGTAACATATATATATATAATTTTCCATCTTGACCATTTTTAAACGTACTGTTGTTCACTGTATTCATATTGTTGTGCAACAGCTCTCTAGAATTTTTTCATTTTGCAAAACTGAAATCCTGTACCTATTGAACAATTCCCCATTTCCTCCTCTCATGCTACCTTTTTGTTGTTTTTTTAATAGAGAGGGTCTTACTCTTTCTTTTGCCCAGGCTGGGATGCAGTGGTGCAGTCACAGCTCACTGCAGCCTCAAACTCCTGGGCTCAGGGAATCCTCCTGCCTTAGCCTTCTCAGTATCTAGGACTACAGGTGTGCACCACCATACTCAGCTAATTTTTGATTTTTTTGTAGAGCCGGGGTCTCACTGTGTTGCCCAGGCTGGTCTCAAACTCCTGGCCTCAAACAATCCTCTCGCTTTGGCCTCCCAAAGTGTTGGGATTACAGGCATGAGCCACCATGCCCAGCCTCCTTATGCTACCTTCTAACACCTTCATTCCTTCAGCAAATATTTATTGAGCATCTGCTCTGGTTCTACAGAAATAGGCAAGGCAGAGAAGGTTCAGAAGATGGTAAGCACCTAGGGTAGTGATGTGAAGAAAGTAAAGCTACGTAAATTTCATTGATTCTAAGATGTGCCATTTTTTCATATTTTAGTATATCTGAAATTGGGATGCATTTTGTAATGGATCACTCTTACCCTGGATTCTTCCAGACAGGATTTACTTTTGTTTCTGCTATCCCTTGAGTACAATTCTAATCCAAGAACACTTAAAATTACATTCTCTGCTTGAAGTTTCCCCCTTCCTCCTCCCTGGTAGTGTGAATTCAGACAGCAACCCTGCAAGACTAAAGCTTGACGTTCACATTCTCAGAGGAATTTTTTTCTTTTACCTTCCAGTCAGGGCCAGATGCATACACGCTTCTTGGCTTTGCTGTTTTTTCTGCACAGTGGGTTTATTTCTTTTTACCTGGTACTGAGGATGTTGTTCTTTGATACCCCAGTTAGAGTGGCAGTCTCTTATTAGACTTCTTATCTAGGGTGTTTTTCATTCCTAGAGATACATAAGACTATACAGATACATAGACTATAGATATAGATACATAAGACTACAGAGATACATAAGACTATGGAGACTATAGAGATACATAAGACTATGGTACATATTACAATTAATGACATCTTACATTCAGTGAAATATGTAGTTTTTTTGGCAGGGTTGAAGTATTCAGGTGCTTTAAGAAAATGGCCTATGGAAGTAAGCTTTAAGCTATGTTCCACGAACCCTGGGGCTGAGCATAGGGGCAAACAGCAGGTACAACCACCCAGCTCCCCCTCTGATTCAGCCAGAACATCTCTGCTCTTGTTTGTTTTGTGTATTGGGTTCCTTGAAGGATTTCATTTGAAAAAAACAAAACTTCTGCCACTTAAAAAAAAGTTTATAGGACCACTGTCCTATAAATATGAATCAGTTTCTACTTAGGTGGGTTGGAAAGAAGCAAGGAAAGTTGCAAAGTTTTAATTTCACTCTCCCCTCCCACCCAAAAAATAGAACGGAGAGTCTTGAGACAAAGTATCTGGTTCTAGCTCAGCCATGGTACCTGTGTCCCCTTAACGTAGCCTCCATGGTCTTAGCTTCTTCATGAAGGAAATTATACCACGTCAGTCACTTGGTCCTTCCTATTGCCTGAAATCCCACTACTAAATTCTAGCACCGCTCACACAATAAGTATTTTAAAATGTTGGTAATGGTGGTTGAACTAAAACTCCACCCTGACTTATGAAACTAAATAAAGCTTACCGTCCAGTCTGGTAGGCTTATACCAACATAAAGCTGGCTCCTTAAGGACATAAGAGGACTCTTCTATTTTAATGTAGCTGCTGCTGCTATCTGCATAGCGCAGTCTGTATACCACAGGCTTCTATCTTGAGAAACGTAACTGAATGGGTTACATTTTTGTATGTTTCACAGGAATGTTGACAGCTTAGTTCTAATTTTGCTTGACCTATGTTTTTGTTTTAGGGAAGCAGAAATGAGAAACAGTATCTTGGCCCAAGTTCTGGATCAGTCAGCACGGGCCAGGTGTAAGCATCTTTGATTTCCTTTCTTTCCATAAAATTGGCTTGAGTTAGTTGAATGTGGATATATACGTGAAGTCATTGCTGTCTCTAGATTAAATATTTAGCCAAAAAACATCTGAGGTTTATAAATAGTGTAAAGTTTATAAACCTAGAGAACTGTACTTTAATCACTATTAAAAGTACTAGCTCACTTCTCTCTTACCAAGGAGATGTTCTCCAAGTGCAATGAGGTAAAATCTATAGTAAACAACTTAGTCAATCACAAAATGTTGTGGTAGTTGACACGGGTGATGGGGAGTTAGGGATATAGCGTATGTATTCTTGGTTTTAGTGTATTTATGGGGTTTCATAAAAACCAAAAAGAGAACCATGCAGAAAGAAAAAATGAGCCAATGAAATTGAACTAGTATCTTCCGTATATAACTCAAAGTGCCCACTTTTGAGTTTAGAAGAGGCAGCCATAGATGGATCACCACTATGTATGTACAATAAATAAATTGCTTTTCAAGAGGGCAGTCATGTATCTTAAAAACCAGGAAAGCATGGGGCTTAGAAGCTGAGGGCCCAAGTTTAATATTGGCTCTACCACTACCTGTGTGTGTCCTTGACTAAGATTGGCATGGCTGAACTTTAGTTTTCTAATTTTTAACAATACCATCCTCTTTCACTGGTTGAGAGAAACACATAAGCTTGTGAAGTGCCTTGGAAATGTCACTGCATAGTTCTAAGGTATAATATTTACAAGTGGTATTTAGTTTTGACACTTTTTTGCTTATGTATTTTTTCTTTTTAGTAAGTAACTTAGCACTTGTAAAGCCTGAAAAAACTAAAGCAGTAGAGAATTACCTTATACAGATGGCAAGATATGGACAACTAAGTGGGAAGGTAAGCTTGGCCTGTATTGAGGGAACTTTACCTACTGTTACCTACTTTATCAAAACACGGCTTGAAGAGGTCAATTTCATCTTCATCTGATTATGGAATTCTTGACTCTGTCTATGAAGAAATTTTTAAAGGAGAAAATAGTTGTGCCTGCTATAAAAGTTAATTGCCTTCTCTCTTTCCTGACATTGCTATGGAACCTTATTGGTTTCTGTCTGACCCAGTGAATTAAGAGTCAGCTAGCTTAAATTGCTCCTGTGCTGTAAACAAGGTTTGTCAATAATACCAACTAAAATACTACCAATGTAGACAGAAATTAGGCTTGTTTTACAAACGAGAAGGTGCTAAAATCCCTAAGTTATTATGTATGTGGCCATAATGCCTTGAGGGGTATATTCTGGCAGGCCTGACATTTAAGAGCCAGGCTTTGACTCATGCCTGTTAATCCCAGCTTTGGGAGGCCAAGGCAGGAGGATCACTTGAGACCAAGAGTTTGAGACCAGCCTGGGCAACATGGTGAGGCCCATCTCTACAAAAAATTTTTTTTATAAGCCAGACATGGTGATGAGCACCTGAAGTCCTAAGTGCTTGGGAGGCTAAGGTGAGAGGATCGCTTGAACCCAGGAGTTAGAGGTTGCAGTGAGCCTATGATCGTGTTACTGCACTTCAGCCTGAGTGACAGAAAGAGACTTCATGTCTTAAAAAAAAAAAATTTAGACAAAGCCCTCTGCTGCTACTGCAACCCATCCAGATCAGTCCTCTCCCCTAAACCACTCACATAAAGAACCACTCATGTGTAGGAGAGACAACCAGTTGATGTTTCTGAGTGTGAGTTACCTCCTTCAGGGTGGTGGTTAAGCTTTGCAACAGCAGAAGTGGAGTGTCTGTATCCCTGACGCTTAACACAGTGGTGTGTGTTGTTAACATTGTGTGCTAGTTCCCCCACACCCAAAATGACTGTAAAATGATTCAATCTGCTGAAGTAAATTCTTTGTCTAAAAAGTACTGTGTTTTGTTTTGTTTTTTTTTTTCTGGTTATCCTAGGTGTCAGAACAAGGTTTAATAGAAATCCTTGAAAAAGTAAGCCAACAAACAGAAAAGAAAACAACAGTTAAAGTAAGTGTTCCTGAATGCACATGGCAACAAAAAGATCAATACTTTAAATGTCAGGTGTTGAATATATATCTACCTTATCAAAACAGCCTTTAGCCCATAGACATTTTCTTTTTGTAAAGTTGAAGTTTGGGGAGAAAGGCCGAATATGTTGAGAGGGATCTAATTTTTAAGGTTCTTGCCCTCCTACTCTTTTAGATCACTAAGTTGTTTTAAATATACACAAAAATATCTTGCTAAAATAGGAAGAAATTTTTCTTCCTTGAAAGTCTGAGTTATGCTTTATTAAAAATGTTAACTCATTTAATTTCCCCCCCAGTTTAACAGAAGAAAAGTAATGGACTCTGATGAAGAGGATGATTATTGAACTAAAAATGTTTAGAGACTAGAACTTAATGGAACAATTCTAGGACAGAAGTTAAGATTTGTTTAAATGTTTACTTTGTTTATTGTCTATATGCCTTTTAAAAGAAAATAAACTTGTTACGCAAAATAAAACAATTTGGGCGAGTTGTTTTAGTACCATAGCCAAGATCTGACCAGAAGATCTGCATTTTTAATTTTTTCCCTCCTACCAAAAGCTTGTAAACATGTAGCAGCACTTTGCATTTGTGACATGAGTACTAGGTAGGGAAAATGTCCTTAGCAGAAACAGCTGTTCTAGCACTCTTCAGTAAGAAGACAGTAGTAGCAGCCAGTGGGAATTGTGGGAATTAAAATCCATATATTAAACTCAATCAGGGTTAACAACTGAGCACATCCTAAATTTCCAAGACATGGTATCTAAAAGCAGGTAAACTGTTTCTCTTCCTGCAGGTAGTACTTTCATTTAATGTAAGAAAAGTCTGAGCTTTGATTTCAAAGGTGTTGAGATTATTAAATTATCTAACAAATATCTCCCCATCGAAAAAAACTAGAGCAACAGTGCCATTGGAAAAAAATGACCAGAATAATTAGGACATATTGGTAGTGATACTTCAAAACATGATTGTAAGAGAAATTACTTCTGGCCAGGCGTGGTGGCTTACGCCTGTAATCCTAGCTCTCTGGGAGGCCGAGGTGGGACGATCGCTCAAGATCAGGAGTTGGAAACCAGCCCGAGCAAGAGCAAGACCCTGTCTCTACTAAAAATAGAAATTAATTGGCCAATTAAAAATATATAGGAAAAATTAGCCAGGCATGGTGGCACATGCCTGTAGCCCCAGATACTCAGGAGGCTGAGGCAGGAGGATTGCTTGAGCCCAGGAGTTTGAGGTTGCTGTGAGTTAGGCAGATGCCACGGCACTCTGTCTAGTCCAGGGAACAGAGTGAGACTCTGTCTCAAAAAAAAAAAGAAAGAAATTACTTCTGACTAAAGTCCAGTTGGGACAGTTCAGTAGGTAAATGTTTTGGTAGAAATGTTCTGGGTTCTTCACTGATAAAGTTGCAGGTGACTTAAAGCAAATGTTATCTTTATATTGTGTTTTACTTCCACTAAGTTATGAAACCTTCACTCGTACACATTTTTTTTTAAAGAGACAAAGTCTCTTTTTAAAGAGACTTTGTCTCACTATGTTGACACTAAGAGACAAAGTCTCACTATGTTGCCCAGGCTTGCCTCAAACTCCTGGGCACAAGTGATTCTCCCACCTCAGCTCCCAAGTAGCTGGGACTATAGCCCTGTGCCACAATGTCCAGTGCTTAAATTTAAATCCTAAACCTAACTATCAACTAAGCTGTTTGTTGTAACCTTTTAAATGAGTCCTGTGAGACCCAGCTCAGGAGTAAGATCATAACATTTAGTAGGATGGATAGGATTAGTAGCAGAAAAGTGATGGGAAATATAGTTACAAATCCGCCTCTGCTCTAGCCAGCATACTGCTGATGCAAGTTGAAACTATATTAGATTTATAACCATGGCCAGTGAAGAAAGTCAGTGTTGGGGTAAGTGTCTAACATTCTGAATAAATGAATGAGTAGAACACCATTAAGAACATCAAAATGTTTTTAAAGGAACAGAATAATTATAGTCAAAATAAAATTTAGAGGCCGGGCGCGGTGGCTCAAGCCTGTAATCCTAGCTCTCTGGGAGGCCGAGGCGGGCGGATTGCTCAAGGTCAGGAGTTCGAAACCAGCCTGAGCAAGAGCGAGACCCCGTCTCTACTATAAATAGAAAGAAATTAATTGGCCAACTAATATATATATATATAAAATTAGCCGGGCGTGGTGGCGCTTGCCTGTAGTCCCAGCTACTCGGGAGGCTGAGGCAGAAGGATTGCTTGAGCCCAGGAGTTTGAGGTTGCTGTGAGCTAGGCTGACGCCACGGCACTCACTCTAGCCTGTGCAACAAAGCGAGACTCTGTCTCAAAAAAAAAAAAAATAAAATAAAATAAAATTTAGAGATTTTAGGGGAAAAAATCCCAATTACAGGAAAATTTTGCTTTTGGCCTCATTAAAAAATCTGAGGGGACATTGGACAATTCTCAGTAAATTTTGTTACATGCTTTCTCTTGCAGAATAACACTGTCCCAATGGCAACTACTGATAAGAATGTGTTTAAAGATTGTCAAACTCTTGTCTTCCAAAGACAGTTTAGAATGAAAAATGGTTCTGTATACAAGGATAGGGGAATACACTTGAGTCAGGTGGCAGAGTGGTTATTCTAAACTTTCTAACGTAAATCAGTGAATTGACACTACTTTGATTCAAAACTTTTCACAAAATGGGAATTCAGGCATTACCAATTTCTAAATTGTCAGTTCACGTTGTTTTTCAAGTAGGGAAAAGGTTATTTATAATCGAGGTAATCCCTTAAGATGGCTGGTACTGATTACCAGACTAGCTCTTGAGGAAACTTCCCCAACTGATAGTCCCATTGACAGTACTTGTATCTCCAGATGAAGGACACGCCAAGCTTGAAACTGCTGGTTGGATGCCACTGCCCAGCCGGGCCTTGACCCTAGCCCCTAACATCTCTAGCAAATTAAACTCCTTATTTTTCTGAACCTATCTTATTTGAGAGTTCTACCATCTAGGGCAATTGTTGGAATTAAACAGGAGTATATATGAAAGCATTTCCAAAATTATATTGTAGCACTCAAAATATTAGGTGGTATCAAACGTACATATTTATATCTTGAGAATACCTGTGCTGATAAACTGTATAGGATATAGCTTCTTAATTATGATGATAAAGAAGTACAGCAACTTAAGTCAGTAAAGCTATTTTGTTTAAAAGTGGAGAAAAGGGGGGAAAATAAACCAGAACAAAGAAATCGGCAAAGCAACAGTGCTTATTTCCACTTGGGCTAGAAAACTATTCATTTTATTCTGATTTTTAAAATAAAATGTTTGTGGGACTGAGCACTGTGCCTACTAGACGAAGTCAGCCCTGGTTAGGCAGACGGATGATGATCTGAACGATCAAGTTTGCGAGTTCAGTCACACACCTATAACTGAGAAAACGTATGTCCATCCGGTGGGGCCGCTGCTCCACACACACAGCCTGTGTTTATAGTAGACAGGCTGAGAAACACGTACCTCCACAGCAAAACAAAAAAGCATGACACGCTCAAGAATCAAGGTTTACTGTTTCTTTTCCATCATTTGGCACAAATCCAAGGCACATTAGAAAATTAGAAATCATAAATTACTTTGTAGAAAAATAATTGATCCCTTCCTTCTGTACATACACAGTTATTTCCAAGAACATGCACAAAACCATTTCCCTATTACAAAGTTATCTGCAAATGTACTCAGGACAAATTCATGTTTGCAGCTCTAGACCAGTAACATAAAAAAATAACAGTATAATTTATAGAAATTTATAAAAAGGAATAAATGGCAATGAGTTCTAACTCAAAGTAATTTTGACCTGGTTTGTGCTGTAAGTTTCGAATCTGAATCAAAAGACTAAGAAAAGATGTGCCAAATCTACTCTAGTCCAGTAACCATCCGTCATTAGGGGAGGTTCTTAATGTCACAAAGGGATATTTCTAGAAACACTGCTACAAATGCAAATGTAGTAACCAAATATCTGTACTTAATTTGTTAGAAGGAAAATTATACCCAACTTTTCCATGTGTATGGTATAGAACAGGTCTAGTATGTCCTTTGACTAAAATGAACATCAAAATGGCATTGAGGCATCTTTTGGTTCGAGTGTTGCTTTGCAAAGAAACATTGTCCAGGTTCATTCAGAGCTGACACTTCTGCCTGACCTCCACAATACCATGAAACCTAACTAGCTTCTCTTCACCTTATCCCAGAGGGAGGAATTCTTTTAGCTTGTGGTTTGCTGATTTATACACGTGGCAGAGGTTTAGCACCTTTCAGTAGGAGGAGGTCAGAATCTGGTGGTAAAACCTGTGTCTGTGGCCAAGGAACACTAATACTCAGAAAACAACACCTTGGACTTAAGGATCTGGACACTAGGAATTTTGTCCATTCCTTTCCAAGTGTATTCACTAGCTTTGAAGAGGAGAGAGATCATAAGTTTTTTGTTGCATTCCTTGCCTCAGCCACAGATAAGCTTTCGGGAACTTTCTGCTAAAGACTTTTCTTTTCTCAAGCTAATTATTTGAAAGTACATTTAGTTCTAAGATGTATTCATGCTCAGCATCTTCTTGCATATGTACTTCCTGGCAGCAAGTGTAACAATTCCTTATTACTGTTAAGACTGGGAAAGACTAGCCTCTTGGGCGGTGGTCAGGTTGCCGGCAGTCTCTCGGCCCTTGGACACAGCCGCATCCTCCACCGTGTGTCTGCGGAGCATTCGCCTGCGTCCTGGTTTCAGTCCAGGCCTCTCGGGCCGATCACTGTTTCCTTTGTCAGCAGTACGAGATCTGCTCTGGTCTGGCGTGTTACTCTGTTTCAGTGCCCCTGGCTAAAGAAAAAGTACATTTCAAACAGTTTACATCCGTACTCTGAACAACCACCTCGACAACAGCAACTACGTTGAGCGCTTATCCTGTCAGACAAAGAGCTCAGTACTTTACAATTTCAATTCTCACATCCTTGTGGATGATATGTGCATACTACATGGGTCAGACATAAAGGAAACACTTTATAGGTTTTCTCATATAATCTTTATAATGCCAGGGAGTGCCTACTATTGTTATCCCCCATTTTATTTATACCTGAGGAAACAGGATCAGCAAAGTTAAGCGATCTGCCTAAAGTCCCACAGCTAGCAAGGGGAAAGCTGAGCACTTGATTGAACTCAGGCAGATTTCAAAGTCTGTGGGTTTCCCAACAAGCAGCAAGGTCTACTAGCAAAGCTATGGAAGATTAAATATGAAACCAAGATTAGTCACATTAACAAAAATCATTTTAATTCTCTAAAATGATTTGGAATTTTTGTGTATTTGTTCCAAGTCTATGCCATGTACACTATATAAATTCCTTCTCATCAGCAATAAAAGTCATGTTTCCAAGAAAAGTCACTGTTCTAGTAACATAGATTGTAAATCAGGCTTTATTTTTAAATAATTGAGTGATTAAAAATGCAGTAGGGGCCAGGCGCGGTGGCTCACGCCTGTAATCCTAGCTCTCTGGGAGGCCGAGGCGGGCGGATTGCTCGAGGTCAGGAGTTCGAAACTAGCCTGAGCAAGAGCGAGACCCCGTCTCTACTATAAATAGAAAGAAATTAATTGGCCAACTAATATATATACAAAAAATTAGCCGGGCATGGTGGTGCATGCCTGTAGTCCCAGCTACTTGGGAGGCTGAGGCAGGAGGATCGCTTGAGCCCAGGAGTTTGAGGTTGCTGTGAGCTAGGCTGACGCCACGGCACTCACTCTAGCCTGGGCAACAAAGCGAGACTCTGTCTCAAAAAAAAAAAAAAAAAAAAAAAATGCAGTAGGATGATGGCCACATCAAGAATTGTCTATATAACGATTTTATACCATATTTAGAAACATTGTGTACCCACCTTTGGTCATTCTCTACCTTACTTTAATGATTGAAACCATACAGAAATTTGACATATTTCACCTACTAAGCACACTGAACTACGGCTTTCCAAGCATGCAACTAGTTTCCACTTTGCCGTCACTTTCCTTTCTCTGCTCAGAAATGTATTTTTATTATTATTATTATTTTGAGACAGAGTCTCACTTTGTTGCCCAGCCTAGAACGAGTGCCGTGGCATCAGCCTAGCTCACAGCAACCTCAAACTTCTGGGCTCAAGCGATCCTGCTGCCTCAGCCTCTCGAGTAGCTGGGACTACAGGCATGCGCCACCATGCCTGGCTAGTTTTTTGTATATATATATTTTAGTTGGGCAATTAATTTCTTTCTATTTTTAGTAGAGACGGGGTCTTGCTCAGGCTGGTTTGGAACTCCTGACCTCAAGCAATCCGCCCGCCTCAGCCTCCCAGAGTGCTAGGATTACAGGCGTGAGCCACCACGCCCGGCCAGAAATGTATTTTTAAGTACAACAATCGATGAAGTCCATACTCTTGACTGTCCCACTAAAGAGTTCCAGTTTTAACTATTGCTAACTGTCACAGAGAAGGCAATAATGAAATTAAGATGGCTATCAAGGAGAAATGTGTTTGCCATGGATTACTTCTGAAAAGGCCAGGCTTTAAAAAATACGATTACATGCAGGTGTTTAATAACTTACCTCATGCACAGAACCTTCAGTAAGATTAGGGACACTTCTATCTCTTGCCATAAACTCCCTTGAAGTCTTTCCTCTGAAACTCAAAATAAACTAAATATTAACTGGGAATGAACCAAAATAAATATCTGGGATACTGGCATGAAACACTCTGGCCACAAGGAGGCAGCATTTGATGACATCAATGCAGATTTGTCCCTAACCAGTTAAAGCTAAACAACCTGCTTCAGTTATAAGTAAAGTGTAGGGTCAAAAGCACAGAAATCAACTCGAATTTTATACTCACTTAAACTGACCACCTGAGTTGACAAAGTAAAACTGTCTTGTAAAAGGTTCATCTGGCAGATCATACATTTTTGAGTTCCCTGTAGATAAAAGGATAAACATCTGAAAACTACAAAAATAGTTTAAAAATTGTTTTAAAATTACAGCACAGATGTAGTTTTTCAATTGTGTCAGTTCCCCAAAACTTAGAAAATTAAGCACTGAATTTGCTTAAAGAAACATAGCGTATAGCTATTTATTACAGGTTGAGTATCCCTAATCCAAATATGTGGAATCCAAAATGCTCCAGAATCTGAAAGTTTCTGATCTCTTTGACGTGATGCTCACAGGAAATCTCACTGGAGCATTTCTGATTTCCTGATTCGGGGTGCTCAGCTGATAAATATAATACAAATATTCCAACATCTGAAAAAGTCCAAAATCCGAAAGATCTCTTGTCCCAAGGGTTTCAGATAAGGGACACTCAACCTATACTGTGTGAATCCCCACAAAACAGAAAGATCAATCCTCAATACAGGCCAGGCGCGGTGGCTCACGCCTATAATCCTAGCACTCTGGGAGGCCGAGGCGGGCGGATTGCTCCAGGTCAGGAGTTTGAAACCAGCCTGAGCAAGAGCAAGACTCCGTCTCTACTATAAATAGAAATTAATTGGCCAACTAATATATAGAGAAAAAATCAGCCGGGCATGGTGGCACATGCCTCTAGTCCCAGCCACTCGGGAGGCTGAG
Organism: Microcebus murinus; assembly: GCF_040939455.1. Lineage (NCBI taxonomy): Eukaryota > Metazoa > Chordata > Mammalia > Primates > Cheirogaleidae > Microcebus > Microcebus murinus. The sequence continues at coordinate 57,414,326 of NC_134119.1, forward strand.
GCAGGAGGATCGCTTGAGCCCAGGAATTGGAGGCTGCTGTGAGCTAGGCTGACGCCACAGTATTCACTCTAGCCTGGGTAACAAAGCGAGATTCTGTCTCAAAAAAAAAGAAAAAAAATCTTCAATACATTGATATTCCCCAGCTACAGCCAATTATGTGAGACAGTCACAGGATTATCTAGATGTGTGAGTGGGTTTATTCACATTATTGCATTGCAATATCAATTTCTTTTTTAAAAAAAATTGAACTCCTAAACCTTTAAAAAAGAAGAAAATACTTCAGTCTCACTGTGTTTGCTACCATCAACATCTGTACACCTGCAAATTAAAAAACAAACATCTTTTAAGGTAGCATTTGCCCTTGATGTCCGGGAAATGCTCAGAAGAACACCTGTGTTTGGAACACGAAGCATGAAAGAAACCACCAGAGCTTGCTCCTCCTCTCTCCAGTTCCTAAGTGGAGGCCTGAACCTTCAAGGTAATGTTGACAGCTTCTATCTTATTTCCTTAGGAAACAGCATTACCATCAACCAGAAAACCAGTATCAAAAAAAAAGTTTACCCCTAATCTGATAAATTAGGATGTCACATATATTTCTTTGGTGCCTGTATTCCCCCCAGTCATGATTATATTTTACATTTATAATTACATGAAAACCAACAACTGCCCGTGAATTGCTAAATGAACCCAAGCTCAGAGTCAAAAAAAAAAAAAAAGAATGTGAGTTCTTACATTTTTTCCTGATCTTAACAGTAACGCAGTCCTTGTGGTCTGTTCCGGCAACATCATCTAATGAGGCAACACAGCTCGGTACTACCTGAAGTAATTCCATTATCTTTGAATTCTGCAATTTGAAAGGGAAAAGGTAACAGTAATAGTTTTTATTCTTTCTCAGCAGGTTATTACTTGTTGTCAATCTGAATGTCAATATTGGTGTGGCTACACCAACTACCGACGCAACTCTGAGGTCACAAAGCCTGGTGGTGAAGGCAGCCTGTCTGCCGTGGGCACGCAACCACTCTTTGTAGTTGGGTTGGCAATAGGATCGGTTACTGTAGGGTTGTCACCAGGTTATCGAGGGCTCACCACATAGCAAGTTCTCAAAAAAACACATTTATCATCATCATTTGAGATAGTACTAAACTGAAAGTTTATCATGTTTCAATTCTGCCGCTGAAAATTAAAAATTAATATAATAAAGCTGGCTGGGCGCGGTGGCTCATGCCTGTAATCCTAGCACTCTGGGAGGCCGAGGCAGGAGGATTGCTTGAGGTAAGGAGTTCAAGACCAGCCTGAGCAAGAGTGAGACCCTGTCTCTACTAAAAATAGAAAATTAGCCAGACAACTAAAAATATATATAAAAAATTAGCCGGGCATGGTGGTGCATGCCTGTAGTCCCAGCTACTCAGGAGGCAGGAGGATTGCATAAGCCCAGGACGAGTCTGAGGCTGCTGTGAGCTAGGCTGACGTCATGGCACCCTAGCCTGGGCAACAGGGTGAGACTCTGTCTCAAAATAAATAAATAATAAAGCTATGAGTAGAGTGGATTTATGGTGATTTTAACACTTCAGTTGTGTAATTCAACAACCTGCTAGCTATCTCTCCTGAGTAGACAACTAGATAAAGATTCAGCATGAAAACAGGAACAAAAAAGAGGTATTTTAGCCCCGGGGGGGGGATTTTTCACCCCAATTCTCCGTAGCGAATATCCACAGCACTGGACAAGTGGTAAACTGGTGGTCACTGTCCTTACAGAACTCAAGGAGTTTGAAATCCACAAACTGCACACACTTTCTACATCGTGCCGCTCAGGCAACGCAGGGCCTCCACACTGCAGGGCTGCTGACGCCACAACGACGTCTGGCCTTGCTCCTCGCCCTGGGCACCCGCCTGCACGCCAGTGTGCCAGACAGGGAGGGAGCACCTCCTCTCACGCCTCTGAAAGCCACCTGTGCAGGAACCATCCCCGGCAAGGCAGGTCTGCAGCCACCCTGGCAGACTTCCGGCTCACACCTCAGCCCAGCACAGCGATGCAAGGTCTGGCGGCTGCTAGTTCAGATCCACTCCAGACACGAGGAATCCAGAGAGATCCGTGAGGGAGCCCGGGGCTCCCTGGGCTCCGAGGCTGTCCCCACTTACCTGCTCGGCGCAGTCCACGGCCGTGCGCTGCCTCTTGTTGAGCAGGTGCACCGACGCCCCGTGAAGCAGCAGCAGCTCCACCACGAAGACGTGCTTGCCCACCACAGCCTCGTGCAGGGCCGTGTTGCCCTTGTCGTTGGAGGCGTTGATGGAGGCCCCGTGCTGCAAGGCGAGCGGCACTGTCAGGAGTGCCGGGACGCCAGCGCGGAGCCCCGGTGCTGTGCGCACGGTGCTCGCCGTGGCACACATGCTGTAGGCCTGAATCTCTCAAAACGTTGGAGGGTAAAAGTCGTGTTGAGAAGAAAGATTTGTGGGCAAAGATGTTCACTGCAGCACTTATCATGGCAGAAAAAAACAGAAGCCACTTAAATGTATGGAGCAGGAGCAGTTTAAAAAAAAAACAGTGTGGCACCTCCATGGTTGTGCAACCATTAAAACTTACGGTTTTAATAAACGATTTTCTGCATCAAATGAAAAACAGCAAGATAGAAAACAACTGATCAAAACTATACACATCTTAGGCCGGGCGCGGTGGCTCACGCCTGTAATCCTAGCACTCTGGGAGGCCAAGGCGGGAGGATCGCTGGAGGTCAGGAGTTTGAAACCAGCCTGAGCAAGAGCGAGACCCTGTCTCTACTATAAATAGAAAGAAATTAATTGGCCAACTAACATATATATATATATATATATATATATATATATATATATAGAAAAAATTAGCCGGGCATGGTGGCGCATGGCTGTAGTCCCAGCTACTTAGGAGGCTGAGGCAGGAGGATCGCTTGAGCCCAGGAGTTTGAGGTTGCTGTGAGCTAGGCTGACGCCACGGCACTCACCTAGCCTGGGCAACAAAGAAAGCGAGACTCTGTCTCAAAAAAAAAAAAAAACTATACACATTTTTTAAAAGTCCACCACAATGAGTTGCCTTTGAGTTAGGGATGGGTTGGTTTTTCCCTGCTGCTTTAAATCCTCCTCCCTAGTCAATTCGTATAACCTTTATCAAGAGGGAAAACGGCAGCAGTGACACAAAAGGCCACTCAGTCCGTGCTCAGGTAACAGCCCAGCATACCCACTAAGCGAGGTGAGGTCCCACACCTCAGCACAGGTGGCGAACTGGTCCCTGTCGCCGCATCCTGGCTGCAGGACAGACGCTGAGGCACCAACCCACTCCATCCGGGAACCCCGTGTGGAAACGTGGGTGCCAAGCTCTTCTCCCCAGAGGCCTGTGACTGACGGGTGGACCAGCTCACGGCACAGGGGGAGAGGCCCTTTCCGTCTCCAGTGCCAGGGGTCTCACTGGGCAAAGGTGGCACAGTAACTAGAGCAGGTGTGACTGCCGGCAGGGCTATGAAGGACCCTCACCTGGAGCAACAGAGCTGCGACTTCATGATGGCCACCGGAGCAGGCGTAAATGAGGGGCGTGTTTCCACTTACATCCTTCTTATTGGGTTTTGCATTACAGTCTAGCAGGTACTTCACCACCTAGTCCAGAGAAGAAAAATTTTCGGCCTTGTACTTTGCAGGGAGAAATCCTCTAATTTGATATTCTTCAGACTTTTCTCTAAGCCCATTGAGAAGACTCTTTAGTCGCATGTCACCTGTCTGACCCTCAGGAGGAAGGAGACCAGCTGAAGAGGGGAGGAGTTAACATTTGCCCAGGGTCTACCTCTGTGCCAGGTGCGTGCTAGACACTCATGTGTTCATCTACTCTTTATACCTATGCTATGGAGAGTTGGAATCATTACCCAATTTCATAGATTACGAAACCAACACCTGAAGCACTGTACCAGGCATTTAGGAGAGAGCCGGAAGACCCGGAATATGCTTACAGTAGAACTGGTAGAGGAAAATGGAAAAATATGCACATAAATCATTTTCTAAAAGAAAAACAGGATTTTTTTTTTTTTTTTTTTTACACTTATATACTCTAAGGAAGAAAAACAGGATTTTTAAAAAGTTAATTATTCCAGAATTCTCTCTGGAACCCCTTCTATAGGGCCATGACCACATTTTATAAAGCACTAAAGTGTATTTAGCACAGACTGAGGGCTTTGGGAAACGTCCAGGTGGCAAGATGACCAGTAAGTACCCACGCACAAGAGACAGCTCCTGCGGGGGTCAGAACCGGAACAGCCTCTGTAGCAACCAGATGTGAATGGCCGGGGGTGCAGGCTGAGGAGGAGCTGGCTCCACCCCCAAGGAGCACCGGAGTTCACGTTCCAGGGCTGAGTGGTCCTGCCGAGTGCCCTGCAGAACCTGTGGGCTGGGAGGAAGGCAGTGGCCCCTGGGCCAGCCACCAAACCCTTGCCCTTCTGCATCATTCCCACCAGGCGAGGCTCTAGCCAAAGGCAGGCCCCTGCTACACTGCCCAAGAGATGGAACCTGTACCTGAAAGTGGCCCTGCTGGCAGGCCAGGTGGAGGGGGACGGCTCGGTTTGCATTCCTGGCACCTGTGTCGGCACCATGCTTCAACAGGAGAGGGATGAGGTCCGCCCGGCCATGCAGGGCGGCCACATGCAGTGGGGAGGAGCCGTCCTGGTTGGTCACATTCACACCAAGCCCATTGGCAGGAACATTTGCCAGCTTCTGTTGAGTTCAAAAGATGGAAACAAAGTTGTTAGTATTCAAGAAATCAGGCCGAAGAAACTTAAGCCATCTGCCCCCGACATCTCCCATGTAAAATTTGGGATTATAGTAGGATTCAGATTCTCAACTGCCCACAGGTGAATTAAGGTATGACAGACCAAAAGATTAACTTCTGTTTATAATAAATGAAGTCCCCTAAAATGATGCCCTGTTTCGGCAGGCAGTCCAATGGGGAAAGCAAAGTCTGTAAGTGGTGCTGGAGCAGTTGGATATCTACGTACAGAAACACTGCACATCAACCTGCATTCCACACCTGACACAAACATTATGCATCCCAGCCTTGAATTTAAAAGCTACACCTGTAAAACTTCTTGAAGGTAACATGGAAGAAAATCTTTGCAACACTGAGATAAACAAAGATTTCTTAGATAAAACAAAAAAGAAAAACCATAAAAAAGTTTCATAAACTGGGCTTAATAATAATTTTAAATGTTTGCTCTTTGGAAGACACAATTAAGATGCAATGGCAAATCATAGAATGGGAAAAAAATGTTTGCAATACATATATCTCAAAGGACTTTTACCAACAAGAATTTTAAAATTTTTTAATTTAATTTTTTTAAAAAAATCTCTTACAACTCATAAGACAATCCAACTTTTAAAAAAACAGGCAAAAGATGTGAACAGACCCTTCGCAAAAGCAGATAGGTGAATGGTCAATGAGCCATAAAAAGATGTTTCTCCCCATCAGTTACCGGGGAAATACAAATCAGAGTCAGGAATGACAAAACCAAAGGGTCAGAAAACAGATCGTGATCTCCAGGAGACCAGCAGATGACAAGGGAAGACCACAAGGGGAGGAGAGTATTTCTGGGTGATGGAACATTCTGCATCTTCATTGCTGTGGTGATTACAAGACTACGCCCTCATTTATCACACCTCACAAAACCACGCTGCTATCTCCATACTTCACCTTCATTTTTACCAAGAAACGTCCTCACTATTCACAGTAGGTTTTAAGTCAGCCATGCTAATATAAGAATAATTAATCAAAAGGGCAAACAAAACTGATTTGTAGCCTATGTAACTAAAAACAAACATTAAATCATGATGTTGAATCACACATTTGGATGGTGGAATTATATGAATCATACACTGAATTGATATGTCAGTGTTTATGTGGCTGAGCAAGGATTAAAGCAGTGATTACCTGATTCACTTTGATGGTTAAAAATGCTCTCTCTTAAAAACCGGTGCTAAAATGCTAAATTAAAGGCTGAATTTTACTCTACGTACAGTATACCTCAGAAATCAAAAACAAATGAAAAAGTAGGAAAACAGAAACACACATACTCTGGAATACCCCTGCATACTTATCAGAATGGCTACAGCTAAAAAGTCAAAACACCAAATGTTGACAAGGACAGGTAGCAACTAGAACTCTCATACACTGCCGACGGGATTGTAAAATGCTATAACCACTTTGGGAAATTGGTGGTTTCGTGTAAAGGTAAACATATGCTTACTGTATGACCCAGCAATTATACTCCTAGGTATTTACCCAGGAACTCATATATCCACACAGAGACTTATACAAAAATGTTCACAACAGCTTTATTCGCAAAGCCAAAAACAGGTAATTATTCAAACGCCCATCAGCATGTGAATGGATAAACAAACTGGTACATCCACTCAACAAAATACTACCCAGGCCGGGCGCGGTGGCTCACGCCTGTAATCCTAGCACTTTGGGAGGCCAAGGCGGGCGGATTGCTCAAGGTCAGGAGTTCGAAACCAGCCTGAGCGAGACCCCGTCTCTACCAAAAATAGAAAGAAATTAATTGACCAACTAAAAATATATATACAAAAAAAAAATTAGCCGGGCATGGTGGCGCATGCCTGTAGTCCCAGCTACTCGGGAGGCTGAGGCAGAAGGATCGCTGAGCCCCGGAGATTGAGGTTGCTGTGAGCCAGGCTGACGCCACGGCACTCACTCTAGCCTGGGCAACAAAGTGAGACTCTGTCTCAAAAAAAAAAAAAAAAAAAAACTACCCAGCAATAAAAAGAAATGAAGTCCTAATACAACATTTTAATGGATCTTAAAAATATCCTGAGTGAAAGAAACCAGACACAGAACAGTATATATTAATACTTCATGATTCCACATTACATAAAACTCTAAAAAGTGCAAATCTATAACAACGAAAAGCAGGTCAGTGGGTGTCTGGGATGCCTAAATCTCACCTCGTACAAAAATTTACTCAGATTGGATTATGGATTTAATACAAGATATAAAATTATAACTTAAAAACAAAAAACACAGGAAAAAGTTTGCAATCCAGAGCTAAGCAAACAGTTCTCTGACTTGGCACCAAAAGCACAATCCATTAAAGGAAATATTGATACACCAGACATCTAAATTAAAAACTTTTACTCTAAAAGCCCACATGAAGAGGTCATAGACAAACTACAGACCGAAAGAAAATATATGCAAACTGCATATCTGATAAATATCCACAGATCTAGAATTATATAAAGAACTCTCAAAACTCAACAGTAAAACAAAAAACAAATTAGAAAATGGGCAAAAGAAGTGAATAAACATCTTGCCGAAGGGCGTATTCAGATGACAAATGAGCACATGAAAAGACATGCATCATCAACAGCCTTCAGAGAAACACAAATTGAAACAGACACCTATCAGAGTGGCTAAAATAAAAAATAATGAAAACACCAAATGCTGGTGAGGATGTGGAGAAATTGGACCACTCATACACTGCTGGTGAGAATGTAAAATGATACAGCCTACTCTGGAAAAGACTATAATCCCTTATAAAACTACCCATGGAATTCCCATACAATTACCATATGACTCAGCAATTGCACACTTGTGCATCTGTCCTCTCTTAGAAACATGAAAACAGAAGTTCTTACAAAAACCTGTACTCAGATGTTCACAGCAGTTTAATTGTACTATCCCCAAACCAGAAACAACTCACATGTCCTTCCATTGTTGAGTGGTGTATACATACCATGGTGTATAAATGCCATGGAATACTACCCAACGACAAAGGAATAAATGTTAATTATATGTAATAACCTGGAATCATGCTGAGTAAACAAACACAGGCAATCTCAAAAGGGTATATACTGTAATCTTAGCACACTGGGAGGCCAAAGCAGGAGGATCCCTTGACCTCAGGAGTTCAAGACCAGCCAGAGCAAGAACAAGACCCCATTTCTACTAAAAATAGAAAAATTAGCTGGGAATCATGGCACATGCCAGTAGTTCCAGCTACTTGGGAGGCTGAGGCAGGAGGATCGCTTGAGCCCAGGAGTTTGAGGTTGCAGTGAGCCATGATGATACCACAGCACTCTACCCTGGACAACAGAGCAAGACTCTGTCTCAAAAAAAAAAAAAAAAAAAAAAAAGGTTATATACTGTGTGACTACATTTATGTAATATTTTAAAATGACAAAATTATAGAATTACAGGAACGAAGAACAGATTAGTGGTTGCCAGGTTAGGGATGGGGTGGGGTGGCAGGGAGAGGGGTGGGTGGTTACCAAAGGGCAGCTTTAGTGCTGCTTCTTGTGGTGAGAGAAGTGCTCTTTATCCCCAATGTGGTGGTGGACACACAAACCCAGACATGGTACTAAACATACACACACATACACATACATACATACAACTGAGTACAAGTAAAACTGGGGAAATTTGAATTAAGATCCATGGATCGTACCCATGTCCTGTATCCTGGCTGTGATTCTGTACTCTGGTTGTGCAGGGTGTTATCGCTGGGAGAAACCATCCTCCCCCAGTGGAAGGGGACAAGGGAACCCACAAAGGGTGAACCAACACGAGCCAAGGCAGCAACAGAGCCTGCGTGCAGCCTCCCCAGGGGGGCTCTGGCCACATGGACTGTCTATAAACTGCTGCCAAGTGACTCAAGGGCCCCCAGAGCCGCTGAAACGCTGATCACGGGGCACGTCCCGCTCATGCGCCCCCCAGTCCAGGAAGCTGGCAGCCCAGGCCAGATGCTGCTCGAGTGCCAGCCTGTCTCCACCCTGGTTAATCAGTCCCCACCGTAGCTCAGGGGATACCTAGTCATAGCCACTCGGCACAGAAATGAGAAGCAGAGAACTTTCCTAAGGGGAAAAAGAATTGCCCGCCCCCGCCCCGCCCCGCCAACAGAAGCAGGGCCAAACCTTTTGAGCTGGGGCACATCGGGGGCACTGGCACAAGGGGTGACAGAATTCGAGGTCCGCTGCACTGACGGTATCCTCCACTTCGTCCAGGTCCTCCTCCGTCCACTCCAAGAGGTAACGCACCTGGTGGTGGAAAGTAGGAGAAACTGGAGCTCAAAACCCATCCTCGGCTCCTCTACCAGCCGCAGCATCTTCTACACAACTAACTGTTCCCAACGAGGGGCCGCGCTTCCCGCCTGTGCCACCAGGCGGGTCCCTACACGCCTGCCGCTCCCTCGGGAGGCTCCAGGGTCACCTGTGCTTACGCTCCCGCTCCCGTTCTGCAGCTACGTTACAGAGTCTTTTCTTCTACCCTAAGAAGGGCAGATTGGCGCGGCCTCGGTGACGGCTTTGAAGCCCTGGTCCGAGGGCGCTCGGGGAGCACCTCCGCCCACGTATCTAATTGTCCCCGGTCATCAGCCCGACAGGCAGCGCCAGACACCTCCTCTCTCACTCTGAGAAGTCAACAACCTGTTCAGGCGCACACAGCTCGTAAGTGGTGTTCAGACTGAAACTCGGCCTCCCCGGCTCCTCGCCAATATTCTGTTCTTTCCACTAGCGCGCACCAGTGCCCAGGGGACAGAGGTTCGTTTTTCTAAAGAGACAGGGACCCGCTCCGTTGCCTGGGCTGGAGGCAGCGGCTGTTCACAGTGCACTGCGGCCGTTGAACCCTGGCCTCAGGGAATCCTCCTGCCCCAGGCTCCCAACAACAGTGTTGAAAAGACCCCCATGGCCGGGCGCGGCGGCTCATGCCTGTAATTCTAGCACTCTGGGAGGCGGAGGCAGGCGGATTGCTCGAGGTCAGGAGTTCGAAACCAGCTTGAGCAAGAGCAAGACCCCGTCTCTACTATAAATAGAAACAAATTAATTGGCCAACTAATGTATATAGAAAAAATTAGCCAGGCATGGTGGCGCATGCCTGTAGTCCCAGCTACTCTGGAGGCTGAGGCAGGAGGATCGCTTGAGCCCAGGAGTTGGAGGTTGCTGTGAGCGAGACTGACGCCACGGCACTCACTCTAGCCTGGGCAACAAAGTGAGACGCTGTCTCAAAAAAAAAAAAAAAAAAAAAGACCCCCAAACAGGTCAAATCTATGTTCCAATAAAGACTAGTTTCTAGGATAGCAAATGTGAGAAAAGAAAACAACGACAGTACGTTTCTAGGCCTGCTTCTAAGCACCGAAAAGTCGGGATATGCCTGCAAGGAGGGGCGAAGGGCTCCAGGAAGACCCCTCGGCTCCATCCTCTCCCCCTTCAGGCCCCTCCCAGACCCCAGCACAGACCCTCCTGGGGTGGAAACACCAAAGGCTTCTGCTCGGGGTCCTCACCCGACAGACCACCGCGGGCAGACCCCGCAGTTCCTCTAGGTGGGAAGAGGGGACTGAGGCGGGGTGGGGACTGCCGAGCAGGTAGGCTCAGATGGGGCCCAGGAGGCTGCGTAGATTCGTTCGGATGGTGGCCCAGGCAGGGCATGGGGCAGTCTGTCTCTGCCCGCCCCACTCGGCCCCTGCCCACGCACGGCAGGAGGAAGGGCAGGCGAGTCGTGACACGGAGCGGTCTACGCTGCGTCTCCACGGGCTGTGCGTGGGCCCACACCACAGCGCTGGGGTACCCCGAGACGGCCTCCTTTGCTTCCTCCAAAGCGTGCTGGTCCTCCCGGGGCAGGTCTCAGGAGAGGAGGGCTGTGGGTCGGACGTGTGAGCCCCCGAACCTCCTGTTGAAATCTGATCCCCAGTGTTGGGCTGGTGGGGCCCCGTGGGCGGTGTGGATTCCTGGCGCATGGCGGGGACCACCCTCACTGCAGCGGCCCTGGCTCTGTCAGTTCCCGTGAGAGCCGGTTGTTAGAAGGAGCCTGACACGCGCCCCTGCCCCGTGCCTCCTCTCCAGCCGGGCGATCCTGATCCCTGCACACGCTGGTGCCGCTTCGCCTGCCCACGGGAGCGGAGGCAGGTGCGGCGCCCGGCGGAGGCAGGTATTCCTGTCTAGCAGCACAGCCAGACTGGGACACGGCGCAACCCGACGTCAGCCAGACACAGACGCCCCTGTCCCCTGTCCCGCTCAGAACCGCGTGCCGTTCTGATGGACGAACGGCGGCCTCTGGGCAAAGGCTAACACGCTGATGACGGCGTCCGGACCCTTAATGTCCCACAGGCCGGCCGTTATGATCAGACCCAGCCACTCGTGCTCCACCTCCAACGTGACGGTGGAGCACTTTAGAGACACACGTCACTGTAAGGCTCTCTGGTGACACGACTCAGTCAGAGCGGCTACCTTGGTGAGCGCCTAATGTACTGCTCCTTTCACAGGGGAAGACACATTCCTTTCAGGGACCGAAGACAAACCAGGGAAAGCGCGCACGGGAACCTAGCGACGGCCGCTCCGCCGTCCACCGATCCCACTGTCGGAGGTGCCCTGCCACCCAACGGTGGCTTCCTTCGAGCCACGGTAACCTCTCCGGGTGCCGGTCCAGGGAGCCCACACCATCTCCTGACGCCCTGCAGCCCCAGACCTCAGCCTCCTGGCCCAGGCGTCACAGCGTCCACAGCTCCTACAGAGCCTCACCAACAACGCCTCTGGGCTCTGCCCTCGCCACCGCCGCCACCGTCTCTCCCCGAGACCCCGCGCTCTCTTAAAACCAGGCCCAGGCTTTGCTCTGAGCCCCCGCTCGCGCCCTGGACGCGGTCTGGTCTCCTTGCGAACATCTCGCCGGCTCCTGGAATGTGAGCGTGCAAAAGGCGGGGGCGCTGCACCGCGTGCCCTTATGCCAATCCGCCTCATCACTTGTCCGGAGAACGCAAGGGCACCGTTGCCAAATCCTCATCAATATACACCGCCTTCTATGCGGGGCCGAATGGAGGAGCCCCACGGCTTGAAAATGGACTGGAGACGAGAGACACAGGTGGGTGGCTGTTCTACAAACTCACCATTTCTAGATCTCCGTCAGCAACCGCTCTTAAAAGTTTTTCTACCTTAATAAAGGGAGAAAGAATGTTAGAAAAGTCATTTTAATAATAAGGTAATGATAGAAATAACACAGACATTCTAAAAGCTAGTAGCAGCTGGGCGCGGTGGCTCACGCCTGTAATCCTAGCTCTCTGGGAGGCTGAGGCAGGCAGATTGCTCGAGGTCGGGAGTTCGAAACCAGCCTGAGCAAGAGTGAGACCCCGTCTCTATTATAAATACAAAGAAATTAATTGGCCAACTAATATATATACAAAAAATTAGCCAGGCATGGTGGCGCATGCCTGTAGTTCCAGCTACTCGGGAGGCTGAGGCAGGAGGATCGCTTGAGCCCAGGAGTTTGAGGTTGCTGTGAGCGAGGCTGACGCCATGGCACTCACTCTAGCCTGGACAACAAAGCGAGACTCTGTCTCAAAAAAAATAAAATAAAAAAAATAAAAGCTAGTAGCTTTCATTTGTCTCTTGATCCATGGACTTTTAACGACTCATTTAGTATTTTTCAAACATAGCCCTAAAACTATTCATCCTAGGAAGCTGCTGGTGTGCACAGAACCCACTGCCATTTAAGGCATGTAAAATGTAACTGTCATTTACGTGGAAAGGTGAGATGACAGGCACCTTGAAGCACAGGTGCTTCCTAAGAAGCTGCCACTCCTGTGATGTAGGAACTACATGTACTGAACTCGGCTCTCGCTGTCTGCTAGCCGAGGATGCCATGAGGGTGGACACCCCTGCCCAGGAGAGATTTCAGGTCCCTGTTAGCCTTTGACCATGTCTCTTGGCTTTCTCTGCTGTGGTCTGCATTGAGCTAAGCTGACCGGGCCCCCCAAGAGCAGGTCGTATCTTGGGGGTGGTGGGCACTAGGGTAGCATCAGTGAGGGGGTCCCCGCCCACGGGGAGCTGCCAATGGGACTGTGGTACATCCATGTAGTGGTCCACCCTTCCGTTAGGGTGAGGCACATCTACTGGGCTGACGCTGAACAAGCTTTGAGATAAATTAAACAGAAAAAAAGATATAAGTCAGTGTTTCCAAAATGCAATGTGTGCATGCATGTGTCTATGTAAACTTTTTAAGAAGTCGGGAATGACGTGCATCAGGTTATCAATGGGGTGCTTACAGGGTGGGGAAATGGAGGGCGGAGAGCAGAGAATACCACACACACACACACACACACTCTGTGTAAAATTATCTGAAATCACTGAACCTATGCGTGACTTTACTTGTATTTTTCTTAGAATATTCTCTCTCCCTCCCTCCCCGTCTCTAATAAGCACACACACTCCACCAGGCAAAGAGCTACACTCAGGCGAAGACCAGGGAAGGACAAGGAGGGAGAACAGGAGTGTGACGTGCAGCTGGGCCCATCTCGAAGGCGGTGACCTTGGCCGCAGCACACAAACAGTCGCCCCCAGCCGGCAGGCAGGCTGAGGGCAGCCCTCGCTGGGCCGTGCGCCCGTAACTGGCCGCCATAGCCTGGGGGCTGCCACGTCCTCTTCCCTGCCGCCCGGTCTGGAAGCCTCACCTCTCTGTGGTCCTTCTTAGCGTCCTCCGGCCTGGAGCTCGCCGACGCGGAGGAGAAGCTGGAGGTGGAGGAGCCCTGGCTGATGGAGTCCGCAGAGCGCTGAGGGGCCTTCACGGGGACCTGCAGCCAGGGAGCCCAGGTGAGAGCAAAGACGCGGCACGCAGACCCCCGAGGGCGGGGAGGGGCCCTGGTCTCTACTGCCGCCAGCTGGCACCGCGCTGCTGACTCACCTCGGAGGACTTCGGCCCCCTCTCCAAGGACAGGTGGCAGGTTTCCATGACAGAGAGGATCTAGGAGGACAAGGGGGTGGGGGACAGCACCAAATGAGGTGGGCATCGCCTCAACAAAGCGCCGCCGCCCACACGCCCGCTGCCCGCCTTGCTCCTCGGAACGCGGGGCGGCAGAGTCCCAGGTGACGCGGCCCGGCCACACCCCTGCACAGACACAGCCAAGACCCAAAGCCGGCGGGGACTTACTGGAGATCACACCCGGCAGAGCCTGGGCGTCCTCCCATCCCACCCCGCTCCTCCTGCCCGACGGGAGCCGCCGGTGCTTCCCGTAAACGGGCTCCAGGGACGGGAGCCGCACAGACACCGAAGGGGGCTCAGAGGCTACCCCGTCCGGCCCGCAGGCCTGTCCGTCCACAGGCACAACGTGTGGCCTTTCCGTGGGCACCCGAGGGTCTCAAGCAGGAAGGGCTCGCAGCCACACCTCGGCGCGGCCCGCCTCTTCCCTCCGGAGGGGCCTGGCAGCGCCGCCCGGTGCTCCCCCCACGCTGCCACCTGGCGAGGGAGCGGGCAGTGCGGCTGAGGGCCCCGCAGCCGGGAGCAGGGACTTGACCTCCAAAAACTGCGCTGCTGACACCTCCTGCCGAGCGCTCTCGCCACACACAGACACCATGACTAACGAGGAGGGCGCCAGGAAACCTTGGAGGGGACGGACACGTCACGGCATAGACTGTGGACGTGGTTTCATGGATGTAGCTCTTTGTACACCAATCATGCTACAATGAAGTGTTTGTTTTTGTTATTTTTTTTTTTTTGACACAGAGTCTCACTCTGCTGCCCGGGCTAGAGTGCCGTGGCGTCAGCCTCGCTCACAACAACCTCAAACTCCTGGGCTCAGGCGATCCTCCTGCCTCAGCCTCCCAAGGGGCTGGGACTACAGGCACACACCACCATGCCCAGCTAATTTTTTCTATATATTTTAAGATGTCAAGCCAATTTCTTTCTATTTTTTTTTAGTAGAGACGGGGTCTCGCTCTTACTCAGGCTGGTCTCGAACTCCTGAGCTCAAACAGTCCTCCCGCCTCGGCCTCCCAGAGTGCTAGGATTACAGGCGTGAGCCACCACGCCCGGCCATGAAGTGGTTTAAAAAAAAACAAAAACGTTGCTACTCCTGGGATGAGACGTGAACACGCAGAAAGAACCCCCCAGAAGGGAGCCGGCAAAACAGCCAAAGGGCAGAAAGCCGGGCCGTGCACAGGGGGCCCCGTGGAGACCTGCCTGAAAACACAAATCGTTTATGGAAGCCGCAGCCCGAGGGTGTCTGGGACGACCCCCCGGGGGCCTCGTGTCACAGGGCTCCCTGTGGGCCGTCTGCCCACACACCTCCTCCAGGCGTCCCTCGCCAACAAGCCCGCCCCCACGGCCCCCCACCCCCTACCACCCAGACACGGGAGCACTTTCACAACGTGTTGCCAAAGCCCAGGAAGAGGCGAGTGAGCCCAATTAACAACTCACTCATGAAAGAAACCAGTGACGGTCAACACCGTGTTTCCAGGCGCCGAAGGGAAAGTGGCCGGAAAACAGGGACCCGCCCTGGCCTGCTCTCCCTTCCCCGCTCCCTGTCCCCGCTCTGCCTTTGTCCCGTTTTCGCCCACTCTGCTCCCGGACACATCCGCCACTCCGCTGGGAGCAGCTCTTGGAACAACACTGAGGAAAAACTGCTAGTGAAACTGAAAATCGCATGAATAAGTAAAACCCATTATCAGCGAGGCCCCAAATGCAGCTGAGAGCGAAGGGGCCAAGTTCTGCCCCCAGGCACTAATGCACAATTTGTCCACCAAGACCTAATCTACGGACATCGATTTTTTGAGTCGCACTGCCCCTCGGGGAGGAGGAGAGCTACCTTGGAGTTCAGTGCACACTTGAGCGGCGTCTCCTTCAGCCTGTTCTGGACCTCCGTGGACGCTCCGTTTTGCAGCAGCGTCTCTATGATGCCCTGGTACCCCCAGCGCGCGGCGATGTGCAGGGGGGTGTCTCCCTTCTCGTTGCCGATGTCCAGTCTGCACGACTGCACGTCATAGTAGACCAGAGCCTTCACACACTGCGGGGAAAGGACACCATCCACTAAGTGCCAAGCCGCGGGCACCGTCCGTGCCCTCCTTAACTCTAGCCCACGGCCCCGCGGGACGGAGCCTCCGCTCTCCGAGCAAGCGTGCAGCGGCAGACAGAACCCGGGCTTCCCCTGTGCCCGATCAGGACAGCTCGTGCCTTCGAGGGCCAGGCCAGTCAGCAGGAAAAGGCGGGATGAATGTTCGATGTCTCCGTGCGCAGAACAGAGCAGGCCTGACAGAGCAGCCCCTTGGACTGCAAGAGGACTGTCCCCCGGGCTCCAGCATCCCATGGGCACGTGGATCTGGGGAGTGTTCCCGCAGCTCCCTGGCTGGTAAGGGAGCTCACTGGGCCTAACCGGTTCTGGACAGCTATGTGGTTTATGCCGAACGCCGGCTTTCCTTCCAGGAGTCTGGGGTTTTGCTCTGTGCTTGGCGGAGTGTGCCTGCGTGACCAGCCTTCAGTAACACTCCCGGGCACTGAGTCCCCAGCGCGCTTGCCTGGCAGACAACACTTGACGCGTGCTGCACTCCCTGCGGCTCTGGAGAGAGAACCGTGTGAGGCTCACCCCAGGTTCCTCTGGATTCATCCAGGTGCCTTTTCCCTTGGCTGACCGGGCTGTGCCCTTTCCCTGTGAGGACAGGACACTGTGTGCCGAGTTCTGGGGGCTCTCCCAGCAAAGCACCAAGCCGGGGCTGGTCTTGCAGATCCCTGACACTGCACACGACAGATCGTTGTGCAGCTGGTAGAGGACGGCCTAGGCCTGCCCTGAGTGACCTAGCGGATTTCCGTAGCGTCAAGTTAGGACAGCGAGTTGCACAAAAACATACAGAGCATGACGCCATTTCTGTACATCGACCACCTGACCCAGCCTGAACGCTACCTGAGTATCGGTACATCCCTACGGAGAGAAGGGGAAGGAGAGTAGGAAGCGGGAAGGGAGGTAGAAAAACTAATACCCTCATAGCAAATGGTAAGTGGAAATGGAAATCACAAAATTCCTTGATGTTACCGTAAAAATTGAATATGAATAAAAGAACCAGATGGCGGCAGGGATGGATGAAAATGATTTAATTTCAGGATAAGATAATGGACAATTAAGTTTTAGATTCCTCTTACTTCAACGTGGCATCTGTGATACATTAAAAATTCTTTTAAATTAAAAAAAAAAATTACACACCCAACGTTCCCGTCATCATCGACACAAAACGCAATGTGGAACTGATCAGAAATCCGCACGTCTGCGTGAGGGAGGAACAGCGAGTGGCACTTACGTCCTCGTGGCCGTAGGCGCAGGCCAGGTGGAGCGCGGTGTTGCCGTTGTTGTCCTGCACGTCGGTGCTGGCCTTGTAGTGCAGCAGCAGCAGCTTTGGAGGGAAAGGGGAGCGGTGAGCACGGGCAGAACCCCAACCAGCTGGCCCGCGGTCGCAGTGTCCTAAGGAAGCTCGGCCCGCAGTCTTGGAACGGCAGGGAGGTCACGTGTTCCCGTCTTAAATCTTATTTCCTAAGCCGGGCGTGGGGGCTCACGCCTGCAATCCTAGCACTCTGGGAGGCCGAGGCGGGAGGATTGCTCAAGGTCAGGAGTTCGAAACCAGCCTGGGCAAGAGCGGGACCCCGTCTCTACTAAAAATAGAAAGAAATTAATTGGCCAACTAAAAAATATATAGAAAAAATTAGCCGGGCATGGTGGCGCATGCCTGTAGTCCCAGCTACTCGGGAGGCTGAGGCAGGAGGATCGCTTGAGCCCAGGAGTTTGAGGTTGCTGTGAGCTAGGCTGACGCCAGGGCACTCACTCTAGCCTGGGCAACAGAGTGAGACTCTGTCTCAAAAAAAAAAGAAAAGAAAAAAAAAAAATCTTATTTCCTTACACCTGTGTTAAAATTACACCAATGCACGCACCCTTCCTGACAAAGTTTAGAGCTTGAAGAAACAAGTGTACAGCCCCACCCTTTCTTCTCTCAGAAGATCAAGAAGTTTCACATCTAAGCTAACGATTTTGTCCAGTGGACCCGGGAAGGTGCCTCGGACCCCCCACCCTCACCACAGCCACCGCAGAGCCGGTGCAGGTCACGGCGGGCACAACACGGGGCCCCGGGGACTCCAGAATGATCGTACGATGGACACACGGAGCCCGGCTCGTCCGAGCGCCGCCACAGCACCGCCACTCACCGTCACGCTCTGAAAGCCCTTCTGACACGCCAGGTGGAGCGGCGTGGACCCGTGGTAGTCGGTGGCGTTGACCACGGCACCCTTGGACACCAGGAGGTCGATGAGGGACGCCTGCCCTGCAGAACAGACAACCTCCCGTTGGAGAAGGAAGGGGGCTGGCTGTCCCCAACTGGGAGACAGCCGTGCCGCCTTCTCGGTCCCTGGTGTGAAACACGCCTGGAGATACATTTCTGCTCCAGAGGAACCAGAGCTGACATCGAGGCAGGCTCTGCAGACCCAGAGCACGCCGGGTGGCCTTGGAGGGGACCCCGCTGAAGTCCCCTCTCAGCAATAAAAGGTAACAAACAGGAAAGAGCCCTATGCGTCCAGAGAAGAGAGGGTGGTTCGTTGATTCACAGGATGGATTCACACAGCCACTAAATAAACAGCGACCAGGAGAGATGTTCTCACATGTCACCAAGAGAAAAACAGCCCAGCACGGAACAGCACGAGGCCCGCAGTATCATGTATTTTATACACACACACACACACACACACACACACACACAAGCGTGCAGAAACTCCAGACACTCGTAAATCAAAATTATCTCCGAGACACGGGAGGATGGCCAGTGACCCTGGAGGAGTTTGCGTTTTCGACTTTAAATGTTCACTTTTCAGGACAACAAAAATATTTTTTAGAAGCAGAGCAACAAGAACCCAAGCCAATAATTCTGAGAATGCTCTTGCCACTTGGATCCAGGCTTTCCCTTGCTGGCCCGCCAGCCCAGGGACAGCACGATGGCCGTCAGGCCTGTGGACATTTGCTTCTCTTCCCTCCCCAGCCCTTGGGGGGGAGGCCATGACGTAGGCCCTCCCACCACCCCAGCCGCCCCAGCTCTAGCAGCCGCCCTGGGCCATCCCTGGGCCCCGATGACCACAGAGGCCAGCCCAAGACCACGTACCACAGAGAGCAGCCACGTGGAGAGGTGTATGGCCTCTGTCATCTCTGGAGAACGGAGTGACCACGGAGGGGTCGTTCAACCTCCTAAAGCGGAAGAGACGGGAGGACACACCTTGGGGACAGCGTGGCGCAGCCTCTCCCCCGGACCAGGCCGGACACGCAGGTACCCCGAGGCTAGAAGACAGGTCACAGGACACACCTCTTCTGCCCGTCCCAAGGAGCCCCAGCTCCTGCTCCGTGTCCTGCAGCGGGAGGGCTGAGGCATCTCACCCCGCCAACCCTTTAGGCCTCAACACCCAGAGAAACAGCCTGACAAGGATAACAGGAAACCGGAAATGTTCCTGGGAGAAACTGACGCTCCTCCCGTCCTAAACACACTTTCTGAGGCCGGGGCAGGCCTGGCGTCCAGCCCACCGGTGTGCGAGTATTTTACAACTCCAGGCCGGGCGCGGTGGCTCACGCCTGTAATCCCAGCACTCTGGGAGGCCGAGGCCGGCGGATTGCTCGAGGTCAGGAGTTCCAAACCAGCCTGAGCAAGAGCAAGACCCCGTCTCTACTATAACTAGAAAGAAATTAATTGGCCAACTAATACATAATAGAAAAAAATCAGCCAGACATGGTGGCTCATGCCTGTAGTCCCAGCTACTCGGGAGGCTGAGGCAGGAGGATCGCTTGAGCCCAGGAGTTTGAGATTGCTGTGAGCTAGGCTGACGCCACGGCACTCACTCTAGCCTGGGCAACAAAGCGAGACTCTCAAAAAACAAAAAAAAAGTACAACTCCTCTTCCGCCCGATTCTCCAAAGAGGAAGATGCTGCCGCCTCCGCGTCACAGCAGAGACGACTGAGGAGTGGCGAGGTGTGTCCTTACTCACGGCCACGCCACGCAAGTCGTGGAGAGTTCCACCGGGCCTCCCGCCCCCGCTCCCCAGCCCCCGCGAGCACCCTCTTACCCAGACACGAGCTTCTCGCAGTCGTCGCAGAAGCACAGCGGGTGACACATCTTCTGGACGGCGTCTTTGTCGCGGTCGTCTTGGCTCAGAAGTCTCTCCACTTCTTTCTGGTCACCCGACGCGATGTGCTGAAAAGCGGCACCCGAGACACCGTCGGTGTCAAGGAAGGGCTCGTTTTGGGAGGTGCGCGTTTGTTGAGAGTGCTTGCAGAAACACGTGTCTGTGTGTGTAGGGGCGGAATAATTTGCCCTCTGCGATTTCCTTCCACGTAATCTGGGAAGTAGGGAAAGTGGCCGGTGGCAGAGATGGAACCAGACTGCACAATGGCTATCCCTCTTTATTTCTATAAATGTTAAAAATTTCCCGTAATTAGAAAAACAGGAGCTTCCAAGATAGCTGAACACGGGGAGGTCCGTGGAGCTTCCTGGTGGGTGGTGCACCCCGGGGACATGGAAGACCTGCAGCCCTTCTCT
This sequence comes from Microcebus murinus, assembly GCF_040939455.1. Lineage (NCBI taxonomy): Eukaryota > Metazoa > Chordata > Mammalia > Primates > Cheirogaleidae > Microcebus > Microcebus murinus. Next base: position 57,434,651 of record NC_134119.1, read on the forward strand.
CTGCATCTTCTGCAGTGTCCTTTGTAATAAGCCACAGACAGGGCTGACGGCACAGACGGTGACGGATGGTGTGAATACTTCCTGTATCGAGGGCTGACCACGTTGGGCTATGTGAGAATCTCCCACGCTGACCTGGGCGATTGCTGAAATTCTTTTTTTTTTTTTTTCTACTACTGGTGATTCTGAAATTCAGATGGCCAAATTGAGGACCCCTGGTGACCCCAACCTATTATAGACACAACCAGAAAGTGGTCAGAAACCACACAAAAGTTCCCCAGAAAGTTCATTTCAACCCCAGATTTGGATCCCACGAGGAAGAACATAATTACGAAAACAACCATCATTTCCAATACGAATACTACACCACGTGCTTTTTATGAAATATTTAAAACAAGAGGTTACCGACTGGGCAAATCTAAGGGGAAAAAGTACATAAGATAAAAAAAGGAGATTGATAAAAGTGGAAAACAGACACGAAGAGCCTCGATTCTTAAAAAGAGTGGTATCTATGCAAGCGGGACGTTTCATAATTCATCAGTTTACAAAAGCGTTGCTTAATAAAAGCATTTCTCAAAAAAAAAAAAAAAAAGAAGAACAGCATGACAAAATTCCCAAAGGCAGGGAGAGGAATGCGGGGAGGGAGGGGCAACACTCTCTGAACTCAGTGTGGATTTTGACACCTCACTGGAGAAAGCCTGGGCCTCCTCCTCTCGGGTTCTACCGTACGGGGGGAGAGGAGAACCGCTGCGACTAGCGAGAGACCCCATCAGCGCACGAACCCAGGGCTCGCCCCCAAGATGCCCGGATGTGCTCCTGCCACGGAACCCCTCTGGTTCCAGGTAGCCGGGAGGCACCAGCAGGCTCCCCCAGGAAGTCTTGCTCGCGGGCTGCCTCGCGGGCGCCCCACCGGCCTCTGAGCAGGGAGCTGCCCCGCGTGCCAGGCGATCGCGCCACACAGGGTCCGGCGCTGCACGCCCAGCCCAGCGCGCACGCTCGCAAACGCAACAGGGGCTCCCGGAGCCCCGGGAGGCATCGACTGTATCGGGGCTACCTGCGGAGGTGCCACTGAGCCGGCCTTGGGGAACCGGTAGTGTATCCTGCTAACCTGAGAAAGCAGGACGGCACAGGCGGAAGGTTCCGAGGCCCCGCGCCTGCCACGTGCCACCCAGAGTGCACCTACCGCACGGCGCATGTCGGGGGAGACAGGGAGATGAGCCGATTCCAGATTCCAAACCTGGGCATTGCTGCCACCCACCCTGACCGAGCGCGAAATGAGCTTCGGTATTTACGCAGACCACCCCGATGCGGTATACAGAGACGCCCAGAGACGAAGCGCCCCTCACACATCTCTGTCCCCAGAGACGTCCCGGCGTCTCACCTTAAACAGGCAGTCGATGGGAGTGGAAGTCATCTGAGACAGTAAGCTCATTCTCTGCTTAAGAAACAGTCTGTCGCCGAAGCCCTCGGACTCCTGCAGGGAAAACCAAACCACCTGTCTCATCACACATCACGAGACGCTGGTGCAAGAGTCTCACAATATGGTCGCCTCCCCTAGCCAGAGCCTCACCAACCAACCAAGGAAACAACGACGAAGCCACTGAGTCCCCAAATCACACATTAATAATCTCATTTCTTGCCTGTCAAGGTCAAGAAATCCAAATGCACCATATTTCTGGCTTCCTTTTGCACCCACACGGCTTTGAAGATGACAGGGATTAATGAAGTGGGACATGAACACTGTGAATCCCAGTGATAACCCATCAACTTCCACCACCAACTGGGGGCTTCCTGCTTCGTCTGCTGAGTGGTTTTCAAGACTCAAACAGCAAAGGCCCCACTCTCGGGAGACGACTTAAGAATCCCCCTCCCTACACGCCAACCCCAGGACCCTATCGAGGGTGCCCTGATGCCCACAAAGAAAGGGCAGGGCAGGCGTGAGACTTACAGGTGGTTTAACGGACAGGCTTCCTTGCCGAATGTATTCAATCGCAGCTTCGATTGAGGTCAGGCAGTATCCCAACTCATCTTTGGCCGAGCTGCTAAATCTGAAGTTTTTGATATAACTCAAATTGGCCATCCTAACAAAAAAGAAAAAAAAAAAAGTTTTAGCATTTTATGCCCAATTAACGCTTCTGCAAAAACAACGCTATTGGCTTGGGTGACTCATCAAATACCTAAAATCAAGTCGGACAGTGCAGGGAGCTACAGCCACCGTCCCCCCGATCTCTCTGTAGAGTGTGTGCAATTAGAAAAACAATTAAAGCTACTTGTTACTTCCCTGAAATAGACTATTTCTGAGAAAGCTGATTATTATAAAGCGAGCTGTGGGTTCCAGCAGGAAGACTATGAGCTTTGGGGCCAGAAAGAACCAGAATCGGCTTCCTGCTCAGCCACGTCTTCCAGAACGAGAAACACAAGCTCTCTGGGCCTCCGTTTCCCCATCTGTAAGTGGAAGGGCAGCCACCTCCTGCAGGAGGAAGGAAGTGGAGCCCGGCACCGGGCTCGAGAGAGGCGAGCAACGAAAGGCGCCGCTTCCTGGAGCTGCACGGAAACCAGCGGGGCGCGGCGCCGCCAGCGTCCACAGTACCGTCCGTAACAAAAGCGGTTACCAGTTGGGGATCTCCGTTTTCACAAGCAGATACAGCAGGACTGACAGGAGGTCGTCGGCACACATGGTCTCCAAGTTCACTGCAAGGGGGAAGTACACGTGCAAGGCCATCGTGAGGCTCAAACGAACACGCGCATCAGCTCCTGCACCTCCCCGACCCGCAAACCGCACGCCCGTGAGATCACGCATCAGGGAGAAAGTAGCTGCACGATCTCCTTTACGGCGTCCAGAATAGATGGCAGATTCGGGGGTGGGGGTGAAGAACGCCCCTCATTTTCGGGACACGCACAAAACGAGGTAAGTGGGAGCAGACCGCACGCTGAGCCCTCCTGGACACACACACCGAAGACGTGCCCAGAGCCGTGCCCCGCGGCCTCTCTCCTCCCGAGCTCGTTCCCATCTCACACACGTGGAGCCTCACGCCCCACGCGTGGCTTCACTTCACTTCTTTCGTTTTGAAATCTCGAGTCATCCATCCACGTCTAAAAATCCCCAGCACAAAAACCATGGCTGCCCTCCCGTGCCTGCCTGCCACCCAGTCTCCTCCCCAGAGGCTACTGCGGCTGCTCCCCGAGCACCTTCCCAGACAGCCCCCACACACGCCACGGCACGCAGGCACGTGTGGCCGCCCCACTCTTCCTCTGTGCTGTCGCCAGTGGGGAGCCATATACGCTCCTGCTCGCTCCACTCAACACGCTCTGCAGAGCAGCCCCTGTCTACACACGGATCTGCCTCCTCCTCCTCCTCATCCATGTCTTCTTAGCTTGGTTTTGCTTTATGCACTGGAAATTTTCAAATGTGTATAAAATCAGGGAGAAGCCGGGCGAGGCGGCTCACGCCTGTCATCCCAGCACTCTGGGAGGCCGAGGAGGGAGGATCGCTCAAGGTCAGGAGTTTGAGACCAGCCTGAGCAAGAGCAAGACCCTGTCTCTACTATAAATACAAACAAATTAATTGGCCAACTAATATATATAGAAAAAATTAGCCGGGCATGGTGGTGCATGCCTGTAGTCCCAGCTACTCGGGACGCTGAGGAAGGAGATCACTTGAGCCCAGGAGTTTGAGGTTGCTGTGAGCTAGGCTGACGCCACGGCACTCACTCTAGCCTGGGCAACAAAGCGAGGCTCTGTCTCAAAATAAATAAAACAAAATAAATTTCGGGAGAACATTCTAGCAAACTGTTGAACCCCTATGCAACAATCATGGGGCTCAGCTCACTTCTGAGGGCCCTCCCTCTCCATCCCTGTTTTCTTGCCCTACCTGTGTCTAGCCTACTCTCCAAACTAAGCACCCGCCCCCCAGAACAGACTCCGAGCTGTGTGACCCGTTGCACAGCGCCACCCCTTGGCAGACCGTTTTGTCTGATGGGTGTGGCCACCCTCGAGCACAAACCTCTCTGGCTGGGAGACTGCGTGATCAGCTGCACCACCTTCCGCAGGCAGACCAGCTTCTGCTGTGGGGAGGTGCACTTGTTCAGCTGAGCCAGCTCTCTCTTCGCACGGGGTATGTTGAAGCTGTGAAGTGGTTGGGAAAGTGACAACTTCAGCCCTTCTTCCTTGATCCAGTAACAACATGGCTCGGGTCATGTATGTGTCCCAACAAACCATCAGGGTTGGGGGAAACAAGATGCTGAGACAGAATCTGACTCAAGTCGGTGGCAAAACACAACAGCTTTAAATGCCATTGGGGCTGCCAGGTGACAGAGAGCTGGGGAGATCACCAGGAGGGAAAAAAAAAAAAAAGAGAGCCAGCGCTACACCAGAAATTTGGGGAAAAGATAAAAACTCTTAGCCCCAGAAGGAAATAGCACAAAGGTGGGGGGAGTTTAAACACAGACACTTCAGACATTTTTGTACCCTGATGAAACTTAATAGGGAGTGCCCCTACGGCCGGGTTCCCCCAAGAGGGGCAGGTGAGGGGGGCGCGCTGCACACAGAACCCCCCTGGGCGAGTCACGTGCCCACCTAGAGCCAGGTGTGCAGAGCCCGTCCCTGGCAGCTCCCGTCCAGCCCGCACGCTAGTGCACAGGTGAGGGCGGGGGCCGGGCGTGAGCGTGAAGGGGGTCACTGAACAGCCACCTGTCACCTTCAGCCCTTTCTATTAGGTCGCTGGTAACTTCCCCGCCCCTCGACCCCCCAAATCGGCGTGCCCCCCTGCCGCCGAGAGCCCCGAGTCAGGGAGAAATCGGCGCAAACCCTCACCTGAACTCAGGCTTCACGCCGATGTCTTTCTGCTGCAGATCTTGAAGGCTCCTTGTGATTTTGTTAAAGGCGGCATCCTGACAACAGACGTCAGCCAAGCTTGAGACCCCTCAGAAAGCGCAGCCCGGGGCCTCCCTCCCGGGCCACGAGGCCGGGCGCCTACCTCGCCCGCCTCCACGGTGCCCACGTATCTGAAGACCAGGTCGTAAACCTCGTGGTGGACGTACATCTGCGAAACCAACGGAGCCCGGGTCAGGGCGCGGGCCGGGCCGCGGCGAGCCTCCCCGCCACTGCCCTGCCCTCACCTCCACGGCCTGCTTCATCAGGCTCATCTGGGCCTCCTGCTTGGCCAGGGCTCTCTGCAGGACAGAGGAGGGCAGTTAAAGAGCTCGGGTCCGCACGCGGCAAACCGCAGTCCCCCTCTGGGAAGCCCCGCTGCTTACCAGGTGCGAGTCCCGCAGCAGCTGCTGCAGGCATTTGGTGTAGAGCCCGTTCACCGCGTCCTGCGGAGAGACAGGCCGCAACACTCAAGCCTGGCCGCGGGGCGCCCCGGAGCTTCCCGTGCCAACGCGAGATCTACCTAAGCAACTACGCCATGGACTCTTTTTTTTTTGAGACAGAGTCTCACTCTGTTGCCCAGGCTAGAGTGAGTGCCGTGGTGTCAGCCTGGCTCACAGCAACCTCAAACTCCTGGGCTCAAGCGATCCTCCTGCCTCAGCCTCCCGAGTAGCTGGGACTACAGGCGTGCGCCACCACGCCCGGCTAATTTTTTCTATATATGTTAGTTGGCCAATTAATGTCTTTCTATTTATAGTAGAGACAGGGTCTCGCTCTTGCTCAGGATGGTTTCAAACTCCTGACCTCGAGCGATCCTCCCGCCTCGGCCTCCCAGAGAGCTAGGATTACAGGCATGAGCCACTGCGCCCGGCTGATACTTTTTTTTTTAAAAAAGAGAAACAAGTGCCTTGCCACGTTCCCAGGCTGCCCTCGAACTCCTAGCCTCAACGGATCCTCCCGCCTCAGCCTCCCAAGTAGCTGGGACTACAGGCGCGTGGCTGAGCGCCGGCTCCACCACTTTTATAGTCAGAAACATTTATACGGATCTTGCAACGGGGGAGGCGGCGGCGGGCACAGTCCCAGGGCGGACAGAGGGCCGAGGAGCCCGAGCGGGCGGGCGGAGGCGGGCAGGCGGGGCGGGCCGCGGCGCGGCTACTGACTATGTGCTGGCGGAGGCTCTTCCTCTCACACTCCCGGAACGCCCGGTGGAAAGAGGCGATGTTCCTGTCAAACCTCTCGGCGTGTCTCCCCAGAAACTCTCTCACATCCTCGATGGTTTTCAGGGAAAAGGGGTCGGAGGGTGCCGGCGGCTCTTCTGAAAAAGAGACAGAGGTCGGGCGGCTGAAGCGTCGGCTGCTTCCTGATGGGAGAAGTTCCATGACACTCTCCCCGCTCCAGGGCCCAGGGCCCCGTCTGGCAGGGCACGGGCGGACGTGGAGGGGGAATGTCCTTATTTCAAGATATTGCAGGAGAACCACCCGGGCCTCCAAGGGCTGGTCCTCTCACCGCCTTTCCCTGGGACCACACCCACACCACCCGGGCCGTGGGCAGGAACAGCGAGACCCGGGCCGGATCCCTGATGAGAGCCTGGGGGTGCCTTGGGCACATTAATGGCCATCTCGATCTCCTGGGGCAAATGAAGAATTATTATTCATTACAAATAATGAGATCTCAAAGAGGCACAACGGTGGGGCTGGCTGGGAAATAACGCTGTAACAGCAACCCCTGCAGCTGAGACCCAGAGCAAAGCCAGGACTGCTGCTGTGCACGATCTGGGGGGTGCAGGCGGGGACGGTCCCATCACAGGCGCACCACGGTACACTGAGGCCTGTGTGGATGGTGCCTCCTGGAACTGTGTGATGTCCAGCCTGTGCAACCGTACCCGGCAGCCCCAACCCACATCTCCTTCGCTCGAGATGACTCCGATTAAATTCTCGAGAAAATCACTGCAAACAGCTATGCAGGTTCCTAGTGGGCTCTTGAATATTTTCTGGCATGTTTAACCTTTTGACAGCTGTGCCAGGAAGAAGTTCGACAGACACCTTTCTCCAAATCGGGGGCAAAGGGTTTTCTTCCCAGAATACCTGAACTCTCCCTCTTTTCCAAAGGATGGGCTATACACAGGATGCTGAAACTTTCTTCTTTTTCGTTGTAGAACGTTTCTTCAAAGAGAATGGGCACCGAGAGAAGACAGGCAAAACCAGCTCCTAATTTAATCCTGTTTCCTTGAATAAAGACATCCTGGAACAACAAAGCCAACACTGCATCAGCGGCCGGTGGTGACCGCTGTCCCCCTCTCAGCCGACCCCGCCCCCAATATGGCATTTAACCCGACCCTGCCTGCCTTCACCCCAATCTGGGTTTGTTGGGACACAAACACTCCTGCTCTGCTCTTTCTAAAAAACATACATATTTTTAGACCTGGGGGTCTGGCTGTGTTGCCCAGGCTGGAATGCAGTGGCTGTTCATGGGCACGACCAGAGCTCACCACAGCCCCAACCTCCTGAGCCGCCGGTGCCAGCCTCCTGGGTAGCTGCAGCTACAGGTGCACCATGCCCAATTGTTTTGCTCTGTTTCATACTAAAATTTTTTCTTTCCTCTTAGCTCGCCTCAGTAGCTGTGGCTACAAAGTACCCAGATCCTCTTTAAATGTTGCAGTGGCACAGTGAGACCCTGGCTCTAAAAAAAAGGTAAAGTAAAAGTTGCAATACAAAAAGTATTAAGCTACTTTTTTTTTTTTTTTTTTGAGACAGAGTCTCACTTTGTTGCCCAGGCTAGAGTGAGTGCCCTGGCGTCAGCCTAGCTCACAGCAACCTCACACTCCTGGCCTCAAGCGATCCTCCTGCCTCAGCCTCCCAAGTAGCTGGGACTACAGGCATGTGCCACCATGCCCGGCTAATTTTTTCTATATATATATTAGTTGGCCAATTAATTTCTTTCTATTTATAGTAGAGACAGGGTCTTGCTCTTGCTCAGGCTGGTCTCGAACTCCTGACCTCGAGCAATCCGCCCGCCTCGGCCTCCCAGAGTGCTAGGATTAAAGGCGTGAGCCACCGCGCCCGGCCTAAGCTACTTCTTGAGGAGAGGAAACCCTCTACCCCCTGGGACGTAAAGTAAAAAGGCTCTGCCGCCTAACAGATCACAGTGACCGGTGCCGCGGGCCGCAGATGCGCGGTGCTGGCCCTCCACGGCTCGCTCCACACTGAGACGAGCCGACGTCACGCTCCGCACAGGAAACGCGGAGAGAGACGAAAGGCCCCCGGTGGGGCAGCTCTACGGCAAACGCGTCCCCATGATCTGGTCGTGGAGACGCATCAGACAAACCCAGGCTGAGCGGGAGTTTGTGCAAGGAAATAAAACAAAAAATGTCTAAGTCACAAAAGACAAAGAAATAGTGAGGATCTGTTCCAAATTGAGGAAAGTGAAAAAGACTAAGGACCGGATGCATTGTGTGTGACCCTAGATCTAAAAAGAAAATATATATATATTTTTGTTATAAAAAGACGTTATTAAGTATGATTAGCACAACTTGCATGAGGACAGCATGTTGGAGAACATTCTATCGATGCTAAATTCACGGCGTGTGATCACTGCGTTACAGGTACGTAAGAGAATGTCTGTCCCTGGGAAATACACACTGGACCGGTCTTGGGGTAAAGGTCTGCACCTCACTCTCGAAAAGCCTAGAAAAGGTACTGATAATGTCTGCGCGGAGACAGTGAGTGACTAAAGAAATGTGGCAAAGGTGTTAGCAGTTAACCAGGCTGGGGCGAAGGTGTGTGAGAGTTCTTTGCATTGTACTGCAACTCTCTGTAGGTTTCAAAGTATAAAAAAAAGGTTTTTTTTTTTTTTTTTTTTTTGAGACAGAGTCTCGCTTTGTTGCCCAGGCTAGAGTGAGTGCCGTGGCATCAGCCTCACTCACAGCAACCTCAAACTCCTAGACTTAAGCGATCCTCCTGACTCAGCCTCCTGAGTAGCTGGGACTACAGGCATGCGCCACCATGCCTGGCTAATTTTTTCTCTATATATTAGTTGGCCAATTAATTTCTTTCTATTTATAGTGGAGACGGGGTCTCGCTCTTGCTCAGGCTGGTTTCGAACTCCTGACCTCGAGCAATCCGCCCGCCTCGGCCTCCCAGAGTGCTAGGATGACAGGCGTGAGCCACCACGCCCGGCCAAAAAAAAGTTTAAAAAAAAATAAAACACTCATCCCTGATGTCCAATCCGTGGCCGAGAAACCTAGGAGCTTCCCAGGGCCCTGGGATAAAGTGGCTGCCCGACGCGGAGGAGGGGCCCTGCCGGCCACTCACCCGCTCCCGGCAGAGACCCCGCTGTCGTGGGCGGAGGGAGAGACGCCGGACCCGGCCCACCGCCAAGGCAGCGAGCGGCCAGGGTCCTGCTCACTATTCCCATCCTCTCCTCCCTCCGCCACGCAGGCAGGGGACCCTCCGACCCTCCCGCAGGGCTGCCTTGCGTGGGTCACCTGCCATCGCTTCACGCGGACGTTGAGAGGACTCCTTTCCCTCCCCCGCCCCGACGCTGAGCGAGCCACCCTGGCCGACCCGCCAAGGCACGGGTACCTTTCCATTTAGGGTCTGAAAACGCTCCTCCACTGGTCTCAGAACATAGGACTCGAACTGACAGGTAGACTGAACGCTGCTCGACAGGCTTCCTCGGCAGGGGACCAAGACCTGAAACACACAATCGGGTGACCGTTGGAGAGACGCGGCGTTTATAACTTCAGCCCCAGAGACGCCCCAGCTGGGCGGGTGGGGACCTCCTGGCAGGAGAACTGGAAGCAGACGCTCCCCGCCACAGGCAGGGGAGGACGGGGACGGCACAAGCCCGTTTCCATCTTTAGACGTGAAGACTGACAGGCCCTCGCCTGCCGGGTCCCCCCACAGCGGAGCCCGGGCACCCCTCTATCTCCACCGCCCAGCTACGAGTGCCAGCAGGCTCAGGGGCAAGTCTAGGTGGAAGACAGGAGCATCCGGAAGGTACGGAAAAGGGATTCTAAAGAGTCACTCATGGGCAGGGCACGGTGGCTCTCGCCTGTCATCCCAGCACTCTGGGAGGCTGAGGCTGGAGGATTGCTCGAGGTCAGGAGCTCCAAACCAGCCTGAGCAAGAGCGAGACTCCATCTCTACTATAAATAGAAGGAAATTAATTGGCCAACTGAAAAAATATATAGAAAATCTTAGCTGGACGTGGTGTCACATGCCTGTAGTCCCAGCTACTCGGGAGGCTGAGGCAGGAGGATCGCTCAAGCCCAGGAGTCTGAGGTTGCTGTGAACTAGGCTGACGCCACGGCACTCACTCTAGCCTGGACAACAAAGCGAGACTCTGTCTCAAAAAAAAATAAATAAATAACAAACAGAGTCACACATGATCCCACTACCCGAGAGAGAAACACTTCACACGGAAGATGGCTTTCTTCTAATCTTTTTTCTATGTCTTTGTTTTATTTTGTTTTAAATAGAGACGGGGCCTTGCTGTGTTGCCCACGCTGGTCTCAAACTCCTGGGCTCAAGTGATCATCCCACCTCAGCCTCCCAAGTAGCTGGGACTACCGATGCCTGCCTCTGCGGTGCCCCACCACCATGCTTGTTCCCCCTAAAGCCTAGTTGTGATCATCGCAGGGATGCGACGAAGGCCACCAGAGGTGCCTCGGGGTGCCCGGCGCCCGCTCTGGAGCAGGTTCCACCGAAACCGTGCAGGGCGTTCTGAGACACCACCGCCAAGCCGGGCGCAGGGAACCGAGACTGACCCCGGGACCAGGCCGGATCCGGCCCCGGTGGCGCTAACACTCCCGGCCACAGGCGCTGGATAAATGAGGCGCCACGTCCGGCCAGGCGGCAGGGAGAGTGGGCCACGGGAGCAGTCGCCAGGATGGTCTGCAGGGAAACATCACAGACCTCGCCACAGGCCCAGGGGAAAGAACCGGAGGGTGGGACGGGGCACCTGCCTCGCAAAAGAGCTGACGGCCGCTGATCATCTGCACTGAACCTGGTGAGAGAATGGGGCGTGGCGGCGTGAGGAGGAGGGAACGGCACGCAGAACGAGGACAGAAGGCCGAGCAGAGGCCGCGCGTCCCGCGGCGCTCTCTAAATAAGGCGCCCGCCGAGCTCGCGGACCCGAGAACCGGGAAGACCCGGAACCCAGGGCCTGTCCGCCCTCCAGGCAGGTGCCCGCGCCGAGACGGGCTGCGGATTCTCCTACCTGCTGCCCTTGTCCTGTCACCCGGCTGCCCTGTAGGCCTCTGAGGGTGTGGCCTCTGCTAGAGAAGTTCTTTCTTTTCTTTTCTTTTTTTTTTTGTTTTTGAGACAGAGTCTCGCTCTGTTGCCCAGGCTAGAGTGAGTGCCGTGGCGTCAGCCTAGCTCACAGCAACCTCACTCTCCTGGGCTCCAGCGATCCTCCTGCCTCAGCCTCCCGAGTAGCTGGGACTACAGGCACGCACCACCATGCCCAATTTTTCTATATATTTTCCTAGTTGGCCAATTAATTTCTTTCTATTTATAGCAGAGACGGGGTCTGGCTCTCGCTCAGGCTGGTCTCGAACTCCTGACCTCGAGCGATCCTCCTGCCTCGGCCTCCCAGAGTGCGGGGATCACAGGCGTGAGCCACCGCGCCCGGCCCGGAAATTCTTCCATCACGGCTCTTGCCCTTTGGGAAGCGCCTTTCGAAGCTGTGTGTGAACGTGCGAACCTGCCCTGCGGGAGTGAGCACCCACCTCCCAGACACAGGCGGGCGTGCGGCTCCAGGGAGGAGCGATTCCTGCCCCGGAGAAGCCCTGGTGGCCGACAGGGAAGCAAGAGACGAAGGTGAGCACCACCGTGTGCGACCCCAGTGCCGCTGGGGGCTACTCCACGCAAGGCCACCATCAGCCACAGACAGCGGCGGGAGTTCAGAGAAAGGATCGCCGCACCCTGGGCTGCAGTCCCAGGGGGCTTTCTGGAGGAAGCAACTCATGCTGGCCCCTCGCTGCTCAGGCAGGCGCCAGGCACGCCTCCGGGGGCTTGCTAAACTGAGCAGGCTCCCAACGGACTTCCCCTCAACCTAACCCCGGTCTGCCACGGTGCCGGCACCGTCCCCGCCCAAGGACACCCTCAAGGTCAGCGCACTTACGATGCCGTGGACTTGGGCCACCTTGCTGCACAAGTCGGGGCGCCACTTCTGAAGAGCCAGATAGAAGGGATTTTTCAGGAGGTCTTCATCATACAGAGCCATATGGACTTCAGAGGGGTCAGAGTGAGTTTCCTGGGACGAGAGAGGGGGAAAAGTCATAAACGACCATTGTCAGGTATACATGACACGCAGAGTCTTCTTCTGGCAACTCCCAGGAAGCATGCTTGACCATGCGTACCATTGTCCTCCACGGACCCCATCAGGAAATACCGAATGTCATCCACCAGTTCCAAGATGACCTGTTTATTGGTTGGATGTGTAAATCGTGCTCAGAAAATACTGTGAAACTGCAACGCATGGCAAAAGTATAAATGGCTATTCTTAGACCAGCCTACATGACCAAAAACCATGACATTCTGCGTTCTAAAGATACACATGCATTTTTAATGAAATGCTTCAAGCACGCGGAAAAGTACTGAGGGATAATGCAAATCTACCACCAGAATTAAGGGAGCTTAACGTTTTGCCACGTTTGCCTCAAGATTTTCTTCCGAGAGATCAAGTGCATCCTCCGGCACGCGCCTCTGCCAGGCGACGTCATCATCCCCCCCCCCCCATCAGAAGGTGGAGTGTACTTCCCCACCCCCTGCACCTGAGCCGGCCCGTGACTTGCTTCGACCAACAGGCAGAACTGACCCTGTTCATCTGGGGGTGTCGGCCTCAAGAGGCCTTGCGGAGCCCACTCTCATTCTCTCGGGGCCCCAAGACCACCGTGCTACGAAGAAGCCCACAGGATGAAAGGCCACAAGGGGAGAGAGGTGGTCCAGTGGGCACGGCCAACCCACCAGTGGAACACGGCCCAGGGGCTGAGCCCAGGTAAGCCCAGCAGGACCACCTGGCCAACCCACATTAACAGTGGGAGGTAACAAACGGCAACTATTTTAAGCCACCAAGGTTTGGGCTGGTTTGTTACGCAGCAAACACTACCTGAAACCACATTCTTTCCAATTCCAAAGCCATACAGTCCCTATAATTTCTAAAAATATTAAAGTTTTTTATTTTTAGGTCTTTAATCCACCTGGATTTTTATTTTTGTACATGCTATAAATTGGGCATCTAATTTCATTTTTCCCTACGGTAAGCCAATTGTCTCATCATCATTTGACTATATCCCTTTTGCACTCATTGATAATGCTATGTTCATCATACTCCAAGATCCCGTGTATGCTTTGCCTGTTTCTGGCCTAGACTAGTGCTGTCACATAGAAATACGTGGGAGACATGTAATTACATAGGTAATTTTTTTTTTTTTTTGAGACAGAGTCTCACTCTGTAGCCTGAGCTAGAGTGCCGTGGCATCAGCCTAGCTCACAGCAACCTCAAACTCCTGGGCTCAAGCAATCCTCCTGCCTCAGCCTCCTGAGTAGCTGGGACTACAGGCACAAACCACCGTGCCTAGCTTTTTCTATTTTTAGTTGTTTGGCTAATTTTCTTTCTATTTATAGTAGAGACAGGGGTCTTGCTCTTGCTCAGGCTGGTCTCGAACTCCTGAGCTCAAGTAATCCTCCCACCTTGGCCTCCCAGAGTGCTAGGATGACAGGCGTGAGCCACCCCGCCCAGCCAACATATGTAATTTTAAATTTTCACATTAAAAAAGAAACAGGTGCAACTAATTTTAATAACATAATCTTAATATATCCAAAATATATTTTCAACATGTGGTCATTATTTTAAAATTATCATGACATGTTTTACATTCTTTTTTATTCCTACTAAGTCTTCAAAATCTGGTGTGTATTTTACATTTACAGCAAGACTCAATTCATAGTAGCCCAGTGCCTGATAGCCACATGTCGCTATTGGCTATTTTACTGGACAGAACAAGGCTAACCCACGTGATTCTACATGATGACAGCCTCATAAAAAGCCTTGATATCTCATAAAGAAATGTCTGCCTTCTCCCTTTGCTCTCCAAAGGTTATTCCTAGTTCTTTATAATATCACATGAATTAGAATCAGCTTTGTCAATTCCATGAGAAATCCTATTAGGATTTTTATTGGAAACACACTAAATTCATGAACTAGACAGTCAATATCTTTAGAATATTCAATCTTCTCATTCATAAACATGGTATATCTATGAATGTCTTCTTCTATGTCTTTCATCTAAATTTTTCCATAAAGATTATATACAACTTTGATTAGACTAATTATTTATACATTCTTTTTTTTTTTTTTTTTTTGAGACAGAGTTCTTGCTTTGTTGCCCAGGCTAGACTGAGTGCCATGGCGTCAGCCTAGCTCACAGCAACCTCAAACTCCTGGGCTCAAGCAATCCTCCTGCCTCAGCCTCCCGAGTAGCTGGGACTACAGGCATGCGCCACCATGCCCGGCTAATTTTTTCTATATATATTAGTTGGCCAATTAATTTGTTTCTATTTCTAGTAGAGACGGGGTATCGCTCTTGCTCGGGCTGGTTTCGAACTCCTGACCTCGAGCAATCCGCCCGCCTCGGCCTCCCAGAGTGCTGGGATTACAGGCGTGAGCCACCGTGCCCGGCCTCATTGTTTATATATTCTGTATAGATTTTGCTGATTTTTAAAACGAGACTGGTTGTGGTAGGTAAGGTTCTAAAAGCAAAAGCCAAAGGACTTACAATCAGAGTCGTCCAGTACAGACAAAATAAGAATCGGGGGGGGGGTACACCTGCCACTGCCACCGGAACTGCGATTTCGGAGGCCAGAGTCTGCCCTGATCTGACCTGTGACCGAAAGGGCTGTGAACAAAAGTCTACAAGTCAATGTTCAACTCACTTGCTGTTTTAGGGACGTCGCCGTCTGCAAACTGCTACACGCTGCTGACCAACGTGAGCAGGTGCTCTGCATGTTTCAAGAACAGCCCACAGCTGGCGCCCCGTCTCCCTGGGCTGCCCTGCTTAGCACGCATCAGTGTGGCTGCACCAGCCTGTCAGAGAGCACGTCCACAAAACAGGCACAGAAAAGATCCGATTTCTTTCTAGCCATGTCTTTCCAGCTCTCTGAGCCTCCACCTTGATCTGTGCAACAGAGAATACTAATACCCACCTGCAGGGTCCCCGCGAGGGTCCTTTACATGCCACCTTCACTGTTTTTGGCAGACAGTCCTGCACACCGGCCTGCCACCGGTGACTATAAGCTCATATGGTACCATCGTAAGAATCAGGAAAAGACACCCCCCTTCCCAGTGGGCACAGCTCACGGGCTGCTCAGTGGCCCATCTGACAGCCCTGCTAGCTGGCACCCTGTGCAATGCAAGACCTGAACATCATACACAGTGGCTCTGTTGTTAGTGCTTGACATTTGCTTTTAAACATTTACCGTCTTGGCCGGGCGCGGTGGCTCACGCCTGTCATCCTAGCACTCTGGGAGGCCGAGGCGGGTGGATTGCTCGAGGTCAGGGGTTCAAAACCAGCCTGAGCAAGAGCGAGACCCCGTCTCTACTATAAATACAAAGAAATTAATTGGGCCGGGCGCTGTGGCTCACGCCTGTAATCCTAGCTCTTGGGAGGCCGAGGCGGGCGGATTGCTCAAGGTCAGGAGTTCAAAACCAGCCTGAGCAAGAGCGAGACCCCGTCTCTACTATAAATAGAAACAAATTAATTGGCCAACTGATATATATATAAAAAATTAGCCGGGCATGGTGGTGCATGCCTGTAGTCCCAGCTACTCAGGAGGCTGAGGCAGGAGGATCGCTTGAGCCCAGGAGTTTGAGGTTGCTGTGAGCTAGGCTGACGCCACGGCACTCACTCTAGCCTGGGCAACAAAGCGAGACTCTGTCTCAAAAAAAAAAAAAAAAAAAAAAAAAGAAATTAATTGGCCAACTAATATATATAGAAAAAAATATCAGCCAGGCATGGTGGCACATGCCTGTACTCCCAGCTATTTGGGAGGCTAAGGCAGGAGGATTGCTTGAGTCCAGGAGATTGAGGTTGCTGTGAGCTAGGCTGACGCCACGGCACTCACTCTAGCCTGGGCAACAAAGTGAGACTCTGTCTCAAAAAAAAAAAAAAAATTTACTGTCTTTTTAAAAATTTATCTTAAAAAGAAATCTTTCTTTACCCCGAACAACAACAAAAAAAGAAATAAAAAGAAATCTTATTACTACTTTAAATAGAAAAACAGTATCACTTCCCACAAAGAGAAGACAATCTCAAAGTTAAAAAAAATTTTTTTTTTTTTTTGAGACAGTCTCGCTTAGTTGCTGGTTTTGAACTCCTGACCTAGAGCAATCCGCCCGCCTTGGCCTCTCAGAGTGCTAGGATTACAGGCGTGAGCCACCACGCCCAGCCTCAAAGTTAAAAATTATAAAGCCAATTAGTGTCATTTAAAATCTCGCTAGATACTGTTGCCTGCCAAAGGTGCTGAACTTAAGCCTGTGGCCTTCTCTCTTCATCAAAAAGAGAAAATCACTAGCTCTTGGGAGGCCGAGGCGGGCGGATTGCTCAAGGTCAGGAGTTCAAAAAAAACCAGCCTGAGCAAGAGCGAGACCCCGTCTCTACTATAAATAGGAAGAAATTAATTGGCCAACTGATATATATATAAAAAATTAGCCGGGCATGGTGGCGCATGCCTGTAGTCCCAGCTACTCGGGAGGCTGAGGCAGGAGGATCGCTTGAGCCCAGGAGTTTGAGGTTGCTGTGAGCTAGGCTGACGCCACGGCACTCACTCTAGCCTGGACAACAAAGTGAGACTCTGTCTCAAAAAAAAAAAAAAAAAGAGAAAATCAGCAACTTTTAAAAGCACCACGTGAATTTATCCTTGAAACAAACAGCTGAATGGAATCTGAATGAAAAACCGAACCACCTTCTTAGTAAGCAGCAATGTTCCACAATGCATCCTTGTGCCAGCGCCACGCATAACTGCATTAGGAATTCTATCCCTTATGACTAACGATAAAAACAGACACCATTTGGAAGCATCCTTGTTCTGGGCGCTGCGACAACTTATACACATCCCCACCCTATTCTAATGCTTGCAGTAACTCCTAATAAGTAGGTACCATTAGCTCCAGGTCATAGATGAAGAAACTGATTCAGCTGGCTGCCTCTTAGGTTAAACAGATGTCAGAATTTATTCTAAAACTCATCCCATTAACCACCACACCCACCACGTGAAATAAATACACCTGGAAACAGGCTCATTTCAGGAGCCACAGGTGGCCAGGAGCAGACTTTATCTCCCCAGATGGAAAAGTCCACCGAATTCCCTCCGCCCACAGAGCTGGCTTGGCTGCGGGCCCCCTGGGGTCTGCCTGAAAGAGGCCCCAGAGCTTCCCCTACAAGTCCCCTTAGGAACAAGAGCCTGGCATGAAAACGTCTGCATTTAATCCCCTCCGGGCCCCTGGGATGGCTCTGCGGCAATTCAGGTATTTGAATTGCCGAATTCAATTATTACCGGAGCCCAGATTATCCTTTGAATGAGTCCCCACCATAACAACTGGATAATGCAATTTGGCTGGGACAGTCACGAGAAAAAAAATTCTTCTTGGTTTCTGACACAGCTGGTTCTACGTGGCAGACTGCAAAAGCAAAGACGCTTTGGATAAAAATCATGCAAGCAACAGGATGTGATACGGTCAGACCAAAGCTGGGAAAAGACGCAAGCCTGCTCCTCAGAGAAGATGCTGGCAGAACACCAATACCTCCACCCCCAAGAGGGAGGTGACGGGGACAAGCTTCAGCAGGGGCACTGACAACCTAGCCGGAAGGTAAGGAGGAGGAGAGCAAGAAGGGAACAGCAGAGAGGGGGGATGAGGTGGGGGATGGGAGGGGCATTCCCAGCAGGGCCAAGAGCAGGGAGGGAGGTTCAGTGCAGGTACGGAAACCCAAGACCACATGAGAAGGTTGAGCCCAGGGAAGGAATAAGACTCCAAGCAGAGTAGGCCAGAGAGGGGTGGAACAGCAAGAGAAGGGAAGGCCACCGAATGCCACATCAAAACATGCAAGTCACATGCATGCACACAAGGCTCCTAACAAGCATTGCCACCAAGTGGACAGAGCTTGCTGTTATCTAGCCTCAAGTCACCCGCTTTATCTTGACATCAGTCCTCCTGGTCACCAGTGACTGAACCCTCTGTCCGGGAGCAGGGATTCAAAGAGCTCTGTCCAACACTGTTCTTCTCAACCTTTCTGTCCCAGTGTTAAAAACACGTAATCATCTCATACGACCTGGTGCTTAGTGCCAGAGTTGGATTCTTATACGGGGTAAACGCTTAACAATAATTTAATAACCCTGTTAAGTTTACTTGCAAGAATTAGTTTTCTACTTCAAAATACATATAATACATAAAACTGGAAAGACAAGTGAAACTTACAAAACTTCTTAAATTCCATCCCTGCCTGAGCTCAAATGACGGGAGAATGTCTAGAGAGTCCAGTGGAGGTCGTTGGAGATACCAAAGGCCTGACGTTAATCTACAAACAGGAGAGCCCTGCGAGGCCTCAAGCTAGTATCCGGCGTTTCAGGAGGCAACGTGTGCTCTCGTGGTTTTGTGGTCTTCAACCGTCCTGCCAGCCCAGATAAGTCTGGGTGATCAGGAACCATCTGGTGACAGCGTGCAGCCCAGCTCAGCAGAATCCGGCACGGGGAGGTCAATACCTCCCAGAGACGCGCTCAACTGCTGAAATCTCACGGCTGTGGCTGCTCCATCCTCCCAGGGCCCTGCAAGGGCCAAAGAGCACGGCCCAGGCCAGTGATGAGACATATCCTCTAGCTGGTCTAATTTGTGAGTCAGAAGGAAAGGGCAAAAAGGGGAAAACTTTCTATTCATCTACTTTTAACACCAGTGGGAGCACTTTGGTGATGTAATGTACGCTGTTATTGCCACTTGTGTCCCTCCCGCCTGTAACATTTATGGACTCTGTCCATGCTTTCCTCAAAGCTCCTCATCACAGCAGCCAGCAGCCCTGCATCTGGCTCACTGCAGGCACACGGCTGCTCGCCCACGCGAACGAATGGCAGCGGGGCGGTAAGAGGAAGCTCGGGCTTCCAGGGAGACACTGTCTCTCACCGGGGCTGGAAATCCACTGCCCACGTGCAGGCTAGGAGGGGGGCCAGCCCCAGGCCACAGCCAAGCAGGCACAAAGGCAAAAAGCCGAAAACAAACGGTGCCTGGAGCCAGCCCAACACAGTGACAGCCAAAACGTGCAGGGCCAGAAGCAGGGTGGGACCAGGGAGGGAACAGAAGAGTTCGGAGGGGCTCTTGTGCTCCAACTGCCACCCCACCCCCTGCCCCTGGAGCTGCAGGTGGAACCACCATGCGCCCACCTCTCTGCCAGGATCCTGGGTGGAAGGACACTTCTCAGTGTCCCCCAGCTGGAGAATCAACCTCAGGACAAATCAGGCTCAGACTCTTCTGGACTGAATCGTTTCTGGGCCTGGTATCTGCCATTCCGTGGTCGCCTTCCCCTGCTCCTCTGGAGAGGATGAAGTTTCTGGACACCAGCCTACCTCCGTCCGGCAACTGACAACAGCGAGAGCCCCAAGAGAGCAGATGCCACAGAAATGCTAACCGGGACTCGGAAACATCGATCACGGACCCAGCAGCGGCCTTCGTGACGACAACACGGGCCAACACCCCAGGCCCTGCGGGGACACTGCCGCCCGTCATCCCAGCAACTCTGACAGGCAAGGTTGTTTCAGGCGGCAAGTCAAGGCTGGGAGAGCTGCCCCAAGGGGCAAGTGGGGAATATCCAACATGAGGGCCCCAATGGCTTTCCGGCCACTAGGGCTGGTCAGCAGAAGTCTCTGCTCCTGTCCCCAACCTGCATCCCGCCCTCCAAGGCCTCAGTCACACCTGTCCACCTGAGACACAGCCCAGTGATCTTTCCAACAATGAGCTTCTCCTCCACTCCCTATCAGACGGACTCTCCACCTCTCTGCTTGGTGCCGTCCAACATCTGGCTTCTGTCCACCTCTGCAGCCTCACCACCCTCTACTGCCCCCAAAGCCCTGCAGAACGATGGGTTCTCCCTCTTCCCACCCATTTTGTCCTGAAAACTACTATTCCCTTGGCAAAGCCCTGGTGTGGCCTGTGGGTGGCTGAGACGCTCCTCCCCAGAGAATGGCCAAGGCCTGGAGTGCCCGAGCGCTGCAGCCAACCGCCAGCCTACCACTTCAGCAGTCCCAGGACAGGCCCGAGTGAGCGTGAGCCCCGGGGCCCAGCACTGCGGCCCCCAGGCTGCCTCAGCACCCAGGCCTACAGGAGACAAAATGTTAATATCCGCCGCTCTACTCTAGCACTGGTGGGAAGGAGGCATTATTTAGTGAAAATAAGGGCATTTCTCCGTGCGACCCCCAAACTTGGAAAATCCCAGCTCTCATGCAACTTTATGGTCCCTCTAGTCTCCCTCCCCCGGCCCCCTTTCCCTGAACGTCCTAAACCTTCAGTGAAGATGCATCACTCGCTCCGCAGCCCAGTCACGGCCACGGGTGCCCACATAGTCCGCACCTCGGGGGAGCCGGCGGGGCGCACGGCCGGGTCGCGCGCCGCTGGGCAGTCAGCCCATTTCCCATGAAAAACGGAACAGACCCGCGCCTGGAACATCTCTCAGTGCTTGAGCAGTAATGTTTGGGGGGACGAAGACCCCAGGGATCCCCTCTGCCTTGATCACCCGGGAAGCTCACCAGTCCGGCGAGGCGCGGCGCGGGGCGCAGACCCCTCCCCAAAACCCTACACCGGCCCCGCAGGCGGCGGAGGTGTCCCCGCGCGAGCGACGGCCGCGCCCGCTGTCCCCAAGTCCGAGCGGCTGGGACCCGGACCCGCCCGTCCGCCCCCGAGCCGCGGGGGCCAGGGACGCCTTCCTCCGACACAGGGCAGGTGGGCGCGCGGGGCCGGGGCTCGGAGACAGCCGGGCGGCCGCCGGCGGGGGCCGGGGCTCGGGGACGGCGGGGCCGGGGCCCCAGCGGCGAGGGAAGGGCCCCTCCCCCTTCCCCCTGGCGCCGCCCGGACTCCGGCCCGACGCCCGGGGGCGCGCGGGGACGCCGGCGGAAGGACACTCACGGGAAAGGCTACATAGCTTCATCCCCGCCGTCCCGGGGCGCAGGCGGCACCTCCCGGCGCGCCGCTCGGACCTCGGCGCCCCCCACTCTCGCGCGGCGGCCGGCTCCACGGCCCGCCCCTCATCCGCCGTTGGGCGGAGCCGCGCCCCTGCACGGCCCAATGAGTGGCCGTGCTTACCTGGAGCGACGTGCGCGCGGGGCAATCACGGAGCCCGGCCCGGCTGGGGGTGGGGCTCAGGCGGCTCGGAGCGCTTCCTACTCGGGCAGCCTAGCCCAGAGCCCACGACTGCGCGTGCCCAGACGGGAGGCGGGGCCGAGGACCGGTCTGGCCCAGGGGTGGGGTCCGCCTGGGCGGCTAGAAGGCTGCGGGACCGCAGTAGGAGTAGGGTCCGATCCGGGCCGTGCGGCCGGGGCGCGCCCCTCACCGCGCGCCTTGGGGAGACGAAGTGCCCAGGCCTGCAGGCACCCCATGTCCTGTCCAGCAGGGTTTGGGAGTCAGCATCCCTGGGCTCTAGTCCCCTCCCTTGCAGGGACTCTGCGTGAACTAACCCCCTTTGACCCGGCCTCAGTTTCTCCGTCTGTGAAATAGGGAAGGGTTGGCTCTCGCGCGCGCTAACCTTGCAAAACTGTAATGGGGTGCTGGAAGGGAGCGACGAAGGACCCACACGTGACCTCCACGCGCGGGGCCCCGCCTCCCCTGATCCGGGGGTGGGAGCTCCGGGTCGGGCCGGCGGGAGTGGGCGGATCCAGGACCGGACACCGCCCCCGGCAGCGGCTGGCGGAGCGCGCGGCTGGAGCTGGAGGATGGGGTTCGCGCCCTCGGCGTCCCGGGCAGCCGCCGTGCCGGCGAGGGCAGTGCGCAGACCCGGCGTGTGACCCGCGTGCGCCTGGGGAGCATGGACCAGGGCCCGGGACGCAGCTCCTAGGCTCCATTCCGCGCCCGGTCTGCTGGGGCGCACGTCGCGGGTCGCAGGCGGGCACCGTCGCTCATGGGCCATGTGGAGTTACCGGGCCACCTGGCCTGGGGCCGGCGTCGGGGCTAGCCGTGTCCTGCCGCGCTGACGGCGAGTCCGCACCGCAGCGCACCGGAGCGCAGCGCCATGGCGAGGGAAGAGTGCAAGGCGCTGCTGGACGCGCTCAACAGGACGACCGCGTGCTACCACCACCTGGTGCTAACCGTCGGCGGCTCGGCGGACTCGCAGAACCTGCGGGGGGAGCTGCAGAAGACGCGCCAGAAGGCGCAGGAGCTGGCGGGGGCCGCCGGTGCCCGGCTGACGGTCGCGCTGCGCGACCGGGGCTTGGTCGCCGAGGAGCGCTCCGAGTTCGAGCGCCTGTGGGTGGCCTTCTCCGGCTGCCTGGACCTGCTGGAGGCCGACATGCGACGCGCGCTGGAGCTGGGCACCGCCTTCCCGCTGCACGCGCCGCGGCGGCCGCTGGTGCGCACCGGGGTGGCGGGTGGCTCCGCGGGCGTGGCGGCTCGCGCTCTGAGTGCCCGCAGCCTCCGGCACGAGGAACAGAGCGACTTCGACGTCGCGGACCTGCGCGAGCTGGAGCGCGAGATCCTGCAGGTGGGCGAGATGATCCACAACATGGAGATGAAGGTCAACGTGCCCCGCTGGGCCGTGCAGGCCCGGCAGGCGGCGGGCGCGGAGCTGCTGTCCAGCGCCAGCGCAGGAGCCTCCTCGGCAGGGATCGTGTCCGTGGAGGAGCGCGCGGGGCCCTGCGACCCCAACAAGGCCCTGGCCGCCACCGTGTTCAGCGCCGTGCTGCTGGCCGCGGTGGCCCTAGCTGTGTGTGTGGCGAAGCTGAGCTGACGGACGCCCAACGCCCGCCTGCCACCCCCGCTCCCTCCCGGGAGACCAGACTCGGGATGGGCTTGGGGTCTGGCTTGTTGGAGGGGATCGGCTCTAGAACCCCGTGTGTGCACGTGTACACGCGCGTTTCAAGCACACACCTGCCTGGGCAGGACCTGCTTTCCTCTCGCCGGCCTGGGAGGAGTTAACTTTGCGCGGGGCGGCAGGGCATTACCGCTAATGTCTGCAGGAGCTTTGCGCCCTATTAATAGAAAGCCGTCACAGTGACCCCAGATCTCTCCGAGTTAATGAGTCGACACGTATGCTGCTGGGCGTCTTTACAGGGAGTCCGGGTTCGGAGCCCAACCCTGCCAGTGTTGCCCCTCTGGGCGCGGGCCAGTTTGAGAAAGGGGATATTTGCTATGTATGTGTGGATGGTGGTTTTGTTTCCTGCACAAGAGACAAACTGCAGTAAGATGTAAGCAGTCTTTATTTACCTTAATCCTTGGGGGCCTAGATTTCGGAGCGTGTGCAGATGTAAGTCCATACACAGTGCTTTCTCTGCGGCGCGCTGTTGCGCTTCTTGGCAAGAGTTTATCCGTTAGTCACCAAAAGCGGCCAGGAGAGATTTGAGGTCGTGAAGCCTGCCACTGCTGCTCCTCAGGGTCCTGACTCTGTTTAGGAAACCAAAGGAGGCCTGGTGACCCTGCGGTCGGCCGCGGGGCTGAATCCACCGCACACACTTAGCTGCGGAAAAGGGCTCTCCCCAGCCAGCCCCGGATGGGGTACAAGGGGGAGCGGAAGCTTTGGGAAGGGCCACATGCTATTTAAACAGGCACTTTCTCCTCCCCTGGGGCTTATTTTCGTTCCCCAGAACTAGACCAGAGTGTTTGATCCTCCTCTGGGGGAAGGCTGGGGAATCCTCTTTGGAGCACTTAATCCTATTTGTCCCCCACGATTTGCTTGCTGGCCAGTAGGAGAGCTGGCTTTGGAGGGGGGTGCCCAGCTCCCTGACCCCATGCGGCCCCACCCCAGCGGGTAATGCGGCATTACCGGCCCTCGGAGGCTTTGAGCCAATCAGCTGCGACACTGGGCTAGAATGTAACAGCTTTAACTTGGGCTTTAAGAAGCTTTGTAAGGAGCTTTTAAAAAAATGATAATCTTCTGAAAGAAAAGTGATGTGACCACATAGTGTACTGTCAAAGCCGTTTTCTTTATAAAGAACTCGGGGCCATGAATCCATACCTGCCAAGGACTCAAACGTAGCACTCTTTACATACTTACTTGGGTTGCTAAATATACATCTGCATCTGTTTTTTAAATATTCTCTCTCCCCCCCCCCCCCACATTTCGCTTCCAAATAAATCTACACTCTCAAGTAGCATCAACTACTGGAACCACAGGTGTAGACGACAGAACTGAAGTGGCCCCTAATTCTTTTGATCAGTAAATGAGGAAAGCAACCTGGGTCCCAGGAGGGCGCTTGCTGGGCAGTGTTGCCCCCGCCCACCTGTGGTCCAGAGAGGCCCCCTGCATTCTTGGGGAAGTAACAATGACTGATGCAAGTTAGATGGATTTAACTTTCTAAAGGTAACTTCGAATAAGATCCAGAAACTCTGGCTGAAAACTGACAAGGATTTTTTCTTTTTTCCTTTTCTTTTTTACCCCAGAAGTGGGAAAGGAGACCAGCAGGAAGAGATTGACAATTTTTCACAGGAACAGCTGGGAGGGCCCAGAGGCTGAGGCACCTAGCGTCAGGGGTGCTGCCTGGCCACTCCCCACTCTGTACCTAGCCCTGGCCCTCTCCTCCTCAGCACACAGATTCCGGCATCTCAGGAAAAATCGTGGGGTCTGTTTTTATGTGTCTCCGATCATGCTTTTTAAAGACCCACAAGGTCTTAAGCCGATTAAATGTTTTGTGACAATAACGGATAAAAGGAACTCCTGCTGCCTCGCCCAGTCTGGGTGAGTCTCAGTAGGAGCCACTTCAAATTCTTTTGCACCTGCCTGCCTAGGGTGCCTTTGGAGCTGACATAGAAAGTTTTTAGGCCAGGCCTAAAAACGACAGGCTCCCAGCTACTCGGGAGGCTGAGACAGGAGGATCGCTTGAGCCCAAGAGTTTGAGGTTCCAGTGAGCTATGATGACACCACTGCACTCTAGCCTGGGCAACAGAGTGAGACCTTGTCTCTTAAAAAACTTTTTTTCCCCCAAAATAAAAGAGTTTTTAAACTCCTTTTATACACAATATAACATAGAATCTGTGTCACCTTCCTCAGAGTCTCTCTCAGGCAAGAGAAGGCTGGGGCATTTTGTGACCCAGTGTTGGAAAATGTCCCTAAAAAACAAGCCCAAGAGGTGTTCTGCTATTCCTAAGACTGTGCCCCTCTGTTCTTATCAAGGTACTTTGGTTCATGAATATTAAAACATTGTTCAGCACAACCTGTTAAAGAAACAGCCCATCAGATGTGTGATCCATTGAGAGCAATGGAATAAACAAGTCTTTTGTTGTCACTGTTTTCCGCCCGATTGGCAGACCCTTGGGTGTTTCACCTGTATTACATGTATACCTGACTCTGAGGGTCCTCTGCTCACTAAAATGAATGTTTAAAAATGTGGCAAAAAAATCTGAATTACAATAAACATTCATGCTGCGGACCTGTTAACCTAAACAACTCTTTGAGTTTGCAAATTTTAAGCATTAGAAACATTTGGCATTATTTGGAGTAATGGCATTGCCTAATAGGACTTCTGCCGTGTGACTCAAGCAAAATCATTGTCTGCCTTGTGCAATAGGCTGTTTTCTATCTAGTATCTCTGTTCTCATCTCGATGTATAATTCAGGAGATCGCTCTCTGATAGAAGCTTGATTCAATTTAGATGTTTGATGCTGAAGTCATTAATTTTTTATAAACATTCGGTATGATCTTATTTATACCAGGATACAAGTACGGGGGGGGGGGGAACCCTGAAAATTCAAAATGTGTTAGCTGACAGTGAAGAGACAACAACTTGGAATGTCAACGCTTTTAATCATGGTTACTTTGTTTTCAGAAGAATGAATTCTGAGCTATTGCTATTAGTAAAATAATATTATTTGTAGGAGAAAAAAAATGCCCAGCACATTCTTTTCTGGGTGTTCTAAGGACTTATGCTTTTAAATCCCACAAGGGAAACCATTTTTGGTGAATAAAATTAGAGCGTAAACTTCGTGATTTACCTAAGGTTTACAGTAAGCTACATAAAAGATGTGTGGTATTGCATGGCTAAAAAAACGATGTGTGACGCTGAATGACTAGGAGGTAGTTTTGGTTAAAGAGAGTTCTGGTTTGCATGAGGACCTTGCTACGTAATGCTGCATTTTCGTTTGCAATGTGCACGTTGGCACGTTGTTAGCTACTCCATGCTTTTTCAGAATGTACTGATCTGCTCGGAATGCTTTTTAAGGGTGCAAGCCCCAGAGTCTGAGCCCACGTGTCAGCCTGAGAAACAAGACGCTGTGGGGCTGGCCTCGGCATTCCTCTGGCCAGCTGTGACCGGCAGGGGACGCTGCCTCTCTCTCCAAGTACCTCAACAGGTCATTGACCTCCCGGTGCCTCACGTCCCTCATTTGTGAAATGGGGGTCATGACCGATTCACTCAGAGATCCCTTGTAGAGCTTAAAACGTTTAACAAAATGCAGTTAAACAAAACGGGGTTATGTTGTGTGTTGGTCTTGTTTTGTTTTGTTTTGATGGTTGGTTTGGGTGCACATTGGAATGGAATCTCATAGCTTGGTGGTCATTGTCTAAAATTCGTAAAAACAACAATAATTTTTTTTAAGATTTCCTATTTTAAAAATCAGAATGAACTAAGCTGACTGTGATTTTAGTACACATCAGAATTAGTAGATACACTTAAAAGCTAACTGGTGTAAATGCAATTTGTTTATAGTATTTACATTCGATTAGGAACTTAAATTCAGGCTCTAAGACTGAGTCTAAGAAAACTTATTACTTACTAAAAAAAAGTATTATACAGCAGTCGGGCCAACCTGAACAGATTCTGGGAAATTGCAGACACAAAACGCCGGCATTTGTCTTTGGAAGCTGGCAGGATGGTATTCTGTAAGGACCTCGGAACTGTAACTGCAGAGCGGCCTGGCTGTTGGAAAATACAGACGCAGCCGGGTTTGTTTTCGTGTGCGGCACCAGATCCAAGTTGGAATTAAAGTTTTTGTGTCTCCTTTCTGAATGATGACTCTAACTAGAATATTTATTAATAGGTAAAAAAAAAAATGTAAAGGCAATTTGCAGCATTTATAACTTAGTGGGAAAAGGCGCCCTTAAACAATGCAGCTATCAACTTGTCATTTTAAAAAAATCATCTTAAGTTTCTTCACGTGGGTTTGAAGGGAAGTGAACGCCCTGATCAACATATTTACCCTTCACAGATATCGTCACATAAGAAGATGTTCAGAAATATTCCAGGATTATAAATCTCCAAGTGCTGTTCTACAATAAGATTAAATTCCACTTTTTAACGCAGAATGGAAACCAAGAAGAATAGGTCTCCACATGAAAGATCTTTGGCTGTGGCCAACACAGATCAAAGCCATATTTCAAATATTATGTCTTCTGGCTCTCAGGAACTGAACAAAGGTAGTTCCAGCCCCACGTCCACGAGGACAAGATGGATATCTGGAAAAATGTTCTTCTCACCTGTTTTTCATCTCATTCGATAGAGGATGCTGGGTGTTTTCCCTGTAATGCCGAGATCTTGGGCATACTCATTCTTTGGTGTTTAAGTTGAGAATTTTATAAGGTTTATATGATATAAATAAGCCAATATAAATATAATATAAGCCAAATGAGAGTCCCTATTGTCAAAATAATTTAAGGAATCCTTTTTATGTGCTGGTCCCAAAAAGCAAAGCCGAGTGTCCCCTGCTTGTTACGTATGTATTAGGCATACGGAGAAGATTTACAAAGAAATATACAGAAATTAAAATATTTGTTGAGGTGGTAGGATTATGGACGGCGTTTTTCAGTATTGTTCTTTCATGTTGTTACATTGTTTTTAACAATAAAATTTCGAATGCTCTTGTCATCTAGAGAATGTTATTCTGTCATTAAAAGTGTAAATTTCAACAGGGTCTCAAGTATAATAAGAAATAATTTCAGAACTTTCTCCAGAAAAGCAAAGCAAAACACTTCAGAATCTTACCCCAGAGAATATAAACATTTTGAAGTGCGCTACTGAGACAGAATAGTACAGAATTAGGGTTGACTGTGGAATAAGGTATACCTGGGATCGGATCAGATCTCACTGAGGAAGGTCCTTAATCTCTCTGACTTCATTTCCTTCTCCCTACAGCAGGAATAATAATAGGGTATTGTCACAGGGATATTGATATAATACTTTTTTCTGGACACAGGGCTCAAGAAAGGCTAGCTGCCACTGCTGTTACTATTTATCATTCTACTTTAAAAACACTAAAAATTGAGTGGTCGGGCAAGAGAAACAACACACATGAAAACATTTAACTTTCTGTAACTTAGATAAAATCTGCTAAAAACCAGTTTGAAGGTTAAAGCTGGATATACTTGTCAAAAATGAGAGGAGGTCCGTGTAAAGGGAAAAACATAAATGAACCCTGTCCTCCCACCCCAGGCTGCGGCAACCACAGGTCTGATTTCTTTCCCTGTACGATGATGTCTGGACGTTTCTCCCCTCCGAATCCGAGTTGAAATCTGATCCCCAGTGTCTGAGGTGGGGCCTGCTGGGAGGTGTTTAATTTAGGTGGGGGGGGGACAGATCTTTCATGAATGGGTAGGTGCCCTCCCTGAGGCACTGAGTGCTGACTTACTACTGTGTTTTCCCCGAAAATAAGGCAAGGTCTTATATTTATTTTTCCCCAAGAAGACACCCTAGGGCTTATTTTCAGGGGATGTGTTATTTTTTTTATAAGTACAGTACAACAATCTACATTTATTCAAATAGTGTTTTTTTGTTTTTGTGTTTTTGAGACAGAGTCTCACTCTGTTGCCCAGGGTAGAGTGAGTGCCGTGGCGTCAGCCTAGCTCACAGCAACCTCAGACTCCTGGGCTCAAGTGATCCTCCTGCCTCAGCCTCCGGAATAGCTGGGACTACAGGCATGCGCCACCATGCCCGGCTAATTTTTTTCTGTCATATTTTTAGTTGACCAATTAATTTCTTTCTATTTATAATAGAGACGGGGGTCTCACTTTTGCTCAGGCTGGTTTCGAACTCCTGACTTTGAGTGATGCTCCCGCCTCGGCCTCCCAGAGTGCTGGGATGACAGGCATGAGCCACTGGGCCAGGCCGGTGATTCTTGACATACAGGACATTGCTCGTCATTCGTTGGTGAATTTTATTTATCCCCTGTGACATGTCTGGGTTTTCACGCAGGTTAAACCAACTCACCTGAGACTAGCCAGTCTCCAGGCTGAAGTCATCTCTCCATAGCAGGCTCCGTAGAACACATTCTCTTCCTTTTCTTCTTTTAAAACTGAAAGACCTGATAAATAATAAATAACAGAAGTAAGTTTGGGCTTCCTGCACTAGAGTTAAAATAAAATCCACGGGGGCATAGCATGTTTTGAATTTTTTTTTTTTTACTTTTAGGATTATGCATGTTCTAATAAAGCAAATAAAAATATTTCTTATTGCAAAGATAGCTAGGGACGACCACTAGACTAGAAGGACGAAGAGTCCAGGGTCTTTAGTTATGAAAGGAGCCACTGCTGTCATAAGCAAAGTTGCCTGCTCTCTTGTGGCCGAGTGGCACAGGATAATTGCTATGCTCGCGGGGGGACGGATTATACTTTACTGCCAGGCTTGGGGCAGCTGGCACTGCGCCACCACAAAATAGGGCAGGGCGCTCCGAGGACAGACTGGTAGGTTTGGAGACAGATTCCAACACTTGCTGGCTGTGAGACCTCCAGTAAATCATTACAAACTGTCTTTTCACATCTCTTTCCCTTTTCCCTATGCAGCTGTAGGTTTTTTTCTTCTCCGTTTTTCCTAAACTCTAATCCTTACTGACAAATATTACAGATATAATTCTTCCAGCTTATTTGTCTTAGACTTTGCTTGTGGAGTTTTTGTCGTAACAAAGTTACCTATACGGAGAGCCAAATGGATCCATCTTTTCCTTTATTGCTCCTTGATTTTGTTTTTTTTTTTTTGGTTGGTTGGTTGGTTTTTTTGAGACAGAGTCTCGCTTTGTTGCCCAGGCTAGAGTGAGTGCCGTGGCGTCAGCCTAGCTCACAGCAACCTCCAATTCCTGGGCTCAAGTTATAGCCTCCTGCCTCAGCCTCCCGAGTAGCTGGGACTACAGGCATGCGCCACTATACTCAGCTGATTTTTTTCTCTATATATTAATTGGCCAATTAATTTCTATTTCTAGTAGAGACTGGGTTTCACTCTTGCTCAGGCTGGTTTCGAACTCCTGACCTCGAGCAATCCGCCCGCCTCGGCCTCCCAGAGTGCTAGGATTACAGGCGTGAGCCAGCACGCCCGGCCACGCTCCTTGATTTTGAGTCAAAGGTTATAGAGAAAGGTATGTGTTTTCTTCTAATGCTTAAATGGTTCTATGTTTTTATCCACTGTGGTAGCCAGCCTCCAAGGTGACCATCAGTGATCCAAATCTTCTGGCGTTTTCTCCCTCTCACTGAACAGAGCTAACCAGTGTAAATACATGGTACTGTGGAAGTGACAGGGTGTGGCTTTTGAAACTAAGTCATGAAAAGCACCGTGGCTTCTTCCTCGTACGTGGATCACTCTCTGGGGCAGTTCACTACGCCCAAGTCCTGGAGACATCCGAGCAGCCCTGTGGAGCCTCACCACGTGGTGAGGGACTGGCCTCCTCCCAGCAGCTGAGAGCCAGCCACTGGGGCAATGGATCCTCCAACCCGGCAAGCCCTGGCTGACGTGCTGACCACATCCTCATGGGAGATACCAAGTCAGGACCACCATGCCAAGATGCTTTCAAACTCCTGATCTGCGGAAACTGTGAGATAAGGTTTGTTGTTTTAAGCCGAGTTTTGGAGTCATTTGTGAACAGCCATAGGTAAGTAATATATCCACAAACTCATTTGCCCTGTGAGCAGAGCGCATTAGATTTGAATGTGATGTTTGCATGTGTTTTAATGCTCAGGGACTGTTCTTTGCTTCTGTTCCGGTCCTGGGCTGCAGTTTAGGTAACTGAGGTTATGTGATGTCATCTCTGGATCCATACATGAACCGGTACTGCTTCATCCTAGAGCCCCTGGAGTATGACAGGCCTAGCAGTGTGCAGGCTTTGCAGACCGTTCTGTGTTGGGTAAGACCCAGTTTCTGTTGCTTTGACATGCACTCCAGGACTTGGCCACCTCACTCAGGAGTAACCAGCCCCTGCGAAAACCAGCTGAAGTCAGAAGGAACCTTTGCACCTACACAGTCATGGTGTTATTTTACAGCGAGGGGAATAATGTGTTCTTTCATAAGGAACTTAATCCCTCTGTGAATGGTCAGTCACCTGTAAAATGGTGATAACTGTTTCCACTTTAGTAAGGATCATACAACTGATAACTGTACTTATCAAGTCCCTAGTGCCTCACAGCCAGTAAGTGCTTAGTTAAGTATTAACATTATTGCTCCTGGGATCGAAGAAATGTTACTTCAACCACCAAAGCTAGAATCTTAACTCCTTCCTCTGCAGAGTCAAGCCGTTGCCACCTTGGACCAAGTCTATCCCCTAAATCAGGGGTCCTCAAACTTTTTAAACAGGGGGCCAGTTCACTGTCGCTAAGACCCTTGGAGAGTGCGCACCGTGGGCCCGGGATGAGTTGCCTACTAAGCAGGACAGGCAGCAGCGGCAAAAACACCCGGAAGGCGGGATAAGTGTGCTAGGTGGCCCGCGGGCTGTAGTTTACTCCTTTCTCCCCACCCCATGGCCTCTCCACAGCCACTCTCCACGTTCAGGCCCTCATTATTTCTTGCGTAGCACACTCTATAGGGCTCCAGTCCAGGTCCATCCAATTGAGTCCCTATGCTGCCGGTAGAGTGACCTTTGAAGACATCAACTTGATCATGTCACCACTTTTCATGGCTTCCCGAGGTGCATAGTATTGGAATCACCAGAAGGGTAGGGGATTGTTAAAAATACAGGCTCAATAGTACCACACCCTAACTCTACAATAACTTTAGGAATGATTGTTTCAGAGTAGAGAGTTTAGTGTTTCAAAGTGGAGAGAAGCAGTTCAGGAAGAGGTCCCCAACCGTGGATCTCTGGAGATGCAATTTGGATGGATCCTCCCGGTAGGACACGAGTCCTCCCTTGACTTCTATGTGTGCTTTTCTCAACACGTGGCCCCATTTTCTGTTTCTGTGGATGCAGTAAGTACACAGGCATTTGCACCTTTAGAAAATTATGCTAAAAAAAAACAAAAGAAAATGTTGATAACAAAAATCAACATAAGTCAGGCTGGGTGGCACGGTGGCTCACGCCTATAATCCTAGCACTCTGGGGGGGAGGGGGACTGCTCAAGGTCAGGAGTTCCAGACCAGCCTGAGCAAGAGTGAGACCCCGTCTCTACTAAAAAATAGAAAGAAATTAATTGACCAACTAAAAATATATGGAAAAAATTAGCTGGGCATGGTGGCACATGCCTGTAGTCCCAGCTACTGGGGAGGCTGAGGCAGGAGGATCAATTCAGCCCAGGAGTTTGAGGTTGCTGTGAGCTAGGCTGACACCATGGCACTCTAGCCAGGGCAACAGAGACCCTGTCTCAAAAAAAAAACAACAATCAACCTAAGTGAAAGCGGTGGCAGGATCTTGTCGTCCCAGCTACTTAGAAGGCTGAGGAGGGAAGATTGCTTGAACCCAGGAGCTGGAAGCTGCAGTGTGCTATGATCATGCCTGTGAATAGCCCCTGCATTCCAGCCTGGCACGATATTGATACCCTGTCATTTAAAAAAAAAAAAAAATCAACCTACATATTGCCCGTGCCACCTGTGGATTCTCCCCAGGAACTAACCCATATTAAAATAATGGTTCGTAAACGAGGCTCAGCAGTATAGTGTATCTCGCCCAAAAACATAAGGAATGTGTGATCAATTATATCGGCAATTATGGGAGAAGCTGTCAATGACTGATAAGTTGTCAAAGCGAAGACTCGGGATTTAAACAGGCTCTTTCCAAAAAGATCATAATGCCGTTCTTGGAGGTGGGAGTCTTCTAGCCACTACAAAGATGGAGTGGAGAGAAACCCCCTTCTCTAGGTGTGGCTTAAATATTGGCCATCAAAATGACCTAAGATGTGTAAGGTGGTCCCCAAGTGCCCCGACAATATCCTGCCGTATCCAGAACGTTAAGACAAATTACCACCCTAGAGGGCAGGGACTCTGGAAGGACCTTTCACAGTCCGGCTGTGCAGTGGGAAATTTGTAATTTGCCATCTGGCATCGGTTTCTCCCTGCCATGGTTCGCGGGAGTCCGCAAAGCTCAGACACCTGTCCCTTGAACTTGCCCTCTCCCCTCCCCAAGGACGCGCGCGCACACGCGGACCCCTGTTTAGGCGACAAAGACGCGGAGCCCTCGGGTGTTAGCGGCGCCAGCGGGCCTGGCTTTGCCTCCCGTTGTTGCCCTGGCTGGTCGCGCGCGCCCTAAGCGTCGGTGCGCTTGGCCCGGTGCCCCGCGTGGGGACAAGGCAGCCCTCCTTCGGGAATCTGTGCGCGACAGCGGCCCGCTGGCGGCCGTGACGGCCCGTGTCGCGCGAGAGCCGCCCGCTGGCCCGAGGGCACCCGAGGCGGTGCCGGCCCGGGCGGGCCCCGCCCTCCCACAGGCGGGCTCGGGCGGGAGGGACAGCGAGGGCGCACGGCGCCGGCTGCTCGTCCCCGGGCGCAGCGAGGTCGCGGGGTGCCGGGGCCGGGGTCGGGGCCGGGGTCCGCCCGGAGGGTCCCGCCGCGCCATGAGCGGCCCCCTGCGGCCGGGCCCCAGCGGCTGGCGGCGGGCGGCCACCGTGGTGCTGGCGGCGGGCGGGACGCGCCCGGGCGCCGCCGCGCCGCCGTCCCCGCCGCCCGCCGAGGGCTTCCGGCTGCTGCTGCTGCGCCGCTCGGCGAGCCAGGGCTTCATGCCGGGCGCGCACGTGTTCCCGGGCGGCGCGCTGGACGCGGCCGACCGCGCGGCCGAGTGGCGCCGGCTCCTCGCGCCCCACGGGGCGGCGCCGCGCCCCGGCCTGGGCCCCGCGCCGCCCGACGGGGACGCGGACGCCGCGGCGCTGCCCGATGACGTCGCCTTCCGCATCTGCGCCATCCGCGAGGCCTTCGAGGAGGCGGGGGTGCTGCTGCTGAGGCCCAGGGGCGCCCCGCCGGCGCCCGCGCCCGCGCCCGGCCGCGCCCTCGACCCGCCGCCCGGCCTGGACGCCTGGCGCGAGC
The DNA here is from genome assembly GCF_040939455.1 of Microcebus murinus. NCBI lineage: Eukaryota > Metazoa > Chordata > Mammalia > Primates > Cheirogaleidae > Microcebus > Microcebus murinus. The sequence goes on from NC_134119.1 coordinate 57,468,892, forward strand.
GCGTGCGCCGGGACGCGCGCCGCTTCCTGCACCTGTGCGCGCACCTGGACTGCGCGCCCGACGTCTGGGCGCTGCACGCCTGGGGCGGCTGGCGCACCCCCTTCTCGCGCGGCCTCTCGCGCCGCTTCGACACCGCCTTCTTCCTGTGCTGCCTGCGCGAGCCGCCGCCCGTCCTCCCCGACGCGGCCGAGGTGGTGGGCTGCCAGGTAGGGCTCTCCCCCGGGGGCGGGGCCACCGCCGGGACTCCAGGGGGACCCCTTCCCAAGGCGGACCCTTTATGGAGGACTCCTTCCCAAGGAGGACCCCCTTCTCAAGGCGGACCCCCTTCCTAAGGAGGACCCCCTTCCCAAGGAGGATCCCCTTCCCAAGGAGGAACCCTTCCCAAGGAGGACCCCTTCCCAAGGAGGATCCCCTTCCCAAGGAGGACCCCTTCCCAAGGAGGAACCCTTCCCAAGGAGGACCCCTTCCCAAGGAGGACCCCTTCCAAGGAGGACCCCTTCCCAAGGAGGAACCCTTCCCAAGGAGGACCCCTTCCCAAGGAGGATCCCCTTCCCAAGGAGGATCCCCTTCCCAAGGAGGACCCCTTCCCAAGGAGGACCCCTTCCCAAGGAGGACCCCTTCCCAAGGAGGACCCCTTCCCAAGGAGGATCCCCTTCCCAAGGAGGACCCCCTTCCCAAGGAGGACCCCTTCCCAAGGAGGATCCCCTTCCCAAGGAGGATCCCCTTCCCAAGGAGGACCCCCTTCCCAAGGAGGAACCCTTCCCAAGGAGGACCCCTTCCCAAGGAGGACCCCTTCCAAGGAGGACCCCTTCCCAAGGAGGAACCCTTCCCAAGGAGGACCCCTTCCCAAGGAGGACCCCTTCCCAAGGAGGATCCCCTTCCCAAGGAGGACCCCCTTCCCAAGGAGGACCCCTTCCCAAGGAGGATCCCCTTCCCAAGGAGGACCCCCTTCCCAAGGAGGAACCCTTCCCAAGGAGGACCCCTTCCCAAGGAGGAACCCTTCCCAAGGAGGACCCCTTCCCAAGGAGGATCCCCTTCCCAAGGAGGACCCCCTTCCCAAGGAGGAACCCTTCCCAAGGAGGATCCCTTCCCAAGGAGGACCCCCTTCCCAAGGAGGACCCCCTTCCCAAGGAGGATCCCCTTCCCAAGGAGGATCCCCTTCCCAAGGAGGAACCCTTCCCAAGGAGGAACCCTTCCCAAGGAGGAACCCTTCCCAAGGAGGACCCCTTCCCAAGGAGGACCCCCTTCCCAAGGAGGACCCCCTTCCCAAGGAGGAACCCTTCCCAAGGAGGATCCCTTCCCAAGGAGGACCCCCTTCCCAAGGAGGACCCCCTTCCCAAGGAGGATCCCCTTCCCAAGGAGGATCCCCTTCCCAAGGAGGACCCCTTCCCAAGGAGGACCCCTTCCCAAGGAGGACCCCTTCCCAAGGAGGACCCCCTTCCCAAGGAGGATCCCCTTCCCAAGGAGGATCCCCTTCCCAAGGAGGAACCCTTCCCAAGGAGGACCCCTTCCCAAGGAGGAACCCTTCCCAAGGAGGACCCCTTCCCAAGGAGGACCCCTTCCCAAGGAGGATCCCCTTCCCAAGGAGGACCCCCTTCCCAAGGAGGAACCCTTCCCAAGGAGGAACCCTTCCCAAGGAGGACCCCTTCCCAAGGAGGACCCCTTCCCAAGGAGGACCCCCTTCCCAAGGAGGACCCCCTTCCCAAGGAGGAACCCTTCCCAAGGAGGAACCCTTCCCAAGGAGGAACCCTTCCCAAGGAGGAACCCTTCCCAAGGAGGACCCCCTTCCCAAGGAGGATCCCCTTCCCAAGGAGGAACCCTTCCCAAGGAGGACCCCTTCCCAAGGAGGAACCCTTCCCAAGGAGGACCCCTTCCCAAGGAGGACCCCCTTCCCAAGGAGGATCCCCTTCCCAAGGAGGACCCCTTCCCAAGGAGGATCCCCTTCCCAAGGAGGACCCCTTCCCAAGGAGGAACCCTTCCCAAGGAGGATCCCCTTCCCAAGGAGGACCCCTTCCCAAGGAGGACCCCCTTCCCAAGGAGGACCCCCTTCCCAAGGAGGACCCCTTCCCAAGGAGGATCCCTACTGGCAGCCAGGGCCCTCCGGGTCTGGGACCGAATGAGGGGGGACCAAAACATGCCCTTGGTGAAGCGCCTTCTGCTCACCCCACCCCGCTTCGCAGTCCCAAGGCCTCGCCTCTCCCCATGCGCTTGTCCCGGGAGGGCCACTGCGGAGGTCCCATCGCGCTCTGCACAGGGCTTTATATGTGATTTCAGTCTTTATTTAAGTTTAATGAGACTTGCCTTATGGCCACAAGTATGCTCTATCTTAGTGAATGTTCCCTTTTTCACCTGTGAAGAATATACTGCTGTTTGATGGTGCGTTTGTAAAAATGTCAAGTTAGGTTGAATTGGTTGGGAGCGTCTTTCAGTTCAATCTTCCACGTCGTTTACTTGTCCCAGCTAATACAAGGGACTGCATACACATTTAGGACTGTTAAGACTTGATGGACCGACCCCTTGATTGTTATAAAATATCCTTCTTTACTCCTGGTAATATTTTTGTTCTTAAATCTGAAGTTTACTCTGATATTAATACAGTCACTCTTTACTTTGATTTGCATTACCAGGCTGGCGTGCAGAGGCGTGATCGTAGCTCACTGCAGCCTCAAATGGGCTTAAGGAACCTTCCCACCTCAGCCTCTGCAGTAGCCGGGACTATAGACACGTGCCACCATGTCTGGCTAATTTTTTAAAAAAAATTTTTGTGCAGATGGGGTCTTGCTGTGTTGCCCAGGTTGGTCTCGAACTCCTAGCCTCAAGCAGTCCTCCTGCCTTAGCCTCCCAAAGTGCTGGGATCACAGGTGCTAACCACTGTGCCCAGCCCTAATAAACAATCCTTAACCTGGTCTGGACCAGTGGCTCTCAACAGGGGTGATTCGCCCACCCTGTCCCCAGGTGCACTTGGCAGTGTGTGGAGACATTTTTGGTCCTCACAACTGGGGGGTTGCTACTGCCATCTAGTGGGTAGAGCCCAGGGAGGCTGCCCTATTTAAGTGTACAGGACAGCATCACAACAGAGTTAGGTGGCCTAGTGTCCGTAGTGCTGAGGTTCAGAACTTACTGGAAACAGAGTGCAGTTTGGAGTGAGACATCCCCGGAGTCTGAAGCCCAGATTTTCTACTTAAAGGAGCTCCCTGAGTTTCCTCATCTGTAAAATGGGAGTATGCAGCGTTACCCTAAGGACTGGAAACATTTTATGTGAAGCATAGCGAGCAGTGCTTTCCTGATGACAAGTAGCTGACAAATGATGACCTTCTGTAACCTATGCTCTGGAATAACCTGAACAGGTTGGATTAAGTGGGTTGATGCGCATCATTTAGCTCATCCATGTTGGTAGTTATCTCTGATCTCACACGGTTGCTTTGGAAATAACTTAGAGAGATTGGGTGGTCCTTTGAGGCCCAGGACTTTGTCTTGTTTGTTTAAGTAGTTTTAGCCAACTTCAGAGTGATTTGGCATGCTCATTAAACTCATAGATCGCTGGACCCCATATCAGGGCCCCGGGAACGTGAGGTTCTTAACAGGCCCCTCAGGAGATGTTTAAGCACATACAAGCTTACTCGCCTTTGACCTATAGTCATCCAAGGCAGAAATCAGTTTCAACTCACTGGCCTTGGGGGTGGGAATCAGTTTCCTCCAGTGTAGGTGGATGTTTAGAAAACTGATTAAAGGAGGACTTTTGGGGGTTGTTCCATATTCATTGAGTCATTGAGCTCTTTTTTATCTAACTGTCTCTGGAAGGAAGGCTGGAGTAGGAGAGCAGGTTGCAGCGGTGAAGCCACTTAAGTTTAATGGGCAAACACTGCCTGGTTGAAACTCTGCAGCGATCACACTTGCTGGACTGTAAGCTCAGGCCTCTCCACCTTCCTTAAAGCTGGTACTGCTACCTCCTTTGTAACGTGGGACACATCACCCTGTAGTTTGGTTGCTGTAGTTGAGCTTTTGTTGTGGCCATCCTCAGGGCTTAGCCAAGGTGCCCCCTTTATTTTATTATTTTAGTTTTTGAGACAGGGTCTTGCTCTGTCACCCAGGCTGGAGTGCAGTGGCGCAATCACAGCTCGCTGCAGCCTCCAACTCCTGGGCTCAAGCGGTCCTCCCGCCTCCGCCTCCCAAGCAGCTGGGATTACAGGTGTCAGCCACTGTGCCCAGCCAAGGTTCCCATACCAGCAGGGACTGAATTCTCAAACTACTGTGATGATTTTACTCTTCAGAGTCTTCTTCCTTCAGGAGTGTCCAGGACCACCTTGCCCTCAGCATCTTCTGCCATTTAGTGCTGAAAAACTGTCCCAGGTCAAGCCTTGGTGGTCTGTCCTGGTTTATTTGCTAGTTCTCAGGATCACTGTCCCGATCATCAGCTTCTCTTTTTTTTTTTTTTTTTTTTTTGAGACAAGAGTCTTGCTCTGTTGCCCAGGCTAGAGTGCTGTGGCATCAGCCTAGCTCACAGCAACCTCAAACTTCTGGGCTCAAGAGATCCTCCTGCTTCAGCCTTCCGGGTAACTGGGACTACAGGCATGCCCGGCTATTTTTTCTATATAGTTTTAGTTGGCCAATTAATTTATTTCTATTTTTAGTAGAGACGGGTCTCGCTCTTGCTCAGGCTGGTCTCGAACTCCTGACCTTGAGCGATCCTCCCGCCTTGGCCTCCCAGAGTGCTATGATTACAGGCGGGAGCCACCGCGCTGGGCCCCACTAACCAACCTCTTAAGAGGAACAATCTAGCTTTCTTTTTATAAAATTTTTTTATTTTTTCAAGTCAATTTGGCCTTGGAAAATCCAGCTTCCTTCACCAAATCTTTCATGTTGTCTCAGAGGGCTCTCCTAAGGCAAATTAATGGGTTCATCTTATATCTTCAATTAGCTCTTAGGTACTGACCTAACAGTCTCAGATCTTACCTTGTCTACGGCACCTTGTCTTCCACAGTGGCTCTCTCCATCTGAGGCGACTCACAGTTTCCTGTCAAAAGAGATTTGGTTGGCACCCCCGCAGTTCTACGAATTAAGACGACTTGAAAACTTCGCCTCTCTGTCTGACTTGCACAAGTTTTGTTTGGATGGTGCATTAGAAGGGCTGGAAAGGTGGCTGCCGGTGACATTGGTGACAGCTGATGGGATGCTCCAGCTTTTACCAGGTAGATCAGTGAAGCAGAGATGCTTTCGTGAGTGTTTCTATTCAGTGCACTGGGCCGGGCCGCATGGCAGTTTGCTCAACCGAGACATGAATTAGTCTGTGTTTTATTTTTATTTTTTGAGACAGAGTCTCGCTTTGCTGCCCAGGCTAGAGTGAGTGCCGTGGCATCAGCCTCGCTCACAGCAACCTCAAACTCCTGGGCTCAAGTGATCCTCCTGCCTCAGCCTCCCGAGTAGCTGGGACTACAGGCATGCACCACCATGCCCGGCTAATTTTTTCTATATATATTAGTTGGCCAATTAATTTCTTTCTATTTATAGTAGAGACAGGGTCTCGCTCTTGCTCAGGCTGGTTTCGAACTCCTGACCTCAGGCAATCTGCCCGCCTCGGCCTCCCAGAGTGCTAGGATTACAGGCGTGAGCCACCGCGCCCGGCCTTGTGTTTCTATTCAGTGCACTGGGCCGCATGGCAGTTTGCCCAACAGATACATGAATTAGTCTATGTTTTAGAGCCTACAGGGTTTTAATTAAATAAGGTCAAAGTTTATAAAATAGTCATGTTATTGTAACCAGAGTCTGAATAATGCCATAAACATACCTATATATTTATATAAATATTTTCTAGACATTGAAAAATTTTTCTCATATTATCTTACTTTTTTACATTTTAATTTTGAATTACGAGAATTTGTAAGTTGTCGATTTATTTGAATTAGGGAACTTGCTTAGGGTCAATTGCTGTTGGGCAGATGGAGCTTTTGTGGCAGTTTGGGGAGGGGCCTTGTGACCTGTCTTCGTGGCTGCCTGCTCAGTCCTGGAGTAGTGATGGGGACTGTTGCTCCATCCACAGGTGGATAATTCAGCAGTTTTGATGTAATTTCTCTAAATTAACCTTGAGATTATCAAAATGGCCCACATTGAAACACCAAAAGTATATGGATATCAAGGCCAGTATTAATGTCAATATCAAAGAGAATGAAGAGAATCATGAACTGTATAAAAGTTTTGGTTCACGGTGAAAATATGCCAGTCACAAATGTTTCTGTGTCTGCAGGAAATTCTTAGCTGGGGAGTTGGGGGAATATTAAAAACACAAGAAAGAAATTGAGATACATTCATAAAATTAGGGTTATTTAGCTACTGCCTCACTTCTGAAAACACTAAATAGGTAAAAATAAGGACTGATTTACATTTCACTACTATATTGGAACGATTTATAAAACGATACTTTATGGAATTAACATTTTGTCATTTTTCAGGCGATGAGCTGTACGTAGAAGATGCAGACTCATTAGAAGAGGTTTTGTCTACTGAAAAAAAGACTGAAGAAATCATGAAGGAAGGCAAGAAATTTCACCGAATAGTGATGTACAACAAATATCTCTATAATCTCCACGTGACTATTTCATCAGAGAATAAACACATTTACCCTAAGAACTACGTAGTAGGAGCAAGCCGTTTGTAGGGTGCCTACTTGCAGTGTCCTAATGAGTAAGGAAGGGTGACTACATTTTCCTGAAACCTTGGAACTTTGTGCCTATAAAGGTTGTTTCTTACTTCGGGTGTTTTATGGAGCTCTCTTGCTTATTGTATTCTTTTAACCTTACAGTGTGCCACAAGTATAAAGTTTATAAAGTATAAATGATCTTGTTACCAAAACAAAAAAATTTCACAAGGGTTCCCACTGCTATATGGCTTTTTTTGTTTGTTTGAGACAGAGTCTTACTCTGTCACCTGGGCTAGAGTGCCATGGCGTCATCATAGCTCACTGCAGCCTCACACTCCTGGGCCCAAGAGATCCTCCTGCCTCAGCCTCCCGAGTAGAGTAGCTGGGACTACAGGCATGCGCCACCGCACCTGGCTAATTTTTCTGTTTTTAGTAGAGACGGGGTCTCGCTCTTGCTCAGGCTGGTCTGGAACCCCTGAGCTCAACCGATCCTCCCGCCTCGGCCTCCCAGAGTGCTAGGATTACAGGCGTGAGCCATGGTGCCCGGCCTGCTATATTGTTTTATTATTTCAAAAGTTTAAATAAGATGTCCTTTTACCATTGTTGTTCTAACTGTTGTTCTAAGTGTATTAGCACTTTCCCTGAGGTGCTTTGGAGATCGATCCATGAATTTCTTAGACTTTCTATTGGAATTGGTTTAAGGGTGTCTGATTAGGGAGCGAACAGTAGACTGAGACAACCTTCAAGTAATAATGTCTTGTTTTCTTGCTATGTCTTTAGCTTAATGATTAAGATTCAATTATTTTTAAAATCCAATGGCATTACTTATTATGTTTCCCAAATGAAATTTGTTGTAATAAATATTTTAAAGAAATAATGAAGCCATAACAAAAACCATTATTATTTCTACTCCAGAGTGTTAATGAATGAAAAGAGGTAAGAGAGGTGTAATGTTTAATTAGTGATGTTTATTTTCAGCATGTTTAATATGAGTAATTTTTTACCTCCTTTAAAGATGAATAAAGTTTATTGACTAAAGGTGGGAAATGATAGATTCTAATTCTGTTTCAAGATCTCTGACTTATGTTATACATTGTACAATGGATTTCATTTTCGTGTAGCACCTTAGTTTTCCTATCTACAAAATAAAGCCAATGATAAATTAGTTTATGTGTATTATTTAATCCTGATTAGAGGAATATATCTGGAGCAGTGGTTCTCAACCCAGGCACTTTTGCCCTGCGGGGGCATTTGGCTATGTCTGGAAACGTTTTTTTGGTTCTTACAGCTGAGGGCAGGATGCTACTGCCACCCGGTGGGGAGAGGCCAGGAATGCAGTCAAGTCACCCACAATGCACAGGACCGCTGCCCAGAGCAAAGAATTATCTGGCCAAGGGTGAGAAACCCAGATCTAAAGTAAAATCTCTTTTTTTTTTTTTTTACCTCCAGCAAATGCTTCCAATATGTAAATTTTAGGAACCACGGAGACTGTTATCATTGTATGTGGCTTCTGAATTTTTGGCCTTGGGCATAATGCCCTTTCATTCTCGGAATGTCACTCATAGCTGGAAGGGGCCTCAATGAACACCATGATTTTGCCAGTGAGAAAACGGAGAACAAGATTTACGGAGCCAGTTAGCACCACAGCCGAAGGAACCCGACGCCTGGTCCTGCTCCTTTTTCACTGGAGTTGCTGCGGCTCAGTGGGTGATTTTAGGGGATGTTGTTATAAAGTAACGTGACCGGTTTTTCTTCATAGAAAAGATATACTTTTGTTGTTTTTAATCTGAATGAACCTTGTCTCCTAAGAGCTCCTTTTGGGTCACTGCCACATGACTTCCTACCTATGGTGAAAGGTGATACCTTGCCCCCTTCAGCCCAAAATAATAGGGTTGACCTCATGAGCTGAAACATTATGTTGTTCTAGAACCCAGCTTGCATGGACTGCTGATGCCTCCACTCCATGCCATCTGATCCAGGGCACAGCCAGGACAATTCATTTCCTATAATACCACACATTTCCTGAAACTACAGTTATAAACTCAGGAATGAGCACTAAGTCAGTATATATTTCCATTGCCTCCCTTTTTTTGGCTGAATCTTTTGGATGACTCGAATCAGCATCCAGAATGGGGCTGGTATTGATATTTTAGGCAAACGTGCCTTGTCCACAGAGTTTCTGCTTTTCTTTTTTTGAGACAGCGTCTCATTCTGTTGCCCAGGCTAGAGAGCAATGGTGTCATCATACATCACTGCAACCTCAAACTTCTGGGCTCAAGTAATCATCCTGCCCCAGCCTCCCAAGTAGCTGGGACTATACCAGTGTGCCACCATGCCCGGCTTAGTTTTTTTGTATTTTTGTAGAGATGGCATCTCATATATTGCTCAGGTTGGTCTCGAACTCCTGGCCTCAAGCCATCCTCCAGCCTTGGCCTCCCAAAGGGCTAGGATTACAGGCATGAGCCACTGTGCCTGGCCACACAATTCTTTGTTAATAAAAAAAAATAATTCAGAGTGCCCTATAATATGGGAAATGTAGTAAGGACTCTAATATAAGGGATAATTTCTGGGGGAGAGGAAGCTCTCATATTTGGGCATAAGTAGTTATTAATACTTCATACTCTTTCATCTCTATTTTTTTCAACTTCTCTGTGACCTTTGACAGTCTCCATTCCTCTTTACTCCCCCCTTAGCCACTACTCTGTCCTCGTTTTAAGTTTCTTCTCTAACCTTTAGATGTGAGAGTCCCCCTTGGTCCTCGTCCTCAGACCCACTTCTCTCCCTGGGTGCAGTCAATGGCTTCCAGGTCATATCCTTGAAGGAGGAAACTGCCTGCCTTCCACTTCCTCTTCTCCCTTCCCACTGGCTAGAACTGGTGACAACTGGAGCAGCTGGCTGGGGCGACAGAAGCTGAGTGTTCAGGGACAGCTGCCTGCCAGCGCTGGACTGCTCACTTCTTGCTTTTACATGAAAGAAAATACACTTCTATTTTACGGAAACTACTATATTTTTGGATCTCTTTGTTAAAACAGTTCCGCTTGGTCCCTAACCTATTTTCCCTGGAGCAGTTTGCCGCAGCACCGTCTTCCTTATATCAGACGTCTCCTACTTACTCAAGCTAGAAATCTGAGTCATGTCCGATTCCTCCCTTTTCCCCATTCCTTTGTGCAGGAGACTGGCAAGTCCTGTGGATTCTGTGACCCAGGTATATCTTGCATCCTTCTTCTGACCTCTGCACTGCTGTCACCCGTCAGAAAGGTCCTTTGGCTCCTCAACGGTTCAAAGCTCTCTCTCGCCTCAGAACCTTTTTGCAGTCACTGTTGCTTTGAGACAAATCTGGAACTCTGAACTGTTTTTGTTCCCGGGTCTCTTTGTTACTATAGCCTAACAAAAACAGATATTGAAAATAGCAGATGGCATCCAGTAGGGGGCATAGCTAAAAAGAAAATTCCAGAACAAGTGGAAACACATTATTTGGAGAAGAGAATGAAGTTCTCCTGAGCTAAAGAAAAATGTTGATCTTCACATCTCAAGATCAAGTCCCTCGTGGTCAAAAAATTAACAAAAATTGTCTAATACGTGGATGACATTTTGGATGTCAGAGACAAAGAATGCCGCAGATTTTCAGGAAGAGCAGAAATGACAAAGGTACAGAATCAGGCTTCACGGAGCCATGGAATGCACTGGACAGGAATTCACTGATAGAAACACTATATGTGACTGGAAGATCAATCAAAAGCTTTTGCAGTAGCAGGGCATGGTAGAAGCCCTGATGGTGAGTTGTGGAAATCCATTAACTATAGGAAGTAAGTCTGAATAATTAAAGTTGGCTAAAAAGCACCGCAAATGTTAAAAATAATGCACTTTTAAGCCTATTTTGAAAAATGCAAAAACCACCTTTTTCATAAAAATAATTTGGTTCAGTAATCCCAGCTTATATTGTCATAAGCAGGAGTGGCCTTATGGGAGGAATAGGAAAGAACGTGAGAGTGGGGAGTCTATAGGTTTGTGACCATAGAGAAATATCTGTTAAAGTGTTTTTAAATGCAAAAGTAGTTAGTAGAGGCTAGGTTTGGTGACTTACGCCTGTAATCCTAGCACTATGGGAGGCCGAGGCAGACGGATTGCTCAAGGTCAGGAGTTCGAAACCAGCCTGAGCAAGAGCAAGAGCAAGACCCCGTCTCTACTATAAATAGAAAGAAATTAATTGGCCAACTAATATATAGAGAAAAAATGAGCCGGGCATAGTGGTGCATGCTTGTAGTCCCAGCTACTCGGGAGGCTGAGGCAGGAGGATCACTTGAGCCCAGGAGTTTGAGGTTGCTGTGAGCTAGGCTGACGCCATGGCACTCACTCTAGCCAGGTCAACAAAGCGAGACTCTGTCTCAAAAACAAACAAGCAAACAGACAAAAAAGTAGTCAGTAGAATTAAAAAGAATGGCCACTTTTAGGAACAGCTTTCATTGCTACCTGTGCCGTGACCTGGCCGTATTTGTGCCAGCCCAGTATTAAACCTTTCTGCATTTCTGATTAAGCCTCACCGCCTACTTGGCCACGGCTTAACTTTTTAAACAAAAGGTGTCCTGGTTTTACACGGTAGCATTTTATTTGGGATTTCAGCACCTATACTGATAAGGGAAATTAGTCTGCAGTTCTTTGTCAGGTTTTAGTGCTGGGATTTAACTGCCTTATAAAAATGGACTGGGAATCTTTTCACCTTATGTTAATTTTTTTTTTTTTTTTAATGCTTCTCACTGGTGTCAGGGTTGGGGGAGCAGGTTACAGTGCAGACACTGACCCCTTTCAGCCTCAGGGGGCCTGGGGGGGGCAGCAGTCTTGACTCTTCATCCAGTGATGTATAAATATTTCCATTTATACCGAAGTAAGCCATGTTGTGAAAAAGTTTGGGAAACACCCACCATACCATAGCATGGCATCTAGTCAAAGAAAAAAAGTCTGTCCTCGCATGCAGAACTGGGAGAAGGCTGCGCTCTCCATCTTCTTTGGGGCTTGGGAACTGTCTCCGGGACCTCCCATTTAAGTTGGGGGGTCTCACTATGTTGCCCAGGCTGGGCTCAAGGGATCCTCCCATCTCAGTCTCTCAAGTAGCTGGGACTACAGGCGTGGGCCGGTTTAACTCAGGTGCTGCTGTTTCCCACCCATTTTTTTTTTTTTTTTTGAGACAGAGTCTCACTTTGTTGCCCAGGCTAGAGTGAGTGCCGTGGCGTCAGCCTCGCTCACAGCAACCTCAAACTCCTGGGCTCAAGCGATCCTCCTGCCTCAGCCTCCCGAGTAGCTGGGACTACAGGCATGCGCCACCATGCCCGGCTAATTTTTTCTATATATATTTTTAGTTGGCCAATTAATTTGTTTCTATTTATAGTAGAGACGGGGTCTGGCTCTTGCTCAGGCTGGTTTCAAACTCCTGACCTCGAGCCATCCTCCCGCCTCAGCCTCCCATGGTGCTAGGATTACAGGCGTGAGCCACCGCGCCCGGCTCCCCCCCATGTTTGACGTCTTTATCCTTCAGGTGAGTTGGTTTTGCCTGATGCCTTGATTGAGGGCGACCCCTCGTTAGCCCAACGTCAGCAACAGGTGAACCTCATGCATCTTGCAGCTGTGTCTTCCTTCCTACCGGTGGTCACGCATTTCCCCCGCTCAGATCATCCAGCCTGTGGCTTTTAAGCACATTATTTGTGGGACCTTGTGGGATTAAGCTTGCTCTTAAAACTGGGTGCTTGTGTGTGAGCATGCGGGTCCCCAAGTACGAACTCCACAACTCCCACCCTCTTCCTGCACCGGTGCCACCTCTTGCCATCCTGTCGGTTGACTTACTGGCAAATTAACGCGTTCTGATGTGCGCTTAACAAACGTCGTGTCTTCACAACTGAAACCCATGGAAGATCCCAGCTGCGGACCCTTCTGGGCCACACATCTTATTATTCGTTTTAGCTGTGGTGCCTCCGAGTCTTAAGGGACATTGTTTCACTTCCTTCTTGTCTGTCGGCTTATTCGTGTCTTGGAGGAAGATCCCGGGGCTGTTCTGAGAGCTCACGTTCCCTGCGTGCTTCTCGAGGGTCCTGTGTGTCACGCCACGTGATGTCATATCATTCCGGGGGCCACTTCGCGAGTCCCCCAAGTTTTAGATGAGAAAGCTGAGGCCTGGAAGTGCCCAAAGCCCCCGCCCCTGTGCCGGCTCGACAACCAGCCACGCGTGCGTCGAGGACGGGGCACCCGGAGCACGAGGAGGCCGCCACGGGTGGTGGCTCTAAGCCGCAGGCTTCGGTGGTGACAAGGATGCCGGTGACAGACACTTGGAGTGGCGGGCCAGCTGTGGAGAAAGCCGGGACGCTTTCCGGGAGCCGCAGGTCAGGGAGGAACGTCGCCAGGAGTCCACGCAGACCCGGGGGGCGGTGGCTGCCCGCGCTCTGCTCCTTGTCACCACAGGCTTCCCGCCCGACAGGCGGGTCCGGCAGTCACGGGAGGTCGTGGGCGGGGACGCGAGGGACGGCTGTGGAGGTCGTGGGGGTTGGGGACAGGGGGTCTGGTCTGGGGAGGTCGTGGAAGGGCAGGTCCCGGCTGTTGTGGGAGGTCGTGGGGGGGGCTGGGACAGGCGGTCGCGCTGTCGGCAGTCGTGAGGAGTCGTGGGGGCGGGTACAGGCGGTCCGGCAGTCGTGAGGAGTCGTGGGGGGCGGGTACAGGCGGTCCGGCAGTCGTGAGGAGTCGTGGGGGGCGGGTACAGGCGGTCGCGCTGTCGGCAGTCGTGAGGGGTGGTGGGGGGCGGGTACAGGCTGTCCGGCAGTCGTGAGGAGTCGTGGGGGGCGGGTACAGGCGGTCCGGCAGTCGTGAGGGGTCGTGGGGGGCGGGTACAGGCGGTCCGGCAGTCGTGAGGGGTGGTGGGGGGCGGGTACAGGCTGTCCGGCAGTCGTGAGGAGTCGTGGGGGGCGGGTACAGGCGGTCCGGCAGTCGTGAGGGGTGGTGGGGGGCGGGGACAGGCGGTCCGGCAGTCGTGAGGGGTCGTGGGAGGCAGGGACAGGCTGTCGGGCTGTCGGCAGTCGTGAGGGGTCTTGGGAGGCGGGGACAGGCGGGTCCGGTCGTGGGGGCGGGGACAGGCGGTCCGGTCGTGGGGGCGGGGACAGGCGGTCCGGCAGTCGTGAGGGGTCATGGGGGGCGGGGACAGGCGGTCCGGCAGTCGTGAGGGGTCGTGGGAGGCAGGGACAGGCGGTCCGGCAGTCTTGAGGGGTCGTGGGAGGCAGGGACAGGCGGTCTGACAGTCTTGAGGGGTCGTGGGGGGCGGGGACAGGCTGTCGGGCTGTCGGCAGTCGTGAGGGGTCTTGGGAGGCGGGGACAGGCTGTCGGGCTGTCGGCAGTCGTGAGGGGTCTTGGGAGGCGGGGACAGGCGGGTCCGGTCGTGGGGGCGGGGACAGGCGGTCCGGCAGTCCTGAGGGGTCATGGGGGGCGGGGACAGGCGGCCCGGGCCGTCGTGGGGCGTGGGGCCGGGGACAGGCGGGCCGGGTCAGTAGTGGGAGGTCGTGGGGGGCGGGGACAGGCGGCCCTGCCGTCGTGGGAGGCGGGCCGGGTTGGGGCGAAGCGCGCGACGCCCTGACGCCGGGGCCGTCCCTCCCCGCCGCGGGGCGGCGCTGTGCGGCCGGCGGTTGTCCGGCCGTTGGGCGCCCACGTGGTCTCCGAACGCCGCGAGGCCGGGCGAGGCCGGGCGGGCGCCCGCGGCGGGCGTCGAGCAAGAGGACCGGGCGCGTCGCCTCAGGCGTGGCGGGCGGGCGGCCTGCGAGCGGGGCCGGGCCGCGAGGCGCACCGGGCGCGGAGCTGTGCGGGGCCGTGCGGGGCCGGCCGAGCGCGCCCCGGCGCCGCCGCGAAGATGCTCGAGGTCCTGGTGCTGAAGGTGGGCTCGCCGCGCGGGGCCGCGGGGCCCGACCCGGGTGGGGCCGCACCGGACGCCGGCGTCTCGGTTTCACGGAAGCTGCGAGAAAGTTCCCCGAAGCGTGTGGCGGGCGCTGTGTGGGGCGCTCTCGGCGCCATAAGCGGGTGTTTGTCGGAAACTGAGGTGCGGCCCGGCCCGCCGCCCTGCACCGCCCTGTCCCCGACGGGCCGCGGCTCCTCGGCCCCGGGCCTGCACCCCCAGCTGCCCCCGGTCCCTGTCGCCCCCAGCCCGGGGCTTCTGTCGCCTCCACCCAGGCCTCTGTCGACCCCCAGCCCGACGTTTCTGTCGCCTCCACCCTGGCGTTTCTGTCGCCCCTAGCTGTCCCCGGGTCCCTGTCGCCCCCACCCAGGTGTCTGTTGACTCTCCACCCCGGCGTTTCTGTCACCACCCGCCCCGGGGTCCCTGTCGCCCCCATTCCTGCGTTTCTGTGGCCCCACCCCGCCCCCAGTTCCCTGTCACCCCCACCCCGGCGTTTCTGTGGTCACAGACCCCGCCCCCAGGTCCCTGTCACCCCCACCCCAGTTTCTGTCGCCCCCACCCCGCCCCCAGGTCCCTGTCGCCCCCAGCCTGCCCCCAGGTCCCTGTCGCCCCCCACCCTTGCGTTTCTGTGGTCACAGACCCACCCCCAGGTCCCTGTCGCCCCCACCCCGCCCCAGGTCCCTGTCGCCCCCACCCTGCCCCAGGTCCCTGTCGCCCCCCACCCCTGCGTTTCTGTGGTCACAGACCCACCCCCAGGTCCCTGTCGCCCCCACCCCGGCGTCTCTGTGGCCCCCGCCCGCCCCCAGCTCTCTAGCTCCCGCGCGCCTCACCACGAGGCTCCGCTTGGGGCGACGTCCGGGTCCCCCGACTTCGCGTGCGTGACGAGGCTCGCCCCGGCCGGGCGCGCCGCCTTTCCGTCCCCGAGTCGCGCGCGCTCCCTGGCGACGCTCGGGACAGGGTTACCGCAGGGAGGCGTTTTGCAAACCGGAGCAGAGGGGTGGCTTTCGGTTTTTTGGGAAAAGGAACTAGAAACGACTTTGGCAACCGTGCTCGGGTGGTCAGAGGACAGAGATGTAGCAAATGGCAGGATTTTTGCAGCCACCGGTTTTCCCGCCTCTGTTTCGCGTCGTGTGCCTTGCATCTGAACAAAGGTTCACACGCGCGTTCCAGGCGGCTGACGCTTACAGAGGACTTGCCCGAGACTCTTGGGGTTCCACGCCCCACTGGCGGGCGCCTCTTGACCGCTCAGATGTTGCCTGTCAGTGCTAACGGTGCTAATGCCATCTCTCTTGTTAAAAGGACAGGGCTGCCCGGCACGTCCCCATCCGCTGGGGCACAACTTGGGCAGGAGGAGCGGGACTCGCTGCCTCGGCCTTCGGAGCCCTGAGTTCTCAGCTGGGCCCACAAACCCTTTGTGTCACCCTCCACATCTGGCTCTCACTCAGCTCACCCTCTGAGCAAATTTTCTATCCCATATAGGAGCGTTTCTCCAACTATGGTACAGGTTCCAGCTGTAGCCCTCGATATTTAAGTTTTACAAGGATTAAATGTTTTTTCTCCCCAAATATCCATAGACAGGTGATGGAATAAACAAAATGTGGTATGCTTATATACGATGGAATATTATTTAGACTTAAATAGCTGAGAAATCTTTGACTTACAGTCCTAAAAATTTCCCCCATATATTCTTCTAGAAATGTTAATAATTTCCAATTGGAGACATGATCTGAGGTTTTGTATGTGGTACAAGGAACAAATGGAGGTTCATTTTTTTGCACTTGGTTATCTAGTTGTTCCAGCATGATGTGTTGAAAAGACTGTCCTTTCTCCATTGAATTGCCTTTGTAGAAAATCAATTGACCTTGTATGTGTGAGTCTATTCCTGTCGTATTGATTGATGTGTCTGTGCCTTCTCCCGCAGTCTTGATTACTGCAGCTTTATTGTTAAGGCCAGAACTCAAAGTGTGAGTCTCCCAACTGTTCTTCATTTTCAGAATGATTTTGGCTATTTTAGTTCTCTAGCTTTTCTAGTAAGAATTTTGAAATTAGCTGTCGATGTCTACACAATAACCAGCTGAAATGGAGTTGTATTTATAGATCAGGTCAGAGAAAATCAACACCTTAATCTAGGAATGCAGTATGTCTACATTTATTTGGGGGTCATCTTTGATTTCTTTCCATCAGTGTTTTTTTTTTTTTTTTTTTTTTTTTTTTTTTTTTTTGGAGACAGAGTCTCACTTTGTTGCCCAGGCTAGAGTGAGTGCCGTGGCGTCAGCCTGGCTCACAGCAACCTCACTCTCCGGGGCTCAGCGATCCTCCTGCCTCAGCCTCCCGAGTAGCTGGGACTACAGGCATGCGCCACCATGCCCAGCTAATTTTTTGTATATATATTTTTAGTTGGTCAATTAATTTATTTCTATTTTTGGTAGAGACGGGGTCTCGCTCAGGCTGGTTTCGAACTCCTGACCTTGAGCAATCCGCACGCCTCGGCCTCCCAAAGTGCTAGGATTACAGGCGTGAGCCACCACGCCCGGCTCCATCAGTGTTTTGTACCTTTCAGCATAGGAATTTTGCACGTATTTTTTAGGTTGATATTATACCTAAGTAATTCCTGGTTTTTGGTGCTGTGGCAAATGGTACTGTTTTTTAAATTTAAATTTCCAATTTCCCTTGATGGAGTATAATAGAGTACTACAATTGAATTTTTTGTGACCTTGTAGCCTGTAGCCTTTTACATTCACTTAGTTCTAGTATATATTTGTTTTTTATTGTGGTAAAATACATATAACATAAAAGTTAGCACCCTAACCATTTTGTTTTGTTTTGTTTTTGAGACAGGGTCTCAAGCTCCTGGCCTCAAGTGATCCTCCTACCTTGGCCTCTCAAAGTGTGCCCAGTCTCATTTTTAAGCGTGTAATTCAATAGTATTTTTCCCAGGGTCTATAATTGTTACCTGCAAGTGACATCCAACTATTCTGCTGTTACTAGACTTGGAATATCCGCCTTTCTTTTTTACAATTATTTGTTACAAAAATGTTCAAACATTCAGAAAAGCAGAAATAATACTAATGTGAACACCTGTATTCCTGCCTCCTGGTATTAGGATCCAAAATCTTGGGATGTCGGCCGGGCGCAGTGGCTCATGCCTGTAATCCTAGCACTCTGGGAGGCCGAGGTGGGTGGATCACTCAAGGTCAGGAGTTTGAAACCGGCCTGAGCAAGAGTGAGACCCCGTCTCTACTATAAATAGAAATTAATTGGCCAACTAATATATATAGAAAAAATTAGCCGGGCATGGTGGCCATGTCTGTAGTCCCAGCTACTTGGGAGGCTGAGGCGAGGATGGCTTGAGCCCAGGAGAGTGAGGTTGCTGTGAGCGAGGCTGACGCCACGGCACTCTAGCCTGGGCAACAGAGTGAGACTCTGTCTCAAAAAAAAATAACAAAATCTTGGGATGTCATTGCTTCCAGGTGCTTTCAGTAGGCAGAGTGAAGAAGTACATTTGATAAAACACGTGTTCTTATTGGTATTTTCAACTCAAATTTTACTTTTCATTTTATATTTGTGTCTTTTCTCTAACAATGAAAATGGTGGTTTGTAATAACAATACATAACAAGGCACATTCAGGGAAGTCTGACTTTTATCCTTGTCCCTTGTCCATTCTTTCATCCCCCTGTAGGTCATAACCGTGTTTGTTTTGGTTCATCTGCCATCATTTCTCGTTTTAATGTGAACAGAATGTACATATATTCACATTTCTGTTTCTTACAAAAAACAGAATATTAAAAACACTGTTCCGAACCTTGCTTTTATATATTATGGATATTTTCAAAATTGAGGAGATCAAGGTCATCTATTTGCTTTTTGAGTCACAACATTTAATTGAGAATTACCTATTATTGGTCACATGTTTTTATCTTTACTTTTTTATCTATGGTGTGATCATTTAAGACAAAGGTAGTTTTCAAGAATTTGTTAGATCACTTAAATTAAAAACAGTGATTGTAAAGTTTATTATTTTTTGGTTCTACTTTTAAATCATGCATTGTTTTGTTTTTAATTTTACAGATTGAAGATCCAGGTTGCTTCTGGGTTGTTATAAAAGGATCTAGTCCCCTTTTAGATCATGATGTTGACTATCAAAAACTAAATAGTTCCATGAATGACTTCTATAACAGCATGTGTCAAGATATAGAAATAAAACCATTAATGTTGGAAGAAGGGCAGGTATGTATCTAAGTGTGTTTTCATCACTGTGTCTTGAAACACCACTTAAAATGTAAAGTATTTTGGCAACTAAGATGATGAAAGCTTTTAGAGTATTTTAGTTTCCTGTACTCGTTGCCTTGTGTTAGGTTCTTTAGGTTTCACAGGATTCAGGCCAGCCCTGGAGAAGGGGTAATGGTTGTGTAAGGTTCATGTGAGACAATGAGAGATGGAAATCTAAACCCAGACTTAGGGCCATCCTCCTGGTGCTGCCGACCAGGGGATTATTCTAGATCCAACACAGGTGTGGAGACCTCAGCAAAGAGGGCATGGCGTCTTCATTCTAGGGTTTTGCCTCCCTTTGGGTTGCTCGTGACTTCGGCCAACTCACACGTCTTTATTTCCTTCATGGCTCTTCCTCACTTTTTTTTTTTTTTTTTTTTTTTTTTTTTTGAGACAGAGTCTCACTTTCTTGCCTAGGCTAGAATGAGTGCCGTGGTGTCAGCCTAGCTCACAGCAACCTCAAACTCCTGGGCTCAAGCGATCCTCCTGCCTCAGCCTCCCGAGTAGCTGGGACTACAGGCACGAGCCACCATGCCCGGCTGATTTTTATATTATATATATTAGTTGGCCAATTAATTTATTTCTATTTTTATGGTAGAGACGGGGTCTCGCTCAGGCTGGTTTTGAACTCCTGACCTTGAGCAATCCGCCCGCCTCGGCCTCCCAGAGTGCTAGGATTACAGGCGTGAGCCACCGCGCCCGGCCTCTTCCTCACTTTCTTGCACCCCCAGCTCCTGTTGCCCAGCGTCTGAGTCTACAGGTCAGCCACATTTCAGAAGAATTTGAATTTTTTGTAATAATGTGATGGGAAAAGATTTATAAACTCTTTATAAGAAAAAGCAGAAACAGTTGAATTCCTTCCCCAACCCCAAAATCATTGTCAATAATATAATTCTTTTTTTTGATACCATTTTTCAATACCATTGACTTATTGAAGAAATGAAGCCAGGTCAGTTATCCTTTAAAAATATTTCACATTTTAGATAGCAATTGCTTCCTTGTGGTGGTGGTTTAGCTATTTCTCAACGCTTTGTATTTTCTGTGGACTGATAGTTAAATATAAAGTTTTGGATAGATTTAGGGTCACATTTGTTTTTTAAGAATAGGTGTGCTATGACCTTCATATTGTATTGAATTGGGAGATAATATTACCCAATTGAACTTAGGCCAGTTAATAACCCTAAAATGGCTTCTTAAGTGTTCAAGTGAAAGGAAGAGTCACACGTCTTCTGCCTTAAGTCAAAAGCAAGAAATGATTAAGTTTAGAGAGAAGGCATGTCGAAAGGCTGAGATGCTAGGCCACTTGTGCCAAATGGTTAGTCAAGTTGTGAATACAAAGAAAAAGTTCTTGCAGGAAATTTAAAATGCTACTGCAGTGAACACACAAATAAGAAAGTAAAACAGCCTTATTGCTGATGTGGAGAAAGTTTAGGGGTCTAGATAGAAGATCAAAGCAACTACAACATTCACTTAAGCCAGAGCCTAATCCAGAGCAGGGCCCTGACTCTCTTGGCTTCTGTGAAGGTTGAGAGGTGAGGGAGCTGCAGAGGAAAAGTTTGAAGCTAGCAGAGTTTGGTTCATGAGGTTGTAGGAAAGAGGCCGTCTCCATAACATAAAGGTTCAGGGTGAGGTGGTGGTGTAGAAGCCGCAGCGGGAAGATTTAGCTAGGGTCATCGATGAAGGTGGCTGCACTAAACAGATCTTTTTTGGTAGACAAAACAGCCTTCTAGGCCTTTCATAGCCTGAAGAAGTCAATGCCTGGCTTCAAAGGACAGCTGACTGTTGCTAGGGCCTAATGCGACTTTAAGTTAAGATCAGTGCTCATTTACCATTCCAAAAATCTGAGGGCCCTGAAGAATTATGTTAAATTGGCCAGGTGCGGTGGCTCACGCCTGTAATCCTAGCACTCTGGGAGGCCAAGGCGGGCGGATTGTTTGAGCTCAGGAGTTCCAGACCAGCCTGAGCAAGAGCGAGACCCCGTCTCTACTATAAATAGAAACAAATTAATTGACCAACTAAAAATATATAGAGAAAAAATTAGCCGGGCATGGTGGCGCATGCCTGTAGTCCCAGCTACTCGGGAGGCTGAAACAGGATGATCCCTTGAGCCCAGGAGTTTGAGGTTGCTGTGAGCTAGGCTGACGCCATGGCACTCTAGCCCGGGCAACAGAGTAAGACTCTGTCTCAAAAAAAAAAAAAAAAAAAAAAAAGGAGCTTAATACATCTAAGCTAGTGAACATCATGGTTTAGCCTAGCCTACCTTAAACGTGCTCAGAATACTTATATTAGCCTGTTGTTGGGCAAAATCATCTAACACAAAAGCCTATTTTATCATAAAGTGTGGAATGTCTGTGTAATTCATTGAAAACTGCACACTATGTTGAGATTGCAACCGTTTTGCACCATCATAAGGTTGGAAAATTCTAAGTCAGGGACCATCTATGTTTATTCAACCATGCAACAGGCAGTTTTGGAAAACTTAGCATATGTACTGGGCACTGACTGTACTCAGTACTGAAAAGATGGCAGTGAACCAAAGAAACAAGAGTCCATGTCGTCACGAAGCCAGCGTCCAGTTATGGCTGACAGCGTTAGAGGGCGGTGGCAGCTGCGGGGAGGGAATGGGAGGGTGAGCCTGGGGTTGCAGTTTCCTGTTGGTCTGATACATGATTGATAATCATTTGCAAGCAATATTTTCTGATTTAAGAAGGTAAAGCTTATTTTAATCTAAAATCGTCCTTGATTAAGGAGCCAAAATGACGGCAGTAATAAAAACAATGAAATAGAATCCAGGTGGCCTGTGTTCTTCTGAGGTTCCCTTACCTGCAGAGGGTGTTGACCTGGGCAGGTCAAGCCTCCTGGCGTCTCTTTCCTCTGCTATAAGGTAAAATGTAGGCCAAGATGATTTTGAGAGTGTCTTTTAATTCTCATTGTATGACGAGGGATTTTAACACTTTTTATTTTGTAGGTTTGTGTGGTTTACTGTCAGGAGCTAAAGTGCTGGTGCAGGGCCATTATTAAATCAATCATGTCCTCAGCAGACCACTACCTGGCAGAATGTTTCCTTGTGGATTTTGCTAAGTACATTCCAGTAAAGTCTAAAAAGTACGTATGTATTTATTTTGCCTTAAAGTCTTAATGGGAAAAAAATGCCAGTTTTAAAAGGAGAATGTCAGTTTTTAAAGTGAGTGAGTAGAGGTCATTACACATGCACTGATGGAAGAGCAGGTGATCTGAATGCAGACAGGTGGCTCTGACCCTCCTCTGCCTTCCTGGGGGGGGGGCAGGTTCAGGCTGTTCGCTCTGTGTCTCGGGGCTCTTTGCTAGCCGCTCTCCTGGTCTGGACGCAGTGGCTGCTTCAGGAGGGCGGGGCTGCAAGAAGGACGCACCAGAAGGCGGAGAGCCCTTGTCTCCACAGACGGCGGAGGTTACGATCACAACCTCGAGTTGCAGAGAGCAGAGCATATGCTCAAGTACATATTCTTGGTTGTCCTGCTTCGCACAGTGAGGGTGTGGCTGTCGCATGACGTGGGGACACAAAATGAGCTGGTAGCTGGATGGTGACTGTCCAGCCTTCAGTGGTTCTGGGACCACACATCATAGTTCATTAGAAAACACTACCAACAAGCCAGGCTTGGCATAGTTTCCTGTCCCAGAATAAGAGGATGTCAGTTTAATAAATAAATGTGAGGGCTGTTCTTTCACTGAAGAAAGAGCAATACCACATAGATTTCAGTTGCAATAATAGGTGTCTCTTGGATAGAAGAATTTCATGGCAGAAGGGCTTATCAGACACTGGAAATTTGCAGATATTTAAGGAAAAAGTAGATGTCCTTTCGACTTACGATTCTGTACCTTTGTATAATATAACCATAATTGTTATGAAAATGATAACTATTGTGTTTATCTGTTTGAGGAACTTTTTGTATTTGGTGTTGTATTTGTTTTGGACAAGAGAATCGTATGACTAAATAGAGCACAAGGGGGCCTGGAGGGACAGTTAGTGCCATCACCACCTCCTAGCCTCTCTGAGCAAAGCTGGCCAGGCTGCCCGCGCTGGGGCCCTGGGGAGGAGAACCAGCTCCCACTGAAAGAGTGTGTTGAAGTGACCTGTTGTTTGCTGGAAGAAGGATGGAAATAAAAATGTTGAACTTCTTCTTATCAAATCTCTTTCCTTCAGCTCTTGGGTGAGAAGTTGGCAAATACTGTTAAAACATCTGTTCATTTACAGACGTTTTCAGGTGGTCAGTATTGAAATTGGTATTTAAAAATCTTGAGTAGAATTTGCATCTAGGTTTGTTCATTATTGCCTAGTATTTTTTCAACCTACGGAGCCTTACTAGACTTTTTTTCCTAAACTCCTACCCTGTGCCATGAAATTTCAATGCCACGGAAGTAGTGTCTTGTTTATGTGCCATATGTATAACTGTGCTTTATGTGTAAAAAGAATAAGGTTTTGCTCAACCCCCAAGAAACAGCTTTTTGCATCAATGGCCAAATAAAGCACTGTTGTTGCTTTATTAGATACTGTTAATATTAGACACTGTTATTAGACACTAATATTAGACACTTTATTAGATACTGTTAATATTAGACACTGTTGGTGCCATATTAGAAACATTGTTTTTTGTGTGTTTTGTTTTACATTAAGTATATTGATTAAATAGGTGTACTTAAAAGGAATATGCTGTGTATAGTTTTCCTTTGTAACGGAACTGTTTCTGTTTCACTTTGAAGCATCCGAGTCGCAATAGAGTCTTTTATGCAGCTTCCCTATAGAGCAAAAAAATTCAGCCTGTACTGCACAAAACCTGTCACTTTACACATTGACTTCTGCGAAGACAGTGCTGAAATTGCGTAAGTACAGCTTATTGAGTAGTTTGAATCATTAGTAGAAGCCTTAGATCAGGTGTATGATGTTACGAAATCAATCCCTCTGTGCGAGTGCTAAGCAGAAGTCTCTTGGTTCTTGGGCACGCGGCCTCTTGGTGTTTGTCAAGCCTTGCCGGCCGGCAGAGTCCCCAGGAAGCCCCAGCCCCAGGGATCATGGTCAGGGCATTTGGAGCAGGGCCTGAGCTCTGTGCATTTGCCTTTTTTTTTTTAAACCTGTGAAAAGTAGCAAGTTAACTGTAGAGAGCACATTCATAAAACACAGGATCATGGAGCACTTAAAGAAAAAGCCCATCACATTCTCCTCTGGGCTCACATCCTCCCTCCTGGGAGGCCTCTGTGGTCTGTTCCGGCTCTGAACTCCCAGACTTTTGTCAGTGCTTTTATACACACACATTTACATGGAACTTTCCATGAAAATTAGAACATACTATCTTACTTGAGAAATTAACTTAAGAATGTCTGTTGAAGCTCTTTGCTGATACATGTACCTCTCCTACCTACCTTTAGTCTTTTTCATGGGAAGATATAATTGACATACTTGTTGTATGTAACCATTTCCCTCTTGATAGACAGCTAGGTTGTTTCTCAACCATTTGCACTATACATTCCCATCAGAACATAGATAAAGCTGTATGAAATAGATTTGGAGACATATACCCTGCACCCCAATCTTTGCTCTTTTTTCGTAGTGTTTGCCTACATTGCTGATGTTTGCACAGGATGGATCTATGCACAGGGCAGTGCTTTGTGGGATGTGGGTACAATCTCTGCTGTCTTGGACGAGCACTACCAAGTGGCTTGAGTTCTGTCTCCTGTGGTCTGTGGGGCAGTCCCATCCTTCTACCTGGTGCTCCTCCTCTCCTCCCCCTCCACAATGTGGCATTGTGGAAAGAAAAGCCACAGGGAGCAGCCCAGTTCTGACTGCACTTGCACATCCCGGTGACGGTCCAGTGTGCACTCTCAACTTGGAAGCTGCATCTCTTGTGGATGCTTTCATGGGCTCTTTGGAGACTTTCCATTCTCCACTGTCCCCCAGCTCCCCAGACCCCATCACCTACAGTTCCCTTGAAGTGGCGAATGCATCACTCTTGTGGCCGGCCTTGGAGTCGGCACTGAAGTGGTGATGGGCCAGCTTGTCTGTGCTGAAGCCAGGGGTCTCCGCCAGGCTGCCCTCCAATCAGCCCAAACCACCACTCAGGAGAGCCTCTGGGCGTGGCGGTCCCCAGCACGCAGCAACCCCTGCCCCTCCGCTGTCCTCCTTCAGAGCAGCCAGCGGCTGACTTTCCAGGTGAGGTTTGGGCGCTTGCCTGCATGGCCCAGGTCACCTGCGGCAGCAGTCCATTCCTGTCCTCCTCACCCTCACCTGGCCATGACCCCCTTCCCAGCACTGCAGGAGTCTTCAGTCCAAGGGTACACCCAGTATAGACAAAGGGCTTATGAGCACGTCATCCTACTGGGTTTTGATCACCCTCTTTGACATGTGATGTCTTTGTGCTTGCACTTTATACATCTTTCTCAAGATGTGTATTACAATTTGCACCACATTTCCCTCCAAAAAGACTAGCAATTTATACTACCATCACTGGAGCATAGAAAGTGCTGTTTTTTCCCACATAATATTGAATATTATGAGATTTTTAAATTTTTGCTTGTTTGCTGGGTGAAAATGACATTGTTTATATATATAATTTTTTCCCATGGATCCCTAGGAGTAGACATGTTAAATTTGTATTTTTTTGGATTTTCAAAATTGGGTGTCTCTTCATGTGGTTATTTTGTGTGTGTGTTTGTGAGATGAGAGATTGATTTACCTGTTCATATACTAGATTGAGTTTTCTCTTAGATTGTGTGCTATTTTCTTATTAGGACGAGACTACATTTGTTTTTTGTTTTTTAAAAAACATATTAGGTAAACCTTAAAATCTATACCCTCATAATATGCCGAAATAAAAAAAAAAAACATATTAGGTGAATGTTTTTTGTGTAGCAAGGTTTTAGAACCACTATCTTTTTTTTTTTTTTTTTTTTTTTTTTTTTTTGAGACAGAGTCTCGCTTTGTTGCCCAGGCTAGAGTGAGTGCCGTGGCGTCAGCCTAGCTCACAGCAATCTCAGACTCCTGGGCTTGAGTGATCCTTCTGCCTCAGCCTCCCGAGTAGCTGGGACTACAGGCATGCGCCACCATGCCCGGCTAATTTTTTATATATATATCAGTTGGCCAATTAATTTCTTTCTATTTATAGTAGAGACGGGGTCTCGCTCTTGCTCAGGCTGGTTTTGAACTCCTGACCTTGAGCAATCCGCCCGCCTCGGCCTCCCAAGAGCTAGGATTACAGGCGTGAGCCACAGCGCCCGGCCTAGAACCACTATCTTTATTTTACTGCCTCCTCTTAGAAATCCTTTGTAATTCTCTTTAATTGCTTAGTATCTTTCTTAGTAAAAATAACTAAGATTTATGAATAATGGTTATGTCAGGCACTGGGCTGTTTTATGTACATTATCTCATTTGATCTTTTTTTTTTTTTTTTTTTGAGACAGAGTCTCGCTTGTTGCCCAGGCTAGAGTGAGTGCCGTGGCGTCAGCCTAGCTCACAGCAACCTCAAACTCCTGGGCTCAAGCAATCCTTCTGCCTCAGCCTCCCGAGTAGCTGGGACTACAGGCATGCGCCACCATGCCCGGCTAATTTTTTATATATATATCAGTTGGCCAATTAATTTCTTTCTATTTATAGTAGAGACGGGGTCTCGCTCTTGCTCAGGCTGGTTTTGAACTCCTGACCTTGAGCAATCCGCCCGCCTCGGCCTCCCAAGAGCTAGGATTACAGGCGTGAGCCACAGCGCCCGGCCTAGAACCACTATCTTTATTTTACTGCCTCCTCTTAGAAATCCTTTGTAATTCTCTTTAATTGCTTAGTATCTTTCTTAGTAAAAATAACTAAGATTTATGAATAATGGTTATGTCAGGCACTGGGTTGTTTTATGTACATTATCTCATTTGATCTTTTTTTTTTTTTTTTTTTTGAGACAGAGTCTCGCTTGTTGCCCAGGCTAGAGTGAGTGCCGTGGCGTCAGCCTAGCTCACAGCAACCTCAAACTCCTGGGCTCAAGCAATCCTTCTGCCTCAGCCTCCCGAGTAGCTGGGACTACAGGCATGCGCCACCATGCCCGGCTAATTTTATATATATATATACATTAGTTGGCCAATTAATTTCTTTCTATTTATAGTAGAGACGGGGTCTTGCTCTTGCTCAGGCTGGTTTCGAACTCCTGACCTCGAGCAATCCGCCCGCCTCAGCCTCCCAGAGTGCTAGGATTACAGGCGTGAGCCACCGCGCCCGGCTTCATTTGATCTTTAAAACAACCCTTGGAGGAGGGGGGTGGCATCTCTGATAAATAAAACCAGTCAGTAGAAGCATACAATTTCTCATTCTAACCTTAATTTTTATTTTATTTTTGTTCCATGCTTCTAAGTACTGGTTTCTCCTGTTTCTTTGTTCCCTACAGTTTTCCTATGATTTTCTTTCCAAAGCACAGGGAAGATGTAGAAAGGGCAAGATTCGGAGATGAAGTGGGAGACGGTGAGAGGGTGGGAGAGTGGGCAGACGGAGGAAACCATGGGCCGGTAGAGGCTGCCTTTCGGGTGACGACTTCTTAGAGGATGCGTTAGCCACATGCCCTGAGCCCTCCTCTGTGCCAGTCTGTGCCGGACGCTGCACACTCAGTCTCTGCTTGTCTTCTGGTTGGAGAGACAGGTGTGTCGCAGGTCACGGGGGCTGACAGCGTTGCAGCAGACAATGCCGTGGTGCAGAGCGCGGGTCCTTCTTGGTGGGGCCCCCGTGAGGCGCGTCTGCTCTGCACAGGCAGCGGCGTTGGCAGGAAAGCGCTGCAGGATGCAGCTGGGATCTTCTCCCAGCACGGAGCCAGAGCTGAGCTTCTTATTGTCTGCATCATGGGTTCAATGTGAAATGTGAGAAATAGCCAGCGTATGGTTTACAAAATGATGTTAGTTTAGTGTACTAGCTTCAGGTTTTTGTTTAATGAAGTTACATGTGTTCACTGTTCCAGACCTGCCAAGAAGTGGGACAGTGCGGCTATC
This sequence comes from Microcebus murinus, assembly GCF_040939455.1. Classification (NCBI taxonomy): domain Eukaryota; kingdom Metazoa; phylum Chordata; class Mammalia; order Primates; family Cheirogaleidae; genus Microcebus; species Microcebus murinus. The sequence goes on from NC_134119.1 coordinate 57,496,699, forward strand.
CAGTACTTCCAGAACATTCTAAAAGGTAAGGCCGGTGCATGCATGATCACCGCAGCCTGCCTTGAACTAGCACCCAAAGCTGTTTGACCCTGCTCATATACGTTTCCTGCGTTACCTGGAGCTTCCTCCACTCGAGGTGTCGCAGGAACTGTACCACTGGAACTTTGCAGGTGAATGTGGGCAACAGTGATTGACAGCTGAAACTGGAAGGGCGCTGTTTAGAGGAACCCCACACAGCGATGCCTGCCTTAGTTTGCGTAAAAGCTCCAGCGCTGCAAGCAAATTTGTGTGCATTTTATTGGACCAGTGATTGACAAAAAGCCTGGCTCTTAGTGAGCAGGGGATAGTAAATGGATTATTGTGCAATAATTATTACTGCTAATTTAAGGTGTACAGAATGTCTTTGCCTATTTAGTGTGCTCCCTTTGTTATATATCAGTGACCATCAAACAGTCTCTTTGTGGCATCTGTCCTTACCCCTGGCAGGGAGGAGTCAAATACCTGTGCCTGCCTCTTTGGGCTATTCCAGAGAGTTGGTAGGTGGGAAATGCCGGCACACCGGGTGGTAGCTGGCTGGGTTCTGGCCCCTCTCCGGTGCCGGGCCTGTCTGGGTAAAGGAACAGCCAGAAACTTTGAACTTGGGAGGTGGCTGGGTTATGAGTTTTGGCCCTCGTGAGCCATGGAGGTTGCTGGGAGAGGACCCTGGGTCTGGAGGAGGCAGACATCTATTTCTGTGTGGCCTCAGATGAGTGACTTAACCCTCTCAGAACCTGGTCTCCTCACCTGTGAAGTGACAGTGCTTATCTGAGAGGGTGTGGTAAAAATGAAATAAGGTTTATAAAGGACTTAGCATCCTGCCTGATAGGCCCCCACGCACGGAGCTGCTGCTGGGTGACGACGTCTCCGATAGAGTAGCCGGGGGCTCCGACCTGTGGGGCATTTGAAGGGGTAGAACAAACTCTCAGAGGAAAGATTGTAACCGGAAATTTGGACTTGGGAGTCATCGGGAGAGAAGAAAGGACCAGGAACCTTACTTGAGGAGGTGCCCACAGGGTGGCCGAGGCCACGTGACCCACTGCAGCGTCCGGAGGGCCCTCTCCTCAGCAGCTCTCCCGGGTCCTGCCTGTCGCTGTGCTGCTGCGTCCTCTTAACGGGTCAGCAGGGATTAATTGGCGGGAAATAGTCGTAATTTTTTCAGTTATACTTGCAGTATCGGCTGATTTGTGTTTTTGTTTATACTGTTTAGCCACGACCCAGGTGGAAGCCAAATTGTGTGCTGTGGAAGAAGATACTTTCGAGGTTTACCTCTATGTAACCATAAAAAATGAAAAAGTGAGTGAAAGAATTGTATTTTTAAAATATTTTATCATTATTTTAAATTTTACTCTAACAAAAAAATGCCAAGGAAGGCCCTGTAATTCACACAGCATAGAAATTATCTGAATCTTTTGAGGTCTGCCTTCCGTTAGAAGTTAGCCAGGACTGTGCTTGCTTCTTTTGATTAGTTTGAAAAATTATGTCAGCATTTTATTCAGTGGTGGACAAGAAGTTATTCTGCGGAGATGAATATGGAACTTTTTATACGAGGACTTAATTTTTATAAACACACTCACCTGATGTGGGGTTAAGTTTACTGCCTTTTCTCCCCAGGTTTTGCCATTGTCTGTGGTGTGTGCTCATTGTAAGGGATTCGGGTGGGTAACGTAGGTGGGAAGAAAGTGAACATTGCATGTGAGCGGCCTTCTCCCTCCCCCCCACCGCCCCCACCCCCCATCAGCTGCTGACGTTTGGCTGGCTGCGCTTTCTGAAGGGCAGCTCAGGGCAGGGGCGGGCGCGGCGTGCAGCTCTAGGGCTGCTCAGAGCCCACAGAGGGCTCCTTAACCACAGATTTATATTTTAAATTGTATTTGAAATAATTACAGAAGAGTTGCAAAAGTAGTGCAGAGATTTATCGAGGGTGTCTCAACACCCAGTGTTAACATCATGTAGTACAGTTATTAAAACCAGAAAATTAACCTTGTACAATATACTATCACAAATCTACAGACCTTGTTTGGTTTTTGTTTGTTTTTAGAGACAGGGTCTCGCTCTGTCGCCCAGGCTGGAGTGCAGTGGTACAGTCACAGCTCACTGCAGCCTCCAACTCCTGGCCTCAAGCGATCCTCCCACATGGGCCTTTCAGAGTGCGGGCATTGCAGGTGTGAGCCATCGAGCTCAACCTTGCAGACCTGATTGGAAAGTTGGCAGTTTCCCCACTAATTTAACTTTTTCTAATCTGGGATCTGATCCCACACCCCACATCCCAACTGTTTGCCGTGTCTCCTTAGTGTCCTCTAGGCTGTGACAGGTCCTCAGTCTTTGCTCGCCTTTCATGACCTGACCCCTTCGAAGAGCACTGGCCAGTTATTTTGTAGAGTGTTACTCAGTTTGGGTTTGGCCGATGTTTCTTCATAATTGGATTGAACCTGTGCATTTTTGGCAAGAGTGCCGCAGAGCGGTACTGTGCCCTTCTCAGTGCGTCACGGCAGGGCGTCATGATGTTGCTATGTCTGATTACCCTCGATGTTCATGGTGCTCCCCTGGCTAAGGCGTTTCCCGGTGTTTCTTGTGTAGTTACTGTTTTCTTCCTTTTGACATTAGTTAGGTATCTTACGGGGAGATACTTTGGGACTGTGCAAATATCCATCAGTGATTCTTGTCTGTAAAAACCTCTTGTTGTGGTGTTTGCCTAGTTCCACCAATCTATAACAAAGAACTGTCCCCCCTCACCCATTTATTAATTCAACAGTTTACATCAGTGTGGACTTTTGGATATTTATTTTAATTTGGGGTTATCGTCCATCACTATCACTATTGTCTTGCTCAAATTGCCTCAGATTTTGGGCATTAGACACTTCTTCCGAGTGGCTTTCATAACCTTTCAATGCGCCCCATCCTTGCTTGGACGCTCCTTACTCTCTGGTGCCACAATATGCTCCAGGATCATGCTGTCCCGTTCCAGACCCAGCCCTGGGATCAGCCACTTCTCCAAGAAGCCCTGGTTCCTTTTGCGGGAGAGTGCAATTGAGATGTCAAGATGAGGGCACTGGGTGTGCTTGTTGCTGCTGGGAAGTCATCGATTATAGATCCGCTCGGAGAAAGAGTTCAGAAATACATGTATGCACACTAAGTCATGCACACGTGCAATCTGTATTTCTGTATCCATCTGTACATATATTAAGAGCTTTGATAACCCTAACTTCAATCTAGCACCACAGGGTTCTTTCTAACCATTTTTTTTTTTTTTTTTTTTTTTTGAGACAGAGTCTCGCTTTGTTGCCCAGGCTAGAGTGAGTGCCGTGGCGTAGCCTAGCTCACAGCAACCTCAAACTCCTGGGCTCGAGTGATCCTTCTGCCTCAGCCTCCCGGGTAGCTGGGACTACAGGCATGTGCCACCATGCCCGGCTAATTTTTTTTTTTTTATATATATATCAGTTGGCCAATTAATTTCTTTCTATTTATAGTAGAGACGGGGTCTCGCTCTTGCTCAGGCTGGTTTCGAACTCCTGACCTTGAGCAATCCGCCCGCCTCGGCCTCCCAAGAGCTAGGATTATAGGCGTGAGCCACAGCGCCCGGCCTCTTTCTAACCATTTTTTCCCCTTATTCTTAACACCCTTCTCTAATAGTGAGAAACCTTCTCTCCTTAGCCACAGTATACTCATTTGACTAATCCTATTCACAGAAGGTTGTTTCAGAATTGCTAACCCACAGTCCTGTGCAAAAGGAATTTTTCTTTAGCTTTAGCATCATGCAGCCAAAATATTATTTTCCAAAGCTCTTTAGGTTTGTTTTTCTCTTTCCTACCCTCTTCAGTGTGATGGTTATTCTTTTGTAATAGGTTCATTTGTCACTGTTTATGTTGCATTTTGAATTCCCCACGTCTTGGTTGGTCTTATCTGTGACTTTTCATTGCTTATTTTACAACTTGGTAAAAATACCAGAATGTTGACTATAGGGCCAGTCTTATAAAACATCTTTCTTAAAATAAATTCTCTATTGTCTTGCTCTCTTCTTGCTTTTCAAAAGTAGATCTTTTCTCTCACCATGTATGCTGCATGCTGATGATGACTTGCTCTTACTTCAAAGGTGACAAAGTGCAGAAGGCAGGGAGGTCCATGGGAGGGCCTACGGTGGATGTATGAGGTCATAATGCCAGAGAAAGAAAATCGGGGCCCACAGTCCTTTTCTAGCTCCCAGAGGGTACACGAGGATGTGTCCCAGAGTGTACTCTTTCTGCCTGGCTTCTTTCATTCAGCAGAATTATTTTTAGACACATGCACATTGCTGCGTGTGTCCATGGTTCATTGCTTTTATTGTCAGGTGCTCTCCCATTGTACGGATGTACTGCAGTGTATGTATCTGTTCACTTGTTGATGGACATTTGAGCAGGTGGCCAGTTTAGGGCTATTGCCCGAGTATCTACTCACACGAGTCCTCCTGTGGACCTGTGCTTTTGTTTCTCTTGGGTAAATTCCTGGGAGTCATACTTTTGGATGGTATTGTAGGTATTAAGAAACTGCCAAATTGTTTTCAAAGTGGTTGACCATTTTACATTCCCATCAGCAATGAGAGTTCCAGGTGTCCTCTGTGTCACTCGTATGGTCATTCTGATAGGTGTGTAGTGGTATCTCATTGTGATTTAAATTTGCATTTCCCTAATGACTTATGATACTTTTATGCTTATTTGCAACCTGTGTTTTTGATAATGTATTCATTCAGATCTTTTGCCCATTTTTTAATTGAGTTTTTATTGAGTTTTAGGAGTTCTTTATATATTCTAGATACATGGCCATCCACATACTTGATTTTAAAATATTTTGCCCCATCTCTTCATTCTCTTTTGAAAAGCAGAAATTTAAAATTTTGAGCAAATTCAATTTGTCAGTTTTTCCTTTTATGGTTAGTGTTGTCTTTGTCCTGCCAGATGTTTGGCCAATTGTGTTAGCTTTTCAGAGCCTTCAAGAAGAGGTTTTTTATGTGTAATGCAGATCCTTGCTGTTTTTCTCATTAGGATTGGTGAGAAGTATTTAGTTCACCACTACCAGAGGATAAGTCAGATTTGTTTCTATCAAATTATTTTCTATTAAAAAAAAAAAAAAAGCCAAGTGTAGTTCTGTGCGCCTCCAGCTACTCAGGAGGCTAAAGTGGGAGGATTGCTTGAGCCTGGGAGTTCAAGGCCAGCCTGGGCAACAGTAAGACCTCATCTCCTAAAAAAAAAAAAAAAAAAAAAAACACAAAAAACAAAAAAAGGAAAGAAAAGAAAGAGAAAATAAATTATGTTCTATAAAATAATTTTTCTGAAGATTGAAATTTGATGTTACTTTAAAATGTTTTCTTGACAGCCACTTGACTATTTTTGTCTTATCCACGGAATGTTTACATTTTTACAGGTTTGCGTTAATGATGATCTTGTCGCAAAGAACTTCGCTTGTTATATATCACCTACAGAGAATAAAAGCCTTGATTATTTAGAGAAACCAAGATTGAATATAAAGTCAACGTCCTTCTCCAATAAACTCAATCCAGCACTTACACTTTGGCCAATGTTTTTGCAAGGAAAAGATTTTCCAGAAATAGAAAGTGAGTGGATTCTCACCAATATATATTTCCTTTAAATTGTTGTATTTCTAATCGTATTGATATAAGCCGTACAAACTTTTCTCCACATGGGGACAGAGGCTTGGATTCTGTTTAATTATTAAAGTTTAATACTGATGAGCCTGTGACAGGTTTCATAATCCTAACGCTGGTACAGTTTATTTTTGTGAGACCAGGAAAAAAGTGTCCTCAGTTTCTTATTAATGTTGAGTTATGTTGTTATAAGTCTAGGTATTTGTAGTTTAAACATACTAAGAAGACAGGGTTTTAAATGTTTAGATTTTTAGACATTTTAAAAAGAACTGTTTATTACAGTCTGGGCGTGGTGGCTCACGCCTGTAATCCTAGCACTCTGGGAGGCCGAGGCGGGAGGATCACTGGAGCTCAGAAGTTTGAGACCAGCCTCTTGACCCCGTCTCTGAAAAACAAAACAAAAAAAGAACTGTGTATTACAAACGACTCTTTCAGTCCCCCTAGTTAGGTCTTCCGTAATCTTATGGCAAAAGCAGAGGTTATACCAAGAACTCACAATTTTATCTTGGGTTTTACTTTATGCTGAAATTTATTTCAGACTCACATGGCTTAAACTTTCTGGCACGGTCTCTCCAGCATACATGGCGCAAGGGTGTTGTTGGCGACCTGGGGCCAACTCCTGCAATACCGGGTGAGTTCTGCTAGTCCGATTTATTTTGTAGGTAGCATAAAAGAATACTCTAAAGTATCTAAAGATTTGAAAGGTTGTTTAGAAGGGCTGTGGTAATTCTTTTTTCTTAATTCAATATAACCAGTTTATGACGTAGCTGCTGATGGAGGTGATTTGTCCCACAGTCTGTGCTTAGAGATTTGACAGTAACGTAAGGAACACAGCGGGCTCTGGTTCACGTGCAGGACTGACCTGTTCCAGCCCAGCCATAGACCAGCAATCACTATTTGTCCTCAATGTGTACATATGTACTCATGATTGATTTTTATTTTAAGCAATATGGTGCATAAAAATAAGGAAGACACACTTATGAGGGCAGAAATAGCTAGTTTTTAATTCCATGTCTTTAAGATAGTTAATGAATTGGAATTACTGGACATGGGTGGAATTTGTCAGCCACTCTGCTCGGCCCACCCTCTGTGGCAGTCCCTCCACCACATCACTCTTACGTTGGACGTATGAACAGAAAGTCCTCACCTGACACCATTGGTGGGTTCTTGGAAACTGACTTTAAGTGAAATGACTTCATAACGAAATGACCTTGAACGAAATGTTACTTGACATGCTGTACATTGTTAAGGTTAGAGTCATAGTTTCCAAGAACCTGTTGACAATGTTAGTGAGGACCTACCTGCATTCCTGTGGGTGTGCCATTTCATGTGCGTCCATGCTCAACCACAGCCAAATTAAAGCATTAGCCAATTAGGATATTCCCTACACTTAAAAGTATTTTTAATTACTTTGGCAATGTGGTTTATCATAGATAAAGACACTCGAAATTATAAAAACATGTCATCTTGCCTACCTACTTGTTACAATTTTAGGGTCTTTCTTTCCAAAGTTTTGCAGAGGGAATGTATAAAATTTTTACCTCACAGAAATGGGGTCCTATTATACATATTTTTACCTCACAGAAATGGGGTCCTATTATACATATTTCTTTGTAATGTTTTTTACCTAATACATGGCTGAACTTCTTTCTAGGTTGAATATAGCCAGTATAACATTTGATTAAGGACCCAGTCTCCGATGTGAGACTGTCAGGGTGTGCGTCCCACCTCCCCTTCTGGGACACCACCCTTTCGGGAGTCAGTTGGGTGGGCCCTCTGCGTGCAGAGTTTGCTCGGCACAGCGTCTGGCTTGTGGCAGCCCGCAGCACGTGTGGCCATTGTCCCAGATTCTGATTTGCCTCCCGTAGGGGTTCCCAGGTGAGAATTACTGCTGCAGGTAGCCCTTGTTACCGATGTGTTATTTTCATTTGTATTCTTTCCATTTCCACTGGAGCAGTAAAAACACCAGGTATCTACATCACTGTGCTTAATCATTGCCCAGCTTTCCATTGTGTGAACATGTCATAATTATTTCAAGTAGCCTCAGATCGTTGAGTGGTCATTGTTTCCTACTTATTGCAGTCAGTGCTGGAATGAACTGTGAATAAATCTGCAAAGGAAAAGGTTATGATGAACAACAACAAAAAGAGATTTGTTGTATCAAATCAAATGTGAGGTGTGATTGGATTGTCATGTACAAAACAATTGGTACAGTTGGTAATTGGTATGTTCTGTCCATTAACTGTTTAGGTTTTCTTTTTATCTTGATTATTTCTATAGTTTCTTTACAGTATAATAAAAAGTGGATGGTTCAAAATGTATTCTGTTCAGTTACAGAACTCATGTCTAACTTGAGTCTTTTTTGTTTGTTTTTTTTTTGAGACAGAGTCTCACTTTGTTGCCCAGGCTAGAGTGAGTGCCGTGGCATCAGCCTAGCTCACAGCAACCTCAATCTCCTGGGCTCAAGCGATCCTGCTGCCTCAGCCTCCCGAGTACCTGGGACTACAGGCATGTGCCAACATGCCCGGCTAATTTTTTCTCTATATATATTAGTTGGCCAATGAATTTCTTTCACTTTATAGTAGAGACGGGGTCTTGCTCTTGCTCAGGCTGGTTTCGAACTCCTGACCTTGAGCAATCCGCCCGCCTCGGCCTCCCAGAGTGCTAGGATTACAGGCGTGAGCCACCACGCCCGGCCTTAACTTGAGTTTTTGAAGAATGTTAGATGTTAACATATCTAAAGACTTTTTTCTTCCTCTTCTACTCCCGAACCTAGTAGACATAGGTCACTGTTTCCTCATCTGTCATTCATTTCTCTTAGACTCTTTTTTTATATTTTCTATCTTCTATTTGTCTGATTTCTGAGAGATTTTCTTAATTTTTTAGTTTACCATTTTTTCTCTTTGCTTCTAGCCTAATATTTAGTCCATCTTTTTGAGTTTTCAATTTGATGACTACTTTTTATTCCTTAACATTCTAATTGGCTCTTTTTTGTTTTTCTTTTCACCTGTTTTGTTTCATAAATACTGTCCATTCTTTTATTTCTTGGATATTTTATTTTCAAAGTTTTTTAATTTTACAAATTTTTATTGGTACATAATTGCTGAGAGTAAAATGCACAAATTTAAGTGTACAGTTTAATGAGTTTAACAAAATTTTAAAGCTGTATCACCCAAATCCCTATTAAGATATGAGTTTTTTCACCTCCCTAGAAAGATCTTCTGGTCCCCCTCCCCCCCAAAGGCAGCTGTTGCTCTGCTTTCTATCCTTGCAGCTCAGTTTTTCATGTTTGTGAGCTTTTTTCATCAGTCTTAATGTCTGTCAGATTTCTCCCTGTTGAATGGATTATCCCATCCTTTTATTGCCTAATAGTGTTCCATGGTATGAATATATTGTGGTTTATCCATTCTTCTGTTCATGGACAGTGGGGTTGCTTTCAGGTTGTTAACTATTATAAATAAAGCTGCAATTAGCATTCTTTTGCAAGACTTTGTAGGCATATGTTTTCATTTATTTTTGTGGAACTATTTAAGAGTAAAATGGTCAGATCGTAAAGTATGTGAATGTTTATAGGAATTGCCAAACTGTCATCTGAAATACCTTTCTGTGTGGCTGCTTCCTCAAAACACAGTAGTTGGATTCCAAAAAGGAGCATCCAGGAGAGCAAGTCATGAGTATATGGCACTTTTGTGATCTCGCTGTGGAAGTCCTGTAGCGTCACTTCCTTGTTGTTCTGAGCCCACCCAGCTTCCTGGGAAAGGGATACATTCCTCACCTCTCGATGGGGGTTAGGGTGTGATGCTCAGAGACATTATCGTGGCCCTCTTCGGGAAATACACTCTGCCAAGTTGGGAAAATAGATGAGGTTCCATTCTTAGCAATCTGGTACAGGAATTGTTAGAATTTATAAATCTTTTTACAATAAAGGTTGAAACAGATTTTAAAATTTAATTCCCTCAAGCAAGGTTTACTGCAAAACCCTATTCCATAATAATTTTATGTATTAAAATTTCATAATGGTATTTATTTTTTATTCCTTTTTGTCCTATATTGTATCTATTAATACTATTTTTAAGGCAGCTTTTTTACACTTTTTATTTTGCAGATAAAGCTATAAAATGTAATGCGGATTCATTGAGAGATTCACCAAAAGATAAATCTGAAAAGAAACAGCATTGCAGCTCTTTAAAAGATATAAATAAGGTTGTGTATTTTAAATGTTCCTTAAACATAAAGTTTATATAATACTGATTTTAGAATATTCTCTTTTGAAAGCCATTAGGAACCATGGATTCTATTGGGAACAATGAATAGAAAGTATATTTTCTGTTCAAAAATCCTTGGCTATTATAGTTTTTTCATGAAAAAATACAGTGTGCATGTTTGCTTAATTTGAAAGAACAAGATAACTCTGGCTCATCTTGTGCCACGTTCTTGTTCTTGGTCCAGTGGCCTCCCTACAAAGTTGAGTATTCTCATTTTAGCAAGAGTGTGAATATCTGGGATTTGGGGACATTCTAATAGTTAAGTTCAAATCTAACTAGTCCTTCAGTTTCTTTGACAAAACAGATAGAAGTAATTGCAGAACATTTTAAATACTGATTATCTGAAGGGCCCAGTGTGGTGGCTATAATCCAGCACTTTGGGAGGCCAGGAGTTCAAGTCCAGCCTAGGCAATATAGCGAGACCCCATCTCTACAAAAAATTAAAACATGAGCTGAGCATGGTTGCTCAGGCCTGTAGTCTTAGCTGCTTAGGAGGCTGAGACAAGAGGATCATTTGAGCCTCAGGACTTTGAGGTTATAGTGAGCTGTGATTGTACCCCATTGCACTGCAGCCTGGGTGACAGGGTGAGACTCTGTCTCTAAACACATACATACATATCTGCTATTTGGATGGTTCAATCTAGGGGTTATTAGCAATGGCATAATTGCCCAACTTTCCAGTTCTTTGTCCTTCCATATCTGTGTGTGCGTGAAAACTGGCTGGAACAGTTGTTTATGACAATAATTCCCATGGAATTTTGCTTCCAAAAGAATATATATCTTGCTAGCATACATAGTCTTTCTGACTTTTTTTTTTTTTTTACAGTGTGTTGCATCTTCAGCATACTGGCCAACAAAAAGAGGTATTACCATATATGCTGATCCAGATATACCAGCAGCAAGGTATGATTTGAAAATTCAGTGTAATCAACTACAGATTTAAGTATAATCTTAAGTATAATCTTAATTTAAGTATAACTCTTATACAGTGTTCTATAAGACTGATAGCAGGAAGGTATTCCATTTCCAGAAAATAGTGGCCCAAGAAATTTTGATTAAACATATGTTAGTTTAAAGGAAAATACTGTGACAGTTGGTTAGCACAGCTGATTGAAAACTGGTAGTGGCTCTAGAGTCTGCTTTTACCTTGTTGGACAGAGTCATTCGTGTGAGGCAGGTGCAGCAAAGGTCGGGGCAGCGTCGTCTTGATGTGAGGAGTGGCTGACGTGGGCCCCGTGGCATGAGGTTACAAGTGGGTGGGAAGCAGAGAGTGGTTTGCTGTCTGAGCTCTCACAGTTGAGTATCAAGGGCTTTGACCTTGTCCTCTGTAAGATATATGTCAGTGACATTAATGAAATCACAGAAAGGGTATTGTAATATATACCACTTTGTGTAAAGTACAAGAACTCAAAATAGTTTACTTTCATTTTTCTACTTCTGGACTTTATGATGTCATACATTTACATATATATATAATTTTATATTATAATGCTAGAATCTATTATCACAGTCATTTAAACAGTCAATTATCTTTTGGAGAGATTTAACAAAAAAAAAATCTTTATATTTCTCTATGTAGTTGCATTGTTGTTTTTTACTTTTTGAATAGATCCATATTTCAGTCTGATATCATTTTTCTTCTACCCAAAGGGCTTCCTTTAATATTTCTTATATTGTGAGTCTGCTACTGATCAACTTTTTCAGCTTCTAAAAAATAATTTATTTGCAAATTTCTTTTAGCTTCATTTCTGAAAAAATTATTTTGCTAGGTATAGAATTCCAGGTTGACGGTACTTTTCTCTGTATTTCAAAGATTTGCCCCACAGTTGTCTTACTTGCATTGTTCCTAATGCATTACGTCCTTACATCTTTTTTTGTCTTCTCTTTTTTACTGGTTTGAGCAGTTTAATATGCCTTTGTATAATGTCTGTCATATTTCTTACACCTGAGGTTCATTAATGTTCTTTGCAGCTTTCCGTCTTTTGTTATATTTGGGATGTATTCAGCCACTATTTCTGTGTGTATTTTCGCTGCACCAATCTCTTTCCTCACCTTTTGAGACTCTGATGAAACAAATATCAGTCATTTTGATGTCGCCCCAAGGTCTCTGAGGCTCTTTTCATTTTTATCAACCTTTTTTCTTGCTATTCTTCAGATTAATAATCCTACTAATCTGTCAGTTAGGTGACTCTTCTGTTATCTCTGTTCTGCTATCGAGCCCTTCTGGTGAATATTTTATTTGGTATGTTATATTTTTCATTTCTAAAATTTTCATTTGATGTTTTAATAGTTTATATTTCTTTGCTGAAAACTTATTTTTCCATTCAAGAGTATTCTCTTTTTTTTTTCTTTTTCTTTTTTTCTTTCTTTTTTTTTTTTTTTTTTTTTGAGGCAGAGTCTCACTTTGTTGCCCAGGCTAGAGTGAGTGCTGTGACGTCAGCCTAGCTCACAGCAACCTCAAACTCCTGGGCTCAGGAGATCTTCCTGCCTCAGCCTCCTGGGTAGCTGGTACTACAGGCATGCACCACTATGCTCTGCTAATTTTTTCTATATATATTTTTAGTTAGCTGATTAATTTCTTTCTATTCTTAGTAGAGATGGGGTCTCACTCTTGCTCAGGCTGGTTTTGAGCTCCTGACCTTGAGTGATCCGCCTGCCTCAGCCACCCAGAGTGCTAGGATTACATGCCCCCCCCCTTTTTTTTTTTTGAGACAGAGTCTCACTCTCACCCAGGCTGGAGCGCAGTGGGCTGATCATAGCTCACTGTGGCCTCAAATTCCTGGGCTTAGGTGATCCTTCTGCCTTGGGCTCCCAAAGTGCTCAGGCATGAACCACTGCACCCAGCCCTTTTTCTTATGGAGCATGGTTACAATAGCTGCATGAAAGTGTTTGCTAATTCTGCTTTCCAAATTCCTTTAGGGGTGGTATCTATTGATTGTCTTTTACCCGACAGTCCATCTGATTTTCCTGGTTCTATGTATGTAACTTCGGGTTGTAGGAGTTGTAGTCTGGACTTTTGAATATTATGTTATGAGACTCAGGTTTTTGTTAAAATCTCCTAGAGAATGTTGATTTTTGTTGTTGTCGTCTGTCTTGGCAAGAGGTCAGCAACTCCATTGGGTTGAGACCTCAGATTCTGTTTCACTGTCCGTGGGTGATGGTTGCAATGTTAACCCAATTTCCAAGCCATGGGTGTGCTGCTTTGGGTCTATTCTGCGTATTCTCAACTTGGAGTGAGGCTGGGGCTTGTGTTGGGTCATGAAAAGAAATAGGGGAACCCTCCACCTGTCTCTCTATTTTTGGAATGTCCCTCACATGCACGAGTTGGGTGTTCCTTCTCTCTATTCTTCTGGTCATATATTAATAGAAATTTCTCCTGAAGAAATCGCTATGCAGTAACGTGGGATTGGGCCACTAGGGGAACAAAACAGAGATAGAAATAAGGGAGCAAGAAAGATGGAGATTTCCCCCATGCAGCCTGTGGGCCACAGGGTTCCTGCTTCCCAGTTCCTCCGCCTGCAGGGGCAGGTTTTCTCTTGGGCTTTTAGGTGACTATATTTCTGTTGCCTTCGCTGTGTGCAGCTCCCAGATGGAGCTGACCTTGCGGCAGGGCCTGGAGAGAGAAAGGATGAGGAAAGAACATCAGTGGGGAGTCCCCACATTGCCCGGTTTAAAGGGTGCATCTCCCCAGTCCTCTGGCTTGAAAGAGGGGAGGTCTCTCGCAGAGCTTTTTGTTTGTCTGTTTTTAGAGATGGGGTCTTGCTCTGTTGCCCAGGCTGGAGTGCAGTGGATGGTCACAGCTCACTGCACCCTCCAACTCCTAGGCTCAAGTGAGTCTCTCCTGCTTTAGCCTCCCAGGTCGCGGGGACCACAGGTGTGTGCCACTGCACCTGGCATTCTTGGCATTTCTGATGTCTGCATCTGCCACACAGTTCACCTGTGGGTCAGCACCAGGATATAGAAAAAAAAACAGGAAATGCTCTGTGATTCTGTTGGCTTTTCAAGTGTTTGCTTCTCTGCCTGTTGTTTTGTGCCTTATCCGAGGTCTCTGGCTGTAACAGTAGGAGAGGCAGGCTGTGGTGCACTTGCCTTCCCCTTGGCCAGCACCGGAAGTTTCCACAGTGGTTTCCATACCTAAAGGGCTAAGCTTCAGTTCTCCCAGAAATGTCCTTATGTACATAAACCAATTCCTCAGTGGTGCTTCTTAAATTTTCTCCTAGGAAATAAAGATATTTTCATGCTTGGGTTAAATGGGTTCACAAGTTTTAATGAATGTTTTTCAATTTCTAGCTCTTTAAGTCAGAAGCCAAATGAGAAGCCACTTAGATTGGTGGAGAAGAAAGAATATGATGAGAAGAATGGTTGCGTGAAGTAAGAATTTTTTTCTTGCCCTGAATTGTGTATTTGTATTTAAATAATTATAATAAAATTATAAGCAAAATGAATTTACATATTTTATTATTAATTTCAAACCTGTATTCCCATCAAAAAATATACACACAGTAAATCTCCTGTAGGATTTGAAGTAAGTTTTTTCTTTTCCGTTCACTGGGGTAGATTTTTCTGTTTGAAGCTTTGTTCCAGTGTTAGTAGTGGTTTTCTACTTCTTCCTGATTCTCGTGGTGAATTTTACAATATGAGTTAGAGGGACAGGTGCCAGTGGCTCATGCCTGTAATCCTAGCACTTTAGGAGGCCAAGGCGGGAGGATTGCTTGAGGTCAGGAGTTTAAGACTGGTCTGAGCAAGAGCGAGACCCTATCTCTACAAAAAAAACAAAAATTAGTGGAGCGTGGTGGTACGCACCTGTAGTCCCAGCTACTCGGGAGGCTGCGGCAGGAGGTTTGCTTGAGCCCAGGAGTCTGAGGTTGCAATGAACTGTGTTGATGCTACAGCATTCTAGCCCAGGCAGTAGAGTGAGACCCTGTTTCAAAAAAGGAAAAAAAGAATCTTTTGGGCTATTGATTTTCTATGGGTTGGTGATGGGTTTCTTCCCATTTTTCTGATGTTAAATAAGTCCACCACCTCCTAGAGAAACTATTAACAACAGAGTATAACTTTATTTTATACTTGTGTAATCTATAAAATATTTTCATACCAATTTTTATGACACTTTTTACCATACGAGCCTAAACAGTTTCACATGCCAAGTAACTGCGGCTACTCTAGAGCCACAGAGCAACAAAGAGTTCAAGACAGTTCGGAGGTGGGGAGGTCACAACGTGTCCACTGACTGGCCTGGGGCCGGAGGGAAGGCGTTGACCATGCGGCTGTGCGGGCTGGGCTGCCCAGTGTCCCAGAGGCCATGCTAATGGCTTTCAGGACCTCTTACCCCTTAGGAGCATCTCACAGTGCTCTAGGGCCAAGGTATCAGAGGCTGCCACGGAGCCCCCAGAGCTGGGGATGGGCATCAGTGCACCTGCTTGATGCTCTCCTCCCAGGGCAGGCCACCACCCCAGTACCTGAAGGTTCCCTGTTCCAGTCGTTATTTCCTTTGGAACAAAAGGCCCTGCAGTATTCATGCAACTCATTTCTTTCTTTTATTATTTTAAATTACAAGCTGGTAAATTAACCCTGAAATATTCTATTCCCTTTTGTTTTTGTATTAGAGAGTTCTGTCTCATCTCCTGTTCTGCTAAATGCTCTTTATTTAGAATCCACTGATTAAACTACATGAGTTATTCTGTCAGTCCGCTGTGGGTTCCAGAGAACCTTGAAGTGGTTCAAGATTAAAGAGCAAAGAAGAAAGAAGGCAGTGGTTTTCTTAGAACATGAAGATGAGCTGGTGATCATGTGATCCTTCTCCTTGACCAGAGTAAATGGTCCTGGGTTGCCTGTGCTGTTTCCAAAGTCCGGAGGACCATGTGCCTGCCACCTCTGGCCAGAGTAGTGAAGACACCCTTTCCTTGAGGGTGCTTGGTCATGGGTTTGCAGATGTCACATCCCTGTAACTTAATATGTGATGATGATAACAGCAACGTTAGAACAGGGGACACAGTGACCATGGCATGCTGCCAGAAATCCTGCTTAATCCCCTCTGTTTGAAGCCTGTCATTTTCTTTTCTTGCCTGCTTCTTGCACCGATGGCATTGCTTAAGTTTGTAAATTCTAGCAAGCGCTTCTGTTTTTTTCCTTAGATTGTTCTGTCACATAACATATTTGGAAACCCCGAAATTACAGTAAGTTGAGTAGGAGGTCACCCCAGATGCGGTCTTTCCCAGGCCAGGATCTCACACCACCCTCTCCTTTGGAATCCTGGATCCTTGGGTGGTGGAGAGCACGTCACGGTCCACATCCAGAGTTCAAGGGCCCAAGTGGCAGATTTCTCTTTAGTGCTTTGGGGAATCCAAGAGAAACTGCTCTGTCCACTTAGAGCTTCTGGAGGTGACTAGGCAGCATAGATTGGGTCTGAGATACAATTTCCACCATGTTGCCAACTTCAGCTTCCCTGGGGCATATGCTGGGGGTTGCAGATGAAACTCAACTCTGGTTGGTTGGTAGTGACTCCCTGAGCATGATTGATTTATGTATTCTAGACAGGGTCTCTGTCACCAGGCTGGGGTGCAGTGGTACAATCATAGCTCACTGCAGCCCCAAACTCCTGGGCTTAAGCCATCCTCCACCTTAGCCTCCCGAGTAGCTTAGACTACAGGTGTGCACCACCATGCCCTGCTCATTTCTTTGTTGTAGCGGTGGAGTTTCACTGTGCTGTCCAGGCCCCTGCAGCATTATTTCATAGAGAATTTTGACACTACAGCTGAAGTGCTAGGGAGAGTACTTTTATGATTGATTAAAATGTGCTATGCCAGGCACAGTGGCTCATGCCTATAATCCCGGCATTTAGGGAGTCCTAGGTGGGAGGATCGCCTGGAGTGAGTTCAAGATTACAGTGAGCTATGATTGTACTGCTGCCCTCTAGCTTGGGTGACAGAGCAAGAGCCTATCTGTTAAAAACAAAAAACAAAAAAGATGTCCTGGGTATAGGAGAATGGGGTGTGGTGGCCAGCTTGCCACTTATTTGTCATGTATAATGTCATACATTACATGTATAATGTAAGTGTAGCTTTCTTGGCACTTCTTTGCCTTTCCATCTTTCCTGTACCCTGGTACCTCCTATAATATACATTATTGTTCATTTGTCTTCCTTTAAACATTTTAACATTTGCCTACTTTGTACCATCCATTTAGTTAAGACAGACATTTTCCATATTCTTTTTTATAATATTGCTTTAATATCAGAGTTTGGACAGCAGTGCTTATTAAAGCCTAAAGTGAAACACCCTTCACACAGACTGTTGAGTCCTGGTGTTGGGAGCTGTCCTTCCTGACCAGAGCCCTCTGCCCGCACACGTGGTGGACAGTGAGGACTCAGCTCTGTTGTCCCACCCCTCCTTCCCTCTTGAAATCCCACCCACACTTTTGTTCCTCCCTTGATGCTACCCCCCTGCATCGTGATCCTGGTGAGATGAGTGTTCAGTGTACGTGGGCTCGGAGCAGATAAGTGCCCTCAGGCTGTCGAGCCATGCAGTAATAGGGCACGGTCACCTCTCTGTTCTCACATAGCTTTTTGGTTTACCTGAAGGTAATAATTATCTTCTAGTGTTCTTTCTTTTCTTAGTTTTCTATCCTTCTCTACTGATTGATCTCCAGACTTCTCCTCTGTTGTCTGAACTCAGTTAAACTCAGTGTTCTTGCTCACGTGTCCTCAAAAACCTCTCCAGAGCCTTCCATCCTGCTTGGTCTGTGTCTGATGCATTAGCCTGTGTTCATCGTCACCAGCATCCTGTGACTTTCTCAAATCCACTCTTTTCCAATCCAATCCACTCTTTTCCAGGTATTCTACTTTCTTCTTACCTGGCTTATTCCCTTGTTTTGGTGGTGAACATCCTCCAGTAGCTTCCTGGGAAGGGAAACATGGAACACATTTTTAGAGACTTTGCATAAATGCTTTTAGACTATCCTCACACTTGATCAGTAGTTCGGGTGTGGATTTTGAAGGCCTTTCTGCTTTATCTTCTAGTTTCCAGTGTTGTCATTGAGAATTCTACTCCATTCTGATTCCTTATTCTCTGTATATGACTCTCTTCTCCCTCTCTCTCTCTGATATCTAGAGAATCTTTCCTTCATTCCCAGTGCTTGGAGATTTCACGATGCTGTGCCTTTGTGTGGTTCCATTGTTGTGGTTGGCACTTGGTAGACCCTTTCAATCTGTGACCCGTGTCCCTCATTTCTGGGAAGCCCTCTTGACTTTTTCATTGCTCTCCTCTGCTGCATGTTGTATATCTGTGGCTCAGATGATGGACCTCCTAGATTGGTTGTGTAATTTTTTAAATATATTTTTCTTCTGTTTTTTATCTCAGTAAAAAAAATAATAAAGCACAAGTTTTACTTTTAGGAATGTTTTCACAACTTTGTCCTCTTATTGAGTTTATTATTGTCACATTTTTAAATTGCAAGAGTTTTCCTTTTGTTGTCTTTTTCTTATAGTGTCCTATCCTTGTTCCATATATATGATGCTTTCTCTCATTTTTCTAAGGATACTAATCATTTGGGGGCAAGTTTTTTTTCTCTTCCTACACTGTTTCTTGCAATTTGCATTACTCCTGTTTTTATTTTTTGTCTCTGTAAGGTTAGAGGCTTTCCTCCGATGTCTCGTGGTCCTGGACTGTCTGCTCATGTTTTAACTTGGAGGCTTGTTGACTGTGGGCCTCACCATGGATTGAGCTGCTTGTGGTGGGGGACCTTTGCAGTCTGTGTCTCTGGCCTCTTCTCTTAGGGCTGTCAGGTTTCCCAAGGAAGGCTCTGCTGTCCTTGGAAGGCGCTGAGTGGCAGAAGCCATCTGGGGTCTCGGTATTTAGCACCTTCCTCTTTTCAGCACATTGCCTCCGTTCTCAGCCCTGTCTCCAGTGCCCTGGTCCTCTTAGCTTCCCACTACCCTGCCACAGCCAGAGGAGCCTCCTGGCCCTAATTCCTAAGAGTTCTGAAGGTCAGAGCTGGGTCTCTCAAGGTTGGGTCAGTTGAGCTGTCTTGGATCTGTCGAGTCTGTGACTGTTTGCCCACCTGTTTTCTAGCTTCTGAAATTTTGTTTTGGAATGTTGTCTGCTCTGTGGTTCTTGCCTTTGTTGCGGCTTTTTAAAAAATAGCTTTATGGAGATATAATTCATAGACCGTAAAGTTTACCCTTTTAAAATGTATAATTCAGTGGTTTTTAGTATATCCACAGAGTTTGCAACTGTCACCATTGTCTCATTTCTGAACAATTTCATCACCCCCCCCCAAATTCGTGTCTGTTAGCAGTCACTCTATTTCTCCAGCTCCTCATCTGCCTCTAATTTTTCTGTCTCTATGGATTTGCCTATTTTGGATATTATGTATAAATAGAGCCAAAAGAATACATGGTCCTTTGTGACTGGCTTTGTTCACTTAGTGTAATGTTTTCAAAATTCATCTCTGTTGTAGCATAAGTAAAGACTTCATTCCTTTTTATGTCTGAACAATACTCCCTTACACGGAGAGAGTACATTTTATTTATCCATGCATTGGTCGATGACATTTGGGTCTTGTGGCTTTTGCATTTAAAAACCCATATACAGGAATGGGGTTTTAAGAAAGTGCACGATTTGATGTGCGTATTTAATCCACACTCTTTACCCTGAAGTCCCCATCACCTGTGTGGTTTGAGTTTTGCTGCTGTCACTGTCCTTACCCATAGTGCAGCTGGGGCTGTTATGGAGGAAGCAATTTCAGGTTTGTGCCTCTCAGTTAGCAGAGGTGGTAGCAGACAAGTCCTGTCTGGTCTCATTTTCTTATCCATAAAATAAAGACAGTGAAGTAGAGCAGTGGGTCCTGAGCTTGGCTGGGCCTGTCTCAGACACTCTCAGAAGGACCTAGACGGCAGGGTTGACACAGCACAGGGACAGGCCTGGCCCAGGTGGGAGACGCCACAGCCCTTGTACCTCAGTGTAACCCAACGGAATGGAACGAGTAGTCATTGTACCACTGTGCCTTGGGATACTTAGTCCATTTTACCTCTGTCAAGGAAGAATTAAAAAATAGCTCAATTGAGGAAATGTAAACACCTGTTTCTTCAAATTGTTTTTAACTATTTTACAGATTACTACAGTTTTTAAATCCTGATCCTCTGAGAGCTGATGGAATCTCTGATCTGCAGCAGGTATCACAAGCCCTAAAAAAGTGAAAAAAGAGAGAAAATGGTTTATTCTTTAAATTTTTTTCCTTTCTTAGTTGAGCATAGTGGTGTGCACCTGTAGTCCCAGCTACTAGGGAGGCCAAGGCGGGAGGATCACTTGAGCCCAGAAGTTTGAGGCTGCAGTCGGGGTGAAAGAGCAAGACCCCATTTCTTAAAAAAAAAAAATTTCTTCTCCTTCCTCCCTCCAGTCTTGAGATTAAAAGAGAAATCTCTTAGCTGGGGGACTTTACCCAAAGACATCCTTTTGAAATTATCTGGTGGGTTGTTCCAGAGAAATTGCTCTTTTTTTTTATTTGAGTAATATTAAGAGATGATCTTCCTTTCATTTTGGTAGTTTTGGTTTTTTTGTTTGTTTGTTTGTTTTTTTTATATATATAAGCATATTTACCCAGGGTTTTACATTGAAATCTGTATTTTTTTCATTTTCCTTAAGTTCTTGATATTCTGTGTAATACCTCCTCGTCTGCTTTACATACCCAGTTGCAGAAGTTGAAGTCGGGCGTGCAGCCTCCGGTCGTGGTGCTCCGAAACAAGATCGAGCCTTGCCTGACCGTGGACACGTCGCCACTCTCAGCAGACTTGAAAAAGGTGACAGTGCTCTTAAAACCAAACTCATGGCATAACCTTGCTTGGCCTCGTGTCCCGGTCTGTGCTCTTTATCTGGCCAGGTTCTGCATGCTTTGTCCGGCCAGGTGGGGCAGGGACCCCTGTGGAGCGCAGAGAGCTGCGATGAGGACGATGCCAGCAGCTGGCCCTCAGAAGAAAGCAGGTCACATCAGACTGTGTCTTCCTCCGTAGCACCTGGATGTCCTTGTACACACCCATCTCGGCTTACCTGATGGCTGCTGCCAGACGGAAAGGAGACAATTCTTGAGGGTTAATTAATGCAGAAATAATTTCTGGACCTAGTGGATGTGAATCCCCAAATTAATAGAGTCTACCTACTACACAGGCCCAGCACAATGAGTGAACAAAGATATTAGATTTATTGTTGTGAAGCATCTAAACTTGAGGGATTCAGAGACTGTGACAGCTTCTAGAAAGAAGAAACTGGTCCTACACACAGGACAAGGAATCAGAATGGCTTCAGACTTCTCCACAATGCACCAGAGGAGCAATGACTACAAACTTTTGATGAAAAGTTATTTCCAGCCAGATATGCTGGCTCATGCCTGTAGTCCTAGAACTCTGGGAGGCTGAGGCAGGAGGATCGCTTGAGCTCAGGAGTTCAAGACCAGCCTGAGCAAGAGGGAGACCCCATCTCTACTGAAAATAAAAAGATTAGCTGGGCATGGTGGTGCATGCCTGTAGTCCCAGCTACTTGGGAGGCCAAGGTAGGAGGATCAGTTAAGCCCAGGAGTTTGAGGTTGCTGTGAGCTGCGATGATGCCATGGCACTCTAGCTAGACAACAGAGTGAGGCTGTGTCTCAAGAACAACAAAAAAGTTAGTTCCAACCTAGAGGTCCAAACTCAGATTATCAGTGAAGTGTCAGGGTAGAAATGAAGATATTTTCAGACATGTAACATCTCAAAAAATTAATTCAAGAAGCTATTGAAATATGTTCTCCACTGAAACAGAGAAGTTAAACCATGTGAGTTGCAGACAAAAGGGCAATGGCAGGGATGGTCCCAGGAGAACAGCTGGATCCCAGGCGCAGACAGCACTGGGCTTCGGGACCCGGGAGGAGGACCTCCCGCAGGTGACACTGCTGCCAAAGTCAGCGTTTTGGAAGGTAACATCTGTGCGACTGGAAAGCTCTGTTGGAACATTCGGGCTTTAGTGACAGTTACATTGAAAAATAAGCTAATAAAAGCATGTTTCTGAAGAGCTTTGCAAGCAGAGCTGATAAGCTGGTGGATTGTTAGGAGAAAAAAACACATCCTGATTCCATTGAGCTTTTAGCTCTTGGTCATGGACCACCTATTAGATCCGTTTAATTTGGGGCACACAGAAGCACAAGTCCTTTAATAGGAGTTTGGTATCCTATTAAAGATTCAGGGAATTTAGCAAGGTAGATCTTGGAAAATGCCAGATTAGGCAGTATATAGTGGTCGTTGGAATAAAGTGAGCAACGAGATGGGGATTTTGTTAGTTTCTCCACTTTATCACAGCCCTTGGTTGTCGATGTTTTGTAGGCTCTTCAAAGAAAGAAATTTCCGGGACCCAGCCACACGGAGTCTTACTCTTGGCCTCCCATAGCGCGAGGCTGTGATGTGGTTGTCATTTCTCACTGTGGAAACGACCCTTTGGTGTACCTTCCGCCAGTGCTCACCATTCTGCAGACGGGGGGCTGCTACAAGTCCCTCCCGAGCAGAAACGGAGTAAGTTGAAGATGGTTTTGTTTCTGAACAAAATGGGCTAAATATTTATTTTTAAATTGTATACCTGACGTTACACAATTTGGTTTTCAAACTGCGGGGACAGAAGCCATCCTGTGAGGAAGCGTCCTCTTTCCTCTCCCAGTTGTTGATTCTCACACAGCGAGTCTCACCTTGGGCCCCAGCTTTGGGCTGTTGGCTGCAGCTTTGGGGGATGAATATTTAGTATTTAAATGATTTCACTGACCTGAATTTATCTAACAGTCATGGAAGCCACGTGAGATGGTCAGGCTATGTATTGCTTTCACCATTTAATAGATGAGAAAACTAAGCTCAGGGAAAGTTACTGGGATGAATTCTTAATAGCTGGCAAGTGGTAGAAGTGGGATTAGAATTGCAGTGTCTGCTGCCTTGTCCCATGTTCTTTGAATTATTTCATAACACCCTTCCCTGTTTTATAATTCTTCTTTTATCATGGGTAAGAATCTGGAAATGACTGAGAGAAACGATGGCAAGGAGAGAAATGGGGTGTGAGGATCAGTGGTGGTGGGGTAGCGGCATGTGCTTGGCTGGGTGCTGGCTGCTGGGCGACTGACAGGCATGAAACCTGCATCTCGGGTACTGGCTCAGAGGACACCCTACAAATGGTTCTGCCGCTCATGACATGGTAAAAAAATAGCAGCAAGAAAATATATTTAGAGTCGCAGTTAGAAAAGATACTAGTTTGTTTTTCTAATTACACCGTTCAGTTTAATGATTTCCCTTTGAAAATTTGCATTCACCGGACATGGTTCTTAGGAGCCAGGGGATCTGGAGCCAGATGCCTGGGTTCAAATCCTGTTGCTACCATGTATTCACTGTGCAGCCTTGGGCATCTGACTTTACCTCTCTGTGCCTCAGACGCCTCATCTGTGAAATGAAGTAATAATGGGCCCTACCCCATAAGAGTACTTTAAGGACTAAGTGAATTAATACCCTAGGAAAATCTGATTCAATGTGTCTAAATCTATTTTAATGAAATTATATGTTTTAACTTTTCTAACCTTGATGATGATAGAAAAACCATATGTTTATTCTATACAAGGAGATGTTCTGGATATTTCACATGTCTAATTCCTGACTGTTGTCCAGAATTTTTTGAATTTGTCTTTGCAGCCTCTTGCAGTCATTGTATGCCCTGGATGGAAAAAGGCCCAGTTTATTTCTGAATTATTGGAAGACTACACCATGTCCTCCAGGCCTCTTCGTCCTGTGTTATTAACAATCGGACTCCACAAAGACGAAGCCAAAAATATGAAGCTTCCGAGGGGCTGTAAGCATCCTTTCCAAGGTGGTTGGTTTTTCCTACAGAAGACGGTGGACCCTGCCCAGGCAGGCCTGGGATCCCCAGGTGATGTGGCTGGGTGATGATGCCGCTGACGGTCACTAGTCCGGCCCTCACACATCAGTTACTGACGAGTATCGAGTATGGAGGTTTGATCTTGACCTGCGTCTGTTTCACTGAAAAGGCTTTGCAATTTCACTCGTTTATCAACCGTTTACTGAACACTTACTGTCGCCAGGCACGGGGCCCCCGGTGTTGACTAAAACCCCCGCTTTTCCTGAGCGCAAAGCCTGGTGCAGCCCCAGCGTTTGGTCAGGTCACACAAGGTGTCCTGGTAGGGGCCCTGCCTCGCTCACCTGCATGCAGAACAGCTCTCTGTTTCATTAGAAGGCACTTCTGGAGTCTTAGCAAACGAAATGTTAGGAAAACCTATGGAAAATCTAAAACGTTTGTTTTTTTTGTTTTAAAATGTAGGTGATGTGATCGTTACAACACCACACAGCCTCCTGAGACTGCTCACCTATCAAAGCTTGCTGTTTCTCAGACTCTGCCACCTGATTTTGGATGAGGCAGAGGTACTGTTCTTTGAAGCTAAGGAACAGGTAAGTATAGCATCTGCTCGGGTGTTGGCTACTCTTCAGAACGTGTGTGATTAAAGTCTTGCTCGCCTACAGAGTCAGGAGGTGTCTAGTTGGGAAATAAACTTGTTATTCTAAAAAAATTAATTTTCCCTTTAATTTCTGTAATTAAATAGAGAACATATTTCTCTGAAGTTTCTTTCCCAATGTTAAAGTTCTTTCTAAAGAGCGAAAATTCTTTCCCAGGGAGATTTTCTGAAACATTTAAATAAAATGATTCTGATTATGATAATTTTTATTAAAAAAAAATTTGAGAACTAGAGAAGAGAGCACTTGACAAAACCCACCATCCACAGTTGTTCTCTCAGAGGTGGTCGCTCTTACTGCCTTAGAGCATTTGCTCCCTTTTCTGAAAATCCCCGTGTGTGCAGATGCATGTCATTGGCCTTGCCCAGAGCGTGTCGTGTGCGCTGCCTTGTGACTCCACTGCGCAGTCGCAGCGAGGGCCGCGAGTGCTCCTGCCGCCTGCCCTGCCGCGCGGCTGCTGCTGGTCATGTGCTATTGATTGTGCGGCTGTAACATGATTTATTTTAAAACTCTTATTTTTTGGACATTGAACATAATTTGTGTATATGTGTGGCTAACGAGCATGCATCTTTTTTGCACCTGTTTCCCTTAAAGATAAATTCCTAAGAAGGGAATTAATGGATCAAAGACCATGCATGAGTTCTTGTAAGGCATGTGTTGGAAGCAATGTAATGTGACGACCAAGAGCATTCCCTTGGGACTGATGGTGGCCCCAGGTTCAAGTCCGAGCTTTGCTACTGACTGAGTGGGGCTGGTTCCTGTACTCCTCTAAAGTCTGAGGTCCATATTTACAAAATAATGTCCTGGTACACTGCATTGTACAGTTGCCTTTCTGGAAACATAGACCAATTTACAGTCCACTAGCAAGGAGCCTGCATGTCACGCTCCCTGCACCCCTGGCAGTGGTAGCTTCTGCCCACCTTTCTCCCGTAGTCTCATTGGTCAAAAGTGGGATCTCATTAGCTTAATTTGTGGTTCCTTGATTACTTGTCAAGTTGAACAATTCATAGTGATCATTTGTATCCATCCTTCTATGAGTTGTTTCTTCATTTCCTTTTCTTATTTTCTGTTGGTGGGATGATCTTTTTCTAATCAGCCCTTGTTAGTTGTGTTACACACATGTAACACGAGATATTTCTTGTGCTTTAATTTCGTTTATGGTGGCGTTTGTAGGATGTTAATTCACTTTGAACTTAACATTGTCTCCTTCTCAGTTTTTTCCTTTCCTTTTAGAGAATAAGAACAGAAAATATACAATCCCTTACAGTTTATGTTCTGTCACACTAATTCTCATTCTCTTTTGAAATACAAATAAGATTAATTGTACTAATTTTTTAGATGTTTGCTATATTAGATAACTTTAAAAAAAATATTGACGTTGAAGAAAGGGAATCTGCACCACGTCAGATTGTTGCAGTTGGAGTTCATTGGAGCAAACATATAGAGCATCTGGTCAAAGAGTTCATGAGTGACCCCTACATCGTGATCACAGCCATGGAAGAGGCTGCTCTCTACGGCAGCGTCCAGCAGGTACTGAAGGTGGGGAGGGGCTGATGAACACAGCAAGTAACTTTTATTTCATGGCTTACCATTAAACAGTTACAGCTTAAACAATTACACAAATCTGTAATTGTATATTTAAATTTATATTGATTTTCTATACATTGTTTTCTATCAAAATCATAATTTATCTATGAAAAGTGAAACTGGAGCACCTTAAACATTTTAAAAATCGCATTGTTTCTGTATTTCATTCCAGGTAGTTCACCTTTGCCTAGAATGTGAAAAAACCTCTACTTTACTCCAGACTCTTGATTTCATTCCAAGTCAGGCTCAAAAGACCTTGATCTTCACCTGCTCTGTAGGTGAAACAGAAACAGTGTCTAAGGTGAGCCTGTCCACATATAAAAATGTTCTCACTGTTTGTTTAAACCGTGGCTGAATCTGGAGTCACCAGAGATTACTAGAGTAGTTGAACATGTGACAGGGAAATACAGTTTTATGAGTTTAACATCAGTCAGAAGAGGATGTGGGGACTGCTCAGCAAGGCACGGGGGCAAGAGGCCTGGCGCTGGGGGACGGCCAGGCCCGTGGGACCAGCCTTTCCACGGGAGCCACGGCCCCCAGGGGAGCAGGTGGCCAGTTTTATCTAGGCAGAGCATTACAAGGATCCGATTCATAAAGAAATGCCAGTATCTTCTGTTCCCTCTGTTTATGAATATTGAGAAAATAACAATAAAAGACATTATCATGTGGTCAGCAAAGCCAAATAAATTGGCTAAAGATTTATTTAGATTAATCTAATTTTGTATACATTAATGCTAAAATGTAGAGGCGTATTGTAGAATACAAAATAAAAGAAACAATAGTACATCCACCTTTCCGCAGTAACGAGCTGGAAGGTATAGTTAAAAAGCCCTTGTCGACAATAGTACCGTATATCTGACATATATGTTTATGCACATATATGCATATTCAAGTATGTATGTGTCACAAAGGAAGGAAAATAGTTTTAGCAAAATGGTTCACTTGAGCAAGTTTTGAGATACAAACTGCAGAATTTTGGAAGTATATTTATTTTTTACAATCATCTCATTCTCAAGAATTAGCGGATCAGAGAGGTGATGCCCTCGCTGGTAATTTAGAGTGGTTGTTTGCATTGATAATTGTTAGTAGAGCAGTTGGCTT